>NW_004524637.1:2882222-2930615 GCF_000260255.1 Octodon degus
ATTTATTTAAAAGACATTGTATGAAATCTTCTAGTATTAGAAACTTTAAAAAGTGTATTTCCATTTTCTGTTGACTTTAAAAAAAAGATGTTTGTACCTATGTTGTTTACTTATTATTTCTTGCCTATATCTTGTAATATGAGAAATTACTTTGGCAGTTACAATACACAATGTACTTACCATTAAAATAAATAAATAAATTTTTTAAAAAATTTTATCTCTCAACCATGCTGGGTGATAAGGGAGCCATGAGGGGGCAGCTGAGGGGACATAAGTCACCTTGAAGCCTCCAGCTAAACAGGCATCAAGTGCAGAGGGTTCCCATCAGCTGCAGGGTGAAAAGTATTACCAAAGTAGAGCTCACACTCAGTTTGGGGGGACCCCAAGGTAATCAATGGTGGCTATCTTTTTCCTAAGCAAACTCATTAATAACCTGTAAATATCTCTTGGTGTTCCACACAATCTTAGCAATGAGGGTATCAGTAAATCCAGGCTGCAAGGAATGAAGAGTTGACTTCCCAAAACCAAGGCCCAGGGTGGGAGACCCAGTTCCTGCCTGGCTCTTTGTCCTCTGCCACACTGGCCTTTCTGCCTCCCACTCTGTGAGAGGTCACAGCCCGGCTGTATCTTACCAGCTCCTGTCTGACACTGCCCATCAGGAAGGCTCTTTGGGCTCAGAGGTGCAGGAGGCGGTAGAAGACTGGGCCTTGACACCCTTCAGCTCTCAACCAGCTGCTCCTCCTGAAAAGGCTGCCTGGGCACCCCTCCTTAACAGTCCCTCCCTGCCCCCAACCACATCCCCCCAGATCCCATATTACCTCCCTCTCTGTCATCAAAACTATTTGCCCATACGTGTTTTTATCTGCCCTCTCTCGGTAGGATGAATAGGGACAAGGTATCCCTCTTACTGTGGGCCTATCACAGTCCTCTCGCCAGCCCCACCCCCGGGCCCATGCTGGACACACAGTAGGCACTCAATAAATATTGGTCAATATATAAATCAACAGCTTCCTAAAAACCAGGAAGGGATCCTGGGATGCCCACAAAGAATGAAGATGGAAAAGATTCAACAACAACAACAACAACAACAAAACAAAGGTAGGCATGGTCACACACACACACCTATAATCTCAGCACTCTGGGAGGCTGACACAGGAGGATCAAGCATTTCAACCCATCTTGGGCAACTCAGAGACTTGGTGAGCCCTTGTCTCAAAATAAAAACAAAAAATGGCTGGGAATGGAGCTTGGTGCAAAGGTCTCGAGTTCAAGTCCCAGCACTAACAACAACAAAAGAGAAGCTAAAGAGCAGGTAGGAGAGCAAACCTCCTAGAAATGTTTTTTTTTGCCAAATACAAAGAGGAGAAAGGGATTTGGATGGGGTGCAAATCTAGACCACCTGTTACCATTTGGATGCATTTGTCATGGGGGCATCCCTCTGGATCTATGCCTCACAGCCTCAGGGCCAAGGTTTTACATTCTCAGAAGACCAGCAGCCAGAGGTGCCCGGAGCTGCTGATGCGCAACATGACTGTCTCCGGTTAGGGTTGGGTCCCGTTAGGAACATATTATCATTCTTGATGATCCCAGTGCTGGCCGGCTGCTGTGATACCCCGTCAATGGGCCCATTGAGCCAGAGCCCATTTTGCATATTATTCTTAATAAACATTCCTAGCCCAAGCCATAATGGCCCTTTCAGGCTCCTGCTTCGAGTGCGTGAGAACGACAGAGTGCCTTTGTGAACTTACATGTAAAAATACACTGGTCACCCTGTTGATATGCAGCATACATATTTATAAATATTTATCACCGAGACACGGCTGACATTTTCAAAATGCTGCATTTGAACTAGACTTCAGTTTTTTTTTTTTTTCTGTCTCCCAAGCTGAGAGGCCAGACGAGGTTAATTAATCCAATTTTGCCTAATAATGTGCGGCGTAATGATCTCCATGCCCCGGTTTATTTGTCAAGAGGGAGGGACTCCAGGGAAGGCCGTGGTGACTCGGGGAGGGGGTCCCTAACTCTGGGTTGGAGCACGGCCTCTGCACCTTCTACAGCAGCGAGCTAGGAACAGGCAGCCCCGGTCTGGGCTTGGGTGACTCCAAGGTTGCACATCTTCTGTCCTGCCCTAGGGGATGCCCTGATGATTCAGAAGTCCTGCTGAGTGCCCCTGAAGAGCTGGAGCAGAACTCCTCACTCTGAATGTGGGGCGGGGGCACATAAGGGCGCTGGGACCAGGATGTTGGGCTGAGCAAGCCCTGGGTCCATTAAAGATCCGCCAATGACAATGCTTGGTCTCTAGAAAGTATGATGTGGTGACTGACACCAGTGCTCAGCTTCTTAAATTAGGTTGGTTCACAGCCTGCCATGTGCTGTGAAGCCACCTTTGCAAACCTTGTCTCTCTCTGTTATCCCGGCAAGGGCTTCTTGTTCTGTTCATTTTCATTTATTAGTTTTTCAAATAAGGTCTCACTACGCAGTTCAACCTGGCCTTGAGCTCATTACATAGCCCAAGCTGGCCTCAAACTTGTGGTGAACCTCCTGCCTCAGCCTCCCTAGTGCTGGGACTATAGGCGTGCACTGCCATGCCTGGCCTATTTTGCACATTTTCACTCCTACGTCTTCTCTCCTGAGCAGATGGGTGGCAGGCACCCCACCCAGGGTTGATTTGGAAGGAGCCTTTACGCTGAATCTGAATTCCCAGAGCAGTCACATCCCAGCTTTGCTATGCTCAGCTACCATTCCAGACAGCCAACCCCAGGGGTGGGGCACATCTCTTCCTCCCCCGCCTGGCTTTTAACTGCTGTCTTAAGAATCTCATTTAGATAGCTCACTTGTCTAAGCACCTGTCTCGCAAGCACAAGGACCCAGGTTCGACCCCCAGTACTGGATGCCATACTGGTCCATGCTAACCTGGCCACTGAAACTAAGCATAGTGGTGCACATCTGTAGTCCCAGTGCTGGGGAGGCTGAGGCAGGAGGATCACTGTGAGCCTGAGCTGCACAGCAAGATCCTGTTCCAAATAAATAAAATATTTTTTTTTACTTGAAAAAAAAGTATCTCATTTGCCAACTGCTCTTCTCCATGCCCATATGGCCTCCCAGGTCATGAACAGACATAGCAGATGGCTACTTAAGCTCATTCTATCTCATCTCAAAACTCTGGATTTGCCCAAGTCCAGCTCTGGACATGAAGGAGACCCAAGCCAGCAAGGTTTCCAGCCCTGCACACCTTGCCTCCTTCACTAGCATAGTCCTGAGGTTGTGACTTCCAAACAAAGCATGGACTCCTTGCCTGAGGCTCTGTTTTCTGTGAAACCCAGGCCCAAATAGGTTATTTGAAAGATGCAGGAGTCAAAAGATAGAGAGAAAAAGGCTCTTGGGATTAAGCCATGTAAGAGACAGAGGCCAGGGCTACTCATAGGCCCATGCAATGTCACTATACTGCTGGAGTAACTTTACTTGGGGTACCAGGTTTGAGCTTACCTTGGCCCAGCCAGGCCTGTCCCCTTCCTTTCAGAGACTCATGCTTAGAGCTGTTAGAAACCCAGTCCTGGACATGGTGTCAGAGAAGCCCTGAGCTGTATCTTCATTCTAAATGCAGGTGTAGGCAAGAATTTTGACCTCCTGAGTGGCTGGAAACACAGCTAACGTATATGGGCAGGGAACAGGCCTTGCCCTCTCAGGAAGGCTGGACCTGTTATAGGCGGTTTCTGTCCACAGGAGAATCTGTGAGGTCCAGCAGACACCTTCCTAGCCAGGTCACACTGGGCATCCCCCCAGGTAGGAAACAAGTGGCTCCTTTCAGAGGGTGTTAGTGGGGGACCCTTCTGAGTCAGTTGTCAATTAAATCCACAAAAGGTGGTCACTTCAACCTTCAGGGCAACTGACGTGTCCCTTCAGTTCCAACAGTATCATATCTTTCCCAAAATTCTTTTCTTCAGACCTGGCAGTTTGATTGCAACTTCACAGACTACAAATCTCTGTAGCAGTCGGGGATTAAGCTAGACCATACAAAATGGACCATTCTGTGAGTCGGAAATGGTAGGAGATCAGTGGTTTCACATGATTCATTGTAGTAGGTGGGCAGAGTCCTCATTCCAGGGGGAGCTAACATGAGCGGTAAGCAGAGGCTTGGAGAAGAGCAAGCATTTGAGGGAGAGATGACGGGGTAGAAGGAGGAGTGGGCATTCAGTCAAACTGTGCCCACAGTGACCACTTTTCCTACCAAGAGTGTAGTGTGGCTCTGAGGCCGGAATTTGACCCACATCCTTTCAACAAGAGAACCGTACTCTTGCAATTAACACATTTCAAAGTAGATATTTAACAAATGTTTGCTGACTGATGAATGAATGCAGAGGTCAATATAAGGCTACCAGCACCCCAAAATGAAGGGACACAGAGGGAAAACATGGCTTGTTTGTCTAGGCAACAGCGCGGCTTAAGGGTCTGCGATTTCCGATATAGAATCATTTGTCAGGTGAGCTGGAATGAGAATGTTAACTCTCTTTTTGTTGCTATGGAGCAGGGGGATGATACTTATTCCATACAGGGGTTTAGATGTGATTGATCACTGAGACTCTAAGGAAGGAAGACTGCACAATAAATACTAATTATAATAACTATTCCTGGCTTCTAAAACAAATGCCTTTAAAAA
This sequence comes from Octodon degus, assembly GCF_000260255.1. Lineage (NCBI taxonomy): Eukaryota > Metazoa > Chordata > Mammalia > Rodentia > Octodontidae > Octodon > Octodon degus. The sequence goes on from NW_004524637.1 coordinate 2,886,880, forward strand.
AAAAAAAAAAGGGAAGGAAAGAAAGAAAAAATTCTTCCAAAACGGAACCTCCTGGGACAGCCTTGAAGTGTCACAGCCTTGTGCGGATCTGAACAGACTCTAAGGGGAAAAGGTTTGGTGACAGTTCAGGACAGCAAAAGGAGACAGGAAATCCTATGTTTTAAAATTGCTCTTACATTAATCAATTTCACATTTCAGTTGCCAAATTATCATAATGTGGACACTGCACAGAACTTGTAAGTAACTATACATTTCTTCACTTTATGTGTAAAAGCCATATATAAGCACAATATAAAGGGTCTATAGGTTTGTAGCCTAACTCAGGCCCTGCAGTGCTGGGTATTCCATCTGCATCCCGCGCCCTTAGCAGATGGTTGGATCCTGAATACTTGAGCACCGTGGGGCTTCGTGACTCCAATCCCACGTCCCCCACAACCCTCTGTGGCATCACCAGGAAGCAAATGAGAACCCATTTCCTGAATTTTCGAGCCAGCTTTCCCAACCTTCAAAACCCTTCAGTTCTGTTGCTCCCTGCATCACATACACACACTTGGCCAGTGGGTAAGGGCAGAGGAGCCTGCAAAGACTTGGGATTTCCATTTCAGAGTCTAGCTTTACTGTTCCCATGTTCCCAGAGTCAGTGTGTATGCACACACACACACACACACACACACACACACACAGAGGCAGAGTTTAACAGTTGACACTGTGACTCATGGGGTTGTAAACCCAATGAGAACAAGCTGGGCAGGGGAGGGGCTCATCGGTTTAGTTTTTGGCCAGTTCTGTAAGGCCAGTAATCAACACTCGACTGCATAACTTGTTGCATTCCTTCGTATCTCGTATCTCGGGGTAATTGAATACACATGAAACCTCCCTGCACAGCGACCCTGGAGTGTGCCACACACCTGGAAGTAGTGAGGTTCAATTAACGTGTCACCACCACTAATAGTGGCTACCCGTGAGAGCCACCAGTCATCCACACAGCCAGGCATCCAGGACAGAGCAGGGAGCGACCCGCCAGCTGCGCCACCTCCTTGGTGCAGACCTGCGGGTGCAATCTGATTTTTTTCAAGAAAACGTACTTGTGTCTAATGATGCCAATTAATTTCACCAAATAGTTTTGCTCATCTCTCATTCAAAGAGTTATTTGGCTAAAATTTCCAGAATAATCAACTGGGAGAAGTTGACAATGACACAGTGAAATGTTTGTGACATGTTTATATTAAAATGAGAAAGTGACTAGGATCTGGAAGGTGGGATCCCAGAAGAGGAATTGCAGGGCGAAATGGGGGATCCCTTTTTCTTCTTCAGTATGTTCCCCAAGTACATATGTAGTGCCCAGTACCCTGTGTGGATTTGTGCAGAGAACTCACAGGCTCACGTAAAAGGGTCAGTACAGTGACATGAAACAGAAACTGGAGGCGGAGGACAGGTGGCATTGACCCCAGGTCTGTGGTCTCTGGGGTCTTCCTGCAGGAAGAGGAGCAGGAGGTGGTTAGGGAAAGGGAAAGGAGAGGAGCAAGCAAAACTTGGCCAGTGGGAAAGGGCAGAGGAGCCTGGAAGGAGCTGGGATTTCTGTTACAGTCTAGTTACACTTCTCTCCAAGTCAATAATAGTCTTCTCTTCCTTAAATACATATGCGTGCACATGAACAACATTCCAAGTCAAGAAAGGGCAAGGCTGTGATTCTGCAATATGCTTAGAGGAAAGAAAAGATTCATCCCATTCATCATTTTACATTTGATGAATCCCATTAAAGAACAAAACCTTGCACTGCTGTTTGGGTGAGGGGAACTCTACCAAAGCTGAAGGCCAGCACCTTACTGCTGCGTCTGACCTTGTTTTCCTGCCCCTGCCCATAACTTTGTTCTCACCAGGCCTTGAGGTGTTGGGAAGATAAAAGATGCACTGTTAAAACAGCTATCTATGGTGCTGGCCAATTAGATGTAATTTTCATGCTGGACCAGGGAGCTTTAAGAGCTACAAGTCCGCCCAAGCACACAGAGGACATGGGAGGGGGCTCTGGAAACATTTGTCACAGAGGACACAGGGAAATATCAGAGCCAGAGGAATAATCTTAGGCCATTACAGGGAGGGGTGTCTTTGGTCTCCAGATGCCTTATGTCAACCACTAGCACTATTTCAATCACAGAACGGACCAACTGTCCTCGAAGCAGAGCCTACAGGACTGCAGTGTGGGGATCCCACTGTGATGGCTTGATAACCCTCAAAAACTATTTTATTCCCCTAGAGATAAAAATCGGTTTGATGTTACCATAGTCTTAAATTAACGGGTTCTGTGTTGGCCAACAAAATACTTGGGATGACCAACTTATCAAAAGGAGAGCTTTGTTTCTGCCCATAGACTGGGCCATACAGTTTTCTCCCAGGGCACACTCCCACTGACTTGAAGACTCCCCACTCTTTTTTGTTTGTTTGTTTGTTTGTTTGTATTTTAGGGAAGGGTCTACAGGGTGTTCAGGGTCTCACTACTAGATCAGACACTTAGTGATCTGCCTATTTACAGCCTCCTAAGAACTGGGATTACAGGCATGTACCACCACACCCAGTCTCAATTGCCATCTCAGTGAGCCCCGGGGATGGGGCCACACAGCAGGCCTGGGGATCGAAATCCCAGCCCCTGCGCCTGCTTGTGGATGCTTTAATCTGCTGAGCCATTTGGCCAGCCCTTCTCCACTCTTATACTGCCACCACTGCGCAACAAGGCCAACCTGTATTCCAAGACTTCAATTCACTTTCAGGGAACCCTCAAGATCCAAGCTATGGTGGTACCCAGTGGTGGTGCCTTAATTAGTGGTCAACTTAAGCAGGCATGTCCAGACAGACTGAGTCAGCATGCTGGTGGGCATGGCAGACCCTCCTGAGGACTGTTACCAGAATGGCTTACCAGGAGATCAAGATCACAGGACTGCATGCTGCTGGTTTTCCAGCTGGGGGCTGCTGTTCTCTTCGGGAGAGCTCTGGTCTTCGCCTTGGTCTTGTACGCCATGCCCTGGCTCCAGTGCAGATTTTGGGCTCAAGAATTCTGGCTGGACTCACACAGGACATTGCTGTGAGATCCAGGCCACCAACTGGATTCTACTGGTCTCCAGAGCGCAGACAGATCTCTGCACTCTTCTACATTTGACTTTTTGGGTGAATATTATAAAATACTCCTACAAATTTATGTGTCCTGTATTGAATCCTTCTCTGCAAATGTCTGACTTTAGTAAACACTGACATCAGTAGAAAATAAGAATTGAGGAGGAAAAAATTGCTCACTGTGTATTCACTGCTGCCCTTATTGCTACAAAACTGCTGCCTATGGTCCCCAACAGAGCCAGTGTCCACGAAGGCCCTGACCACCAGCTGGTCGACAGCTGTGGCTGTAACAATTCTTTAAGGTGACCCTGTGGGTTCTATGCTTGTCCTCCCTTGTGCACTCTGAACCATGTGGCAACCCGAGCCCAGCGTGTAGAGGAAATGTTCCCACAGCCTACCCTGGTTTTAGGCCCTCCATTGCTTGAAGGGCCTTCAGAAGGGCTGGATTTCCCATCACTGGAGCACTCCCGTGAGAGGAGCATAAGAGCCTCCTGCCACTTCGGTCTGGGGTGAGCAAGAGGTTTTTCTCTTTTTTCAGTAACAAACACCTCAATGCCCCATTTCTAATGTGGTGGCACATAGTAATCTTTTCAAATCAAGGTAAAGTTCAGCTATTTGCTATATAAAGCACAATCCTTTTGAAGTTTTCAGATATTTCATAGTTTCCTAGTCAAGTTCAGCAGCCTCCTTTCCCATGCCCATTCTGGTTGCCCTTTCTTGGCACTGGCGATACCCTCCCCCCCAACAACTTCATCCTTGTCTAGGCTGGATATGGCTTCAAATCCATCCTGCAACTCATACCCCATGACCCCTTCCACCACTCAACTCAGGGCATCATGAGCACCTCCTCCCAGACACTCAGAAGGACCAGAAGTTGGGAAGAAGCCATTTAGATCCACCCAGGGGCAAGCGCATGGCCACCTTCTCTTTTGCCCTCCCCTAAGTCCCAGAACTACCAAGCCTCGTCTTAGCAAAGAGGCCATTTCCTTAGACCTGGCTCTGTGGGCCAGTCTGAGCCCATGTGGGTCACGTGTGCCTGAGCAGAGTGAAGTACTCTGAAAGAAACTACTTTAAATCTGATTCAATTCTTTCAGGAGTGTTTGGCTTCTTCTGGTGAAGTGAAAGGCAAATAATTTTTCTCCAATAATCTTTTCTCTTTCTTCTTCCCAATTCCCTCCTCCTATGTGGTAAAACTAAAGAGGACTTCTCTTCATCATTCTAACCAAATGCAGAAATAGATGAGAACTCTTGAACCTGAGGGAGAACAAGGTTAGATCTGTAAGTTAAATAAGATGGGAGAGGGTACAGAGCTAGCCTTCTGGATAGCACATTTCACATCTGTGGACTCCACCAACTTCAGATCTAAAAGGTTTTGGGAAAATATTGCATCTGTATTGAACGTGTACAAACTTGTTTCAATGCCCTTACTCTCTAGCCACTATCTCTGTAGCACTTATGTTATGATAGGTATTATAAGGAGTCAAAAGACAGTGTAAAGTCTCTGGCAGGGTGTCTATATCTTAAATGCAAATTTTATATCCAGGACCTCAGTATCTATGGATTCTGACAGCAAGGGGTGCCTAGAACCAGCCCCCAAGCATCCATGGGAAGACTCTGTGTGCAGACGAAGGGACAGTGGGCATTGGGGAAAGGCAGAAGAGGAGAAGAAAGAGCTAATGGAACAGAAAAGAGCAGACAAACTTGGGAACCGAACACAGCCACAGGTTGGTCACGGGGACTCTGGCAAGTGTGACAAACGGGTCTTCAGGCCCAACCAGTTCTGAGAGTCCACCAGCTTGGAGCCTGTGAGACACGTGGCCCAGGGGATGTGACCTCCTGGTGTGTGCAGCCTGCTTCTGGCCTCCATCACTTACTTGTTTCCAAGCTGGAAAGGCTGCAGGGAGCCCAGCCCTTCCCTCCATCACAGCCTCCATGGCTTCCAAAGGTGAAGCTGAGGCAGCTCTAGAACCAGCGCTGGGCTGACCTGGCCCAAGAAGCTTCTAGCAGCTGCTGGAAGGTGCAGCATAGAAGAGTAGTACAGGGGCTGGTGAGATGGCTCAGTGGTCTAAAGCACCTACTTAGAACAAGCTTAGCAAAGCGCAGGGACTGCGGTTCAATCCCCCAGCACCGCATGCCAGCCAGCCCCGCCCCCTGGTGGGCTGAGCTGGCCACACACACACACACACACACACACACACACCTAAATAATTTTTTTTTTTTTTTTAAAGAAGGGTAGTACAGCCTTGCCTGGGAGAGATGGGAGCCAGCGGGTAAACTGCTGCCCTTGCCTGCACACACCAGTCCCAAATTACCATGTGGTCTCCGTGTCCCAAGAAGCAGTGGGCAGTGAGCGATTCCCCACTTCAGGTTTACCTCCTCCCTTCTTTGCCTCTCTTCCCTTCCCCTTAGCTCTGGTGCTCCGGGATGGCAGCATGGAAGCTCACTGCAGGCTTCCCCATGCCCCTCCCAGCTGCTGACAGCTGTTGGCACCCTCGGCATCCCTTGGCTATGCCCACACCATCTCAAGTTGGGCCTCCATGTGCACACTGCCTTCTGAGTTTCGACCCAATCTCCCTTCCCCTCTTGCTTAGGAGGATGCTTGTGTTGGCACGTAATTTCCACCAGGTAACCCTAGATTATCTCCTCACCTCAAGATCCAATGTAAGTCCAGGTGTGGAAGCACATGACTGTCATCCCAGCATTCTAGGAGGCTGAGGCTGGAAGGTTGCAAATTTGAGCCCAGCATGGGGAATTTGGCAACTTAGCAAGACTAGGGGATGTGGCTCTGTACAAAAGTCCTGAGTTCAATTCCAAGTACAAAACAACAACAACAACAAATCCTACGTATACTTATAATGTTCTTTTCTCAAATAAGATTGTATCCATGGGCTCCAGTGATTAGGGTGTGGCTCCATCTCTGGGAGCCTGTTTTTCAACCCGTTATACCATCCTCATTTCCCAGCTAAAATGTACAACAAGTTAAGAGAAAGAAAAGCGTCCATCAAAACTCTAACTTCACCAGCCAACAATTCTATGGAGAGAGAAGCAGAAGCAGGAAAGTGCTAATGTCTCCACTTCTGGGGGCTTCTGAGGCCTGGGAGGGATCTCAACTTCCAACTTCATGTCAACATGTGTTATAAAGTTTTGTTTTTGCTTTTGGTTTTTTTTGGCTGGCTTGGGATGCCTTAAGGGCAGGTCTGGAAAGGCATGAGGATCTGGGGATCGAACCACAGTATCCTGAGCCTGACTGCCTTTGCTTACACAGGCACATAAACACCTGAGCTAATGGGCGGGCCCCCCTCAACATGTGTTATTTCCTCCTTGAGAGACATGAAATGGAATGACCCAGAGTTGCTGAGTGGCACAGCTGGCCCAGGATGAGTGGGATGGGCTGAGGCCCCAGAGCTGGGTGCTGAGACCCCACCCAGCCAGCCTCTCCCACCTCCCCCAGCCCATCTCAGGTGCTCTGGGCCCCAGCTCCCCAACCCCCATCCTGGCCATAGCCGGGGTGAGCACAACTGTTAGTACCTCATTTAAAATCCATTTGTGAAAGGCTCATAAATCTTGCCCTCAGAACACTCAGTCCTCATTAGGACTGGCCAGAGAGAGGCTGCATGCAGTGATTCCGTGAAGATGGTGCACGGCAGGTTATGTGTTTCCTCAGCAGGGCATCACATGCAAGGGGTTTTGCAGTGTATTCTTTCAGCTGTTCATGTTAACAAAGTCCAGGCTTTTCTCCAAGAGTCCAAGCCTCTCACTAAGTCAGATTTCAGAGGAGCCAAAAGGCTCATGTTCCCCCTACCCTCTCCCTCCTGACCCTGAAAAGTGACTTAGCTAAAGCCCTATGTTCTAAGTTAGTTTCCTTCCTTTGCATTTGCTCCTGGGCCAATAAAAGAGACTGCTGGAAGTGTCACACTCTAAGCGTGGCTTTACCTGTCTATGTGTTCTAGCAGTTTCTAAGAGCGAGAAGACTACGGTACAAGGTAGCACCAAGCAGACAAAGTCAAGGCTGAGGCTCAGGCTGTGCCTGTAGAGAGTCTACTCGATTCTAAAGTTCCAGTTAGTGCCTGTCAGTGTCCAGAGACGTGTTTTCCCACAGGATCCCATCATTTAACCCTCACAGCAAGCTCCGAGTGGGCATCCAGGGCCCCCATCTCTGAACAGGTGAGATCTTATCTTAAGTCCACTTATTCTGGTCCACAGTGATCCCAACAAGGGCATGTGACTGGGTGAAATTAAATTAGCAAGGGAACTTCTGTTCCAGGTGAGGGGGAATTAGGAGCCTGGGGACACCCTAATTCACAATATCAGCATCTCAGACAGGACACATTTCTTGGGCAGAAGGGTTCCTCAGCAATGCCACAGTAGACAGACACATCAGAACAAAGGAAGCTGTCCCCAAAGCTGTTTCTTCTGAGACTGAACAGAAGCCACATGGGATCATCACTCTGCAACCAGGAATATGGCACCCAACATAGGTAGGAGGCGTAGAAGGTGCACGGCAGGTGGGGGTAGGGCTGGAGTCACCGAGAAGCCCAGTGGAGAGACAGGAGGGATGGTGCCATCCCAGGGAACCCACCCCATGTCCTCCCCCTGCTTGTTTGCTGTGAGAAGAACCCAGGAGAGACCCTGAAGTGCCTGGTGTGGAGGAGAGGGCTGTCTGGTGCCAGCAAAGGAGGGGTTTTCCTATGATGTTAGTTCTGGAAGCCAGAACCCACAACAAATTGCTGTACACATGACCACACAACAAAAATTAACAAATAATCACCAAGACCAAAGTGGAACTTCCTATAGAGTCACAAATTCCCTAGCTTTCTATCTCCAAAAACACATAAATGTTCCCAGTGCCAAACTGTAATGTACCTGTGTCTCTTGAGGACCCACACTCTCATTGTTTGAGAGTGCATTTCTAGATTTCTGCCTAGTAAATCCCTTTACGCTGCATAAGAAAATAAATAATTGGGAATGCAACCTACAGAGAATGAAAGTTAACAGAAGCAAGAAGGATGGCTTTAGATTTTCAAGGTCTGCAATACAGTTGTAACAGCACACAGTTAAGTACAGAATGTTTAAAGCAGAAAAGGTACGAAGAGGAAAAGACAGCAGGAAGCCATCAGACATGAACTGATGAACCTGGAGAAAAAAATGGAAGTTCTAGAAAGTATTTCTCTATTGAATAAAAATTTTCAATGAGCCAGTTAAATAATAACTTATACTATACAGGAAAAAAATAGTAAACTGGAAGATAAATCTGAAGAACTTATCAAGAAGGCAGCAGAGAAATCAAGAGATGAAAATGTTGGAAAGCATTAAAAAGATGAATGAGAAGGTCTGGCACACTGTCGCCCATGCGCCAGATCCAGAAGCTGCCTGTTTTATAAATAAAGTTTTATTGGAACATTACCATGCATATTTGCTTGTATGTCACCTATGGTGTCCTCTAGACTACAGCAGAATTGAGTTGAATAGTTGGGACACAGACTATGTGGTCTTCAAGGCCCACAATATTTGCTCTCTGGCCTTTAAAGAAAAATTGTGTTCCTGCTTTTGTATGACTAGATGGGTGGATGGATACAGATGTCTATAGACATAGATACAGACAACATAGATATCGATATTTAATTAGGAAGCCAGGAGGAAGAAATGGAGGAAAGAGAGACAATGTTTTAAAAAATTATGGCTAAATTTTCCAAACTAATTTAAAACGTGAAGTCATATATATATAAAGATTACAATATGTTCCAAGAAAGATGCATAGGGCTGGCGAGGTAGCTCAGCAGACTAAAGCGCCTGCTTGGGCATGTGCAGGGACTGGGGTTTGATCCCCCATTCCACAGGCCATGCCAGCCCTGCCCCCAGGGCAGGCTGAGCCAGCCACAGAGTCTGGGCCATAGTGGGGCACACTTTTAATCCCAGCGCTGGAGAGGTTGAAAGCAGGAGGATCACCATGAGTCCGAGCTGTGTAATGAGACCCTGTAACAACCAAATACATTCAACATTTAAAAAAAGAAAGATGCATAAAAAAAGCAGGACTACAATGGTGATTGAGTTGTATCCCCCTCAAAAGATGTAAATGTACCCATAAATGCAATCTTATTTGGAAACCAGATCTCTGCAGGTGTCAAATCAAGGGCTTGTTTTTGCTTTTGTTTTTCAGGCTGGGGATGGAACCCAAGGCCTCCTGCATGTGAGGCACACCACCTACCACTGAGTTACAGCTCTAACCATGGAGTTCAGAATCTTCAGAGGAGATTAAGGTGGGCCCTAAATTTAATGACTGTTTTGTTTTAAGAAAAAAGAAGATTTAGTGTCTCTGTTTTAATTTTAGATCTTTAATCCATTTTGACCTTAGCTTAGTGCATGGTGATAGATCTGGGTCAAGTTTTAGTTTTTGGCACGTAGAGAGCCAGTTTTTCCAGAACCATTTGTTAAAGAGGCTATCTTTCTTCCAGTGAATATGTTTGGCCCCTTTGTCAAAGATAAGGTGGCTGAGTGTGTTCATGGGGGATTCAGTGTCTTCTAATCTATTCCATTGATCCTCAGGTCTATTTTGTTGCCAGTATCATGCTGATTTTATCACAGTAGCCTTGTAGTATAATTTCAAGTCAGGAATTGTAATGCCTCCTGCCTTGTCTTTATTGCCCAGGATTGCCTTTGCTATTCTAGGTCTTTTCTGGTTCCAAATAAATTTTAGGAATGATTTCTCTACCTCTGTGAGTTATGTTGGTGGTAGTTTGATAGGGATTGCATTAAATCTGTACAGCAATTTTGGGAGTATGGCCATCTTCACAATGTTGGTTCTTCCTATCCAGGAGCATGGAATATCTTTCCATGTTCTGAAATCCTCTACGATCTCTTTTTTAAGAGTACTGTAATTTTCCTTGAAAAGATCTTTGACTTCTTTAGTTAGATTAATTCCAAGGTATTTCATTTTCCTCAGTGCTGTTGTAAAAGGTATTGTTTCTATAATTTCCCTCTCAGTGTGTTTGTTATCTGTGTAGAGGAATGCTATTGACTTTTGGGTATTGACTTTATAACCTGCTATGCTACTGAATTTCTGTATTAATTCTAGAGTGTGCCTAAGGAGAGTCACATGGAGAGAAAACATTCTCTCAGGCTTTCACAGAGAGTACATTGGGCAAGCAATGGCTGTGACTCATCCACATGGCTGACACTGACAAAGGATCTACAATCTGAGGTACAGGATCTCAGGATGAATCCTGAGGGGATTTCACTGACCTTATCAGACCCAAAAGCTACAACTCTTGTTGCATAGGTCTTGCTTTATCTTGGTCTTAACCATCCAGCAGAAAAGTATAAAAACGAAGTATAAGAAGTAAAGCCATGGTGTTATATTGAGCTGTAGGGGACTCAGGTCAACAATTTCTGACATTGCCAGTGAAGCGGAAGACCCAATACTATTATGAACTACTGGCCTCTTTTAGAATATTTTGCTGAGTTAACACACCTATAATATTCAAATAACAGAACTAAACAAAAAAAGGGGATACAGATGAATGTCCGTTTTGTATCTATGTACTCAAAATGGTTAGGATAGATAGTTACATTCTCTTAATGAATAGAGGGATTTGTTCTAATAGTGTTTGTAAATAGGATATGTCCGCATCTTGTACAGCAAATAACCACTAGGAAGAATGTATGCAATGTGTTAACTATTGAAACTGTCCTACCAATTTGGTTTGAAACTGTCTCATTGTTATTTGTTTCTCAATAAAATTATGGGGAAAAAAAGAAAAAAGATAAAGAGAGGTGGTAGAGAAAGGAAGAAAGCCACATGCCAGGAGGAGGTCAAACCAAGAAGCACATGGTGCTACCAGAATCTGAAGAAGCAAGGAAAGATGCCCTTCTAGAACCTTCAGAGGGAGCAGGTGCTCACCAACAACTTGATTTTGGACTTCTAGGACTTCTAAAATTGTGTCAGAGTAAATCGTCCGTTGCTTTAAGCCACTCAATCTGTAGTAACTGGTTGCAGCAGTCACTGGGAACAAACCCATTTGTTGCTGAGTGCTTTAGAATACAAATGCTTCCAAGTCCTTTGCTGTTCCCCAGTAGGAGACATTCAGCTCTCTTCTCCTTGAATCTGGGCTGGTCAGGGACTGTTTCAGGCACCGGAGTGATACTAGGCCAGCTCTAGCCAAACTTTTGGAATCCCTGGCAGGTTCTGCTTTTATGCTTCTGGGAGCTTTGAAGAGGTGCAGCCACCAACACCTGGAACCGGCTGCCTTCTCCTCCTCACTCCTGCCCTGTGCCAGGGTCTGATCCTCAGGGGAGCACTCCCAGTACCTTCTGGACCCCAGGGCACTCCCCCAGTGTCCTGCCCAGAGGTTACTGCCATGCTCACTCGGGTGAGCCATCTTGAATGTTTCCATTGGAGCTGAGCCCCAAGATAACTCCAGCCCCCAGCAACATCAAGTGCAGCAGCAGGACCACCCAGCTGCCCCTTGCAGACCCCTGCAGTCACAAGGCAATGGCAAACCTGGCAAAAAGGACCCTTGCAGGAATTGGCACTGTAGGCGAAACCAGTGGGAAAAAAAGGTTGGTTGCTCACTCTCCTTCCCAGATGAGCTGAATGTAGCAAATCCTTTCAATAGGCACTAGTGGGAGCTTATTAAGACTTCAAACAAAAGCTAAGTCGCAGATTTTTACTGGCCTAAGACTAATTTCGTTAGCCACTGTTGGGGATAAGTCCCCAGACTCAAATTCTTGGTGCAGATAACAAAGCATTTAGACATCAAGAAATCTTTTTTTTTTTTTTTTCCCACAGTACCAGAGATTGAACTCAGGACCCTGCACTTACCCAGGCAGGAACTTATTCTACTGAATTATCTCTCCAGCCCTAACATCAAGAAATCTTGATGAGGCATTTTATTTCTGCAGAAAGACGCACACATGAGGTAGCAGGCATGTAGGACAAAGAAAGGATTCCTCCTTCTAACCCTAACCAGGACAAGCAGTGGACTTTTAACTTCACTGGTGAAGTTCAGAGTCTTATCAACTATCACAGTGAATGCGAAGTCATTGGTTCTTACTTTGGAAACCAGATGTTTTGGGAAAAGGTACACATCATCGATTTTTGGAGCTCAAGATATTAACGGGGGTTGTGAGTAGATGGCCAGGTCATTTTAACCCAAAATGGAATTGTATTGACATAAGATGTTATTGATCTTACGTCATGTTGAGGACCTATAATGTTTCTACTCATTGAAGTCAGTCCCTGTGCCTGACAAATCTTTATTCTGCTTACTTCCCTGCTCCCTCCCCTTTCTTCTTGCTCTAGATCTCCTGGGCAAGACTGTGCTTTGAGAGGAAAGACAAGGCCTATTTCTCACACCATACACAGATGTGCTTTATTGCTGACATTATTAATAAGTAACACCTCTTTTTACACCAACACAAATTGATCAAATAAAACATTAGATTAGTGAACAATGAATCAAATCACTTTTTACAAATTCATGGTTAAATATGTGCCTTAGGGCCAGAGCCTTGACCGCTAGGTGGAACTACAGAAGCAAAACGATACTTCATTCACGGTACCCATGCACATGCTAGTAAGAGAAAAGCCTACATGTCATGATTACTGTTTAGTCCTCAGCAACAGAAAAGAAGGAAAGGGCATCATGAAAGAAAAGAGAAAGAACACATCATTCCCAAGAAAATAAATCAAACAGAGAAGAGACCAAAGTAAAAGAAACCATGTGTTTTTCCCATAATTACTAAGTCCCCAACCCAACCTTTATTCAGACTTTCGTAATGCTGCTCTTTGAAGATTTGTCAGGGCCTCGTGGATGCCACAGTTCTGTGACGCATTTGCTGTTTCTCCACCAAGAGCAGACTCAAAAGCTCTTCAGCCTTGGCAATGGTGTGGGTTTATTTTTGCTTTAAACTCCTGCTGTACTTTAGGGTGATCCGTTCCTTCCGACCCAGGAGTGTCTTTGCTGAGCTTTTCAAAGCAAGATTTCTTTTTCTAAATGACTTTGTTTCCAAATCTTCCATTTCCTGGGGCCCCAGAATCAGGGGCACAGTGTGGGGTGGGAGAGGACACTGCCCCAAAATAGAATGAAGTGAATGGCCGCGTTCTGCCTCGGCCCCAAGAGTTCTGGCAGAGGAGTGTCTTTTCCCCGGGAAACCAATGGGAGGGCTTGTCCCGTGAGAAACTAATATCCCCAAAAAGAAAATGTTCAGGTGTTAATAGCTGAAGCTCCCCAATGTATCCCAGTAACCTACAAATCCAGCCCCCCAGAGGAGCCTCATAACCTGCTACCAAACCCCATAGACCCTGCAATCTGTCACCTTCCCTTACATGGTCAAGATGTCTTTCTTTCTCATTTGTTTGTTTTGTTTTCTGTTCTGGTTTTTCATTTGTTTTCTTGTCTGATCCTCTATTAGACACCATCCTCTAATATCAGGACATACAGACATTTTCTGGATCCTTCCTCGTTACTATACTGTTCAGTACGTGCAGCTCACACTCATCGGGGGAGTGGGTAGGAGAACATAACATTGCCTGCTTTGTGTTTTTAATGCCCTCCCCCTACCTCCTCTAAATCCTGTTTCCTCATTTTCATTTTTGTTGATGTTATTGATCTTATGTCACTTTAAAGACCTACAATGTTTCTACTCATTGAAGTTCTTAGGTCCCTGTACCTGACATATCTTCCTTCTACTTAACTTCCCTGTTCCCTCCCCTTTCTTCTTGCCCAAGTCTCCTGGACCTTTCTCCATTTGTAAGAGATCTTCGCCTTGGCCCCTACTTGTCCATCACTGTGCTCTTCTTTCTACAGAGGCTTACTTCAATGAGAGTACACTACACTACACAGCACTCTAACATGAGTCGGTCTCTAACATGATAGGTAGAAAATAAACAAAAGAAAAAAGAAAAGACAGCAGAAGAGAACTTCAAGATCCACTGGGCACATGCATGCATTGTATTCTCTTTGAGAATAAAGTCATAAAACAAGGATGAGGTTAAAAAAAAAAAAAGGACACAATCAAAGAATGAGGGTGGGCCCTTGGGAAGGGATATGTCAGCCGACACAGAAACTTGACTGTGTAGTTGGAAAATTGGTTCAAACCTTACCCCAGAAAGGAGACTATAACAGAAAAACAAGAGGAGAAAAATGTGACAACAAAATCAGAAAATCAACATAGAAGTCAATATCCAAGAATAAGAGTCTAGAGAAAAATAATAGTATGTAGAGGAAAGTTTAATTTTTAAATTTTTCATCAGTACATAATTGTGATACAAGGCAAACACATTCATCAGTGGGGAGACGGCACACACACTCACGCCTCAATCTGCTCGCTTCTCTCCTTTCAGCCTCCCTACCCCAGACACCAGTCCTGCCTCCTGAAGGTCCCCCTCCCTGTCTCCTATAATCTGTCTTTTATTTTGTTCCTTAGATTATTTATACTTTGGGTTTCTCACACTATATAAGAAAACTCACAAAATACTTCACCTGTGGTCTCAGGGTGCAGCCTTCTTCCTACCAATGACTGTGCTTATGGCTGAGTAGTACTACATTGTGTATATATGCCACATTTTCTTCAAGGAAGGAATTAGTAAAGAAAAAAGACCTTAAAACTATCACCACTGAGAAGCAAGCTTTCCACATTGAACAGACCAGAGAGTGCCCAGCACCCAAATGGGGAACAGGCTTCCCACCAAATACTGTTTTAAAAAATTTATTTATTTACTTATTTTGAAACTGGGTGTCACTATGCTGCTCAGACACATAGTGATCCTCCTGTCTCAGCATCCCCAGTGCTGGGATTACAGGCATGCGCCACCATGCCCGGTCCTGGGGCTGGCACAGCATGCAGTACCAGGGTTCAAACTCAGGTCCTTGCACTTGCCAGGCAAGAGCTTAGACCACTGAACTATCTCCCCATCCCCCACCAAACACCTTTTGAAAAACAAATCTCAAAATATTTCAGAGAAGAAAAATGTCTTTCACACTTTCAGGAGCTGGAATGGTAGCAGCTTTTCAACAGCAACACAGGACCCTGGAAAACAGTAGAACAAAGGCTGAAAATACAACTTCCTGCCAAGAGGCCTACAACTAACCCAGGAGCCACTCCAGGAGGAGGGGAGAATGAAGATGCCGTTACACAAAATCTCAGCCATGCATCCTCCTAGGCACCCTTTCTGAGAAGGTCACTGAAGGTCACTTCACCAAACACAAAGCAAACCAGGTGACACAAAGGGAGGCAGGAGGGGAAGGAAGAAGAGGGGATAGGCGGATGATACCCAGATGCATGAGCTTCAGTAGGAGTTAGTGTGGAATGGTGTTTGTGTGAGTCTTAAAGTCCCCACAAAATACTTACCAATTGCAAAGTGACCTGGAGCACATTCTGAGCAGGGAATCCTGACAGGTTTTGCCTTCATCAGGTGATGAAATCCAACAGGCACAGCTACAGAACAAATGAAAATCTTGCGCCTTCTATAGGAAGCACTGACAACACAGCCCTTGGCCAATGGGCATCAGCAGGAACCAGCCCTGAGGAACTTCAGACAGAGTGCAAGGAGGCGCTCTAGGCCAAAGAAAGCAACCAGAAAGGGCAGCCACAGGCGATGACACAATTCCAGGTTGGATCCGGTGTGTGTGTGGGAGGGGGACAATTATAAAGGGTACTACTGGGAAAATTGATAGAATTTTAGTAGAAGCACTGGATTAGATAACACTAGTGTTTCAACAGCAAATTTCCTAATTTTAATGAGGCTTGCATTGAGGTTTGTTTTTAGGAAATGTATACTAAGGAATTTGGAGGTAAGGGGCATGATGTCATCAACTTATTTTCAAACGAATCAGTAAAAGTAAATGACCCTAGGGGAAGAAATGCGGACAGCTTCCACACCCCCAGTAGGTGAGGGCCAGAGCTCCTTTCACGGCTCTTGCAATACTTCTGTCAGTTTGAAGTTCTGTAAAAGCTACAAGGATGCTCATTCATTTCATTGAGTTCACTTCCCCATCTGCGTTTGATGCTTAAAAATGTGGATTTACTAAAGGGCTAAGGGACTAAAACACAACACAACAGAGAGGTTTGAAAGCACCTCCTCAGAGATGGGGTGGAGGTCAGCAAGCTTCCCTTAGCTCGACCTTCATCTTGTGTGACATAGACTAAGAGCAGCACCTGCATCACGGATTTTGGGGGCTGCAGAAGGTGAAGCACGCACATACCACTTTCTAAGAAAGCTCACATGGAGAGACACATACGCGCATGCGCCCACCTCGGGGTCTCAGCCCTGGGCAGTGTCACGCGTGGCTGATATCTGGGCTTTAAGGCTCCTGTTATGGAAGGAGGTGACTATTTCCCAAGCCCTGTTTCACTATCTCTTTCTTTACACTTCCAGAGCGTCCCTGCTCCCAGGAGCTATTCTGCCAGAGGAAAGGCAGGCTCAGGAACACACCATCCTTCCTGAAAGCAGAACAGGAGGGAAGATAAGAGGCTTTGCCCTTGGCACAGGGCTTCCTGGACAAGGCCCCAACCCAGTCGTTGCTCTACAGACTCAAGCCTGTGTTGCTGTTGAAAAGCTGCTATCGTTCCAGCTTCCTATCAATGAAGGAAAATCAGTAAACCTTGTGCCCAGAATGACCATGCAAAGGACAGGGTCCCCGGACTTGATCCTGGACAGATTCTAGGGCAAAGATCAAGACCTCAGGAGATACAGCCTTTGACAACTGGAAGCACAAGCCACAGGAAGACATGAAAAACCAGCATGAGTCTTACCAGGCAGGCTGGGAAGAAAAAAGAGATGGACTTAACAAGCCAGCCAGGGCTCGAAGAGCAAAATCCTAGGGTGGGAGAGAAGTGCAGAGATAGGCCCTTCAAATTCCGTTTTGTGTGGGTTTTGCTTGAAATATTCTCTGCCTGTGAGCTGAAAAACAAAAAAAAAAAACCATTGCTGTCAGGAGGCCAAAAATTAAAGCAGCACTTTGAGTGGCTTTGTTGAGTTAAACAGAGGACTCCGAAGTCTTCCCAGCACCTCAGAAAGTGACCTGACCTGAGTAGAAGGAAGCGGAGATGAAGTCAGCCTGGGACTCGAGCATATTCTAAAGCTGATAACTGGCTTCCTCATAAGAGGAGGGGACACAGAGATCAGGGACAAGGGATGCGGGCTTGGGATATGCCAGCAGGGTCCTTCCCTCAGCTTAGCCCCGCTGAGATCAGGACTGCAGACTGCCTCCCCTAGGAGGCGTGAGAGAATTGTTCCTCTTTCTCTCAGCATCAGAAAACCACAAACCTAATTTGTAGGCCTGTTTCAGTCAGTCCCAAGAAAGAAACAGAAGTCTCACAGCAATCAGAATGCGGCCCCAGCCAGGGAGGAGCAGATGGACAGGATTCCAGGCACCCAGCTGAGCCCCTATATTTGAAGGCTAGGCCTCATCTCCTCAAGGCAGGGACACAGAGACGTGCAGATGAGGTGAGTGGAGCTAGGATGACAGCAAACGTGGTGTGATTAGACTGGAAGACACTCGGAGAGACAATGGGGAAAGGATTTTTTAATTTATTTTTATTTTTATTTTTTGGTCTTTTTGAGACACGGTTCCTCAAGGCAGTTCAAGCTGGCCTCAAACTCAGCGATCCCATGCCTCAGGGAAAGGAATATCTGAAGAAATACTAAACTGAAAAACTTCCAAAACTGACAAAATACCAATGCCCCAAATCCAGATGTTCTGCCAGCTCCAAAGGGGATCAATTAGCTCACGGGGAAGTGACTGCCTAGTGCACGCAAGGGCCCACAGTCAATTTCCAGTGCTTCCCAGAGATGAATTCTTTCCAGACAAATCAGTATAACTGATGAAAACTGAGACCAAGCCAGGCATGGTCATCCATGCCTATAATCCCAGCCATGTGGGCGGCTGAGGCAGGAGGACCCCAAGTTTGAGGCCAGCCTGGGAAACTTAGACCCAGTCCAAAAAAGAAAGGAAGGAGAGGGAAGGGAAGGAAGGAGGCGGGAAGAAGGGTCTCGAGTCCATCTCCAGTTGGGGAGGGGGATACTAAGGCCAAAGCAAATCTTCTCTTCTTTCACAGCTTTATTGAGGTACAAACAAAAAGTAAAATTATCTATATCGAGGCATACAACACAATGATCTATGTATACACTGTGAAATGGTTACCATGATCCAATTAACACATGCATCACAGCAATCAGTTTCCACTTGTGTCAGTGAGGACGCTTGATACCTACTCTTGACCAACACTCAAACAACATGACAGTATTAACTGTAACCAACGTGCGGGACCCTATCCCAAACCTAGGAAGCAGCTCAAGCAAAAAAAAAAAAAAAAAAAAAAGACAGTCCACACACCTATAACCTCAGCACTCTGGGAGGCTGCAGCAAGAAGATTGCTAGTTGGAGCACAGCGTGGCCAATCAGCAATTAAGCAAAACCTTGTATCAAAATTAAAAAAAAAAAAAAAAAAAAAAAAAAAAAAAAAAAAAAAAAAAAACTAAAAAACTAAAAGGGCTGGAGATGTAGCTCAGTGTGAAGGCACTGGATTCAATCCCTACCAAGAAATAAAAAAGCAAACAATCATTCAAAGGAGCAAGAATTTACTGACCACCAACTTTTAACAGAAGACCGTGTTATAGGAAGGGACCTACTTAAGTAGGTGGGCCATGTTGACAACAATCCTTGCAGGAGTGGCAAACCTAACAGTGAGGTTCTGAGCTCTTCCCCTTTGAGACCAGGAGCATGGACAGGCAGGCTCCTCTCCTCAGTTCTATCTGGAATTGCTGGAGGCATGAGCGAGTGCGGTAAGACAACAAATACCTAAAATCAGAGCTAGGAAGGGTGGTGAAGGAGAAGGCAGCAGTTCTATGCAGATAGGGAGAGCATGTGCCTCAGGCAGCTGGCCAGAGGTAGGGCCCTCCCTTGTCCCTGGTGCAGTGGGCACAGTCCTTTGGGGGCCCCACATCCATGCGCCTGAGGTAGCAGCCATCGGGGAAGAGATGCCTGGACTGACTTAGCCACCCCTGTTGAGGCATGTGGCATCCTGCTGGTAGCTGAAAGGGGAGCCCCACAGCTGGCAAACTGCACGGTGGGGAGTCTGGGTACCTGTACGTTCTGCAGCTGCCATGTGAACCTCCTTGTGCCCAGAGGAAAGTGACATCAAATGACTAAAAATAAGTCAGATGTGATGTCACACTCAGGAGGCTAAGGCAGGAGGATCGCCATAAGTTTGAGACCAGCCTGGGCTACACAGTGAGTTTAAGCCCAACCTGGACTACACAGTAAGACCCTATCTCAAAAAATCAAAACATAAACAAAATGACCAAAACCAACCAACCGTGACAAGTGGAGAGAGACTGCAGAGTAAAGGAGAAAGGGAGAAAGGCTTTATTTTCAGTCTCTCTGATGCCACTTCTTTCCTGCCTTACATTGTCACCCCAGCCAATGACACGAAGGCTTGAACCAGGTAAAGTCAGCATTAGGAAAAGGGGTGGCTGGGGGCAGCTGAGGCAGCCTGGGGGCAGGCCAGAAAAGAATGGAGCTGGAGAAGTTTCCTGTTGCCTGCCCTGCTCTCCTGAACACACACCTGGCCCAGACAGAAGTCCGCGCCGAGATGTGTGGGTCGTACAGGCACTGTCCCTGGTGAATTCAAATTCTTACAGGACCCTAATTCACACGTTCTCCTTTAAGTACTTTTTAAAAGGTATAAATAGTCTGGTATGTATTTCTAAAAAACAATGGCTCTTTTCTTAAAATATGAAAGCACCATATCGCCATGCACTGTACCTGAAGAAATCCACATGGATGCTGTGATAGTCTCAAAGGCCAGTCTTCATCTTTCCTTGGTTCTCGTATGCATTAGTTTGATAAACATGCAGACGGGTCCTTCGTGTGCATGCAGCTGATGTCTCCTGAACGTCTTTCCATCCGTGGGTTCCTTCCTCCACCTGCCCTCCCCTGCTGAAGAAGCCCCACTAGAGCTGCTGGTGTTCTAGGCCTGCCAGGAGCAGCCTCAGATGTCCTGTCACATACTTCTCCATCATTGGATTTCCTGGAACCTGGCACAGAGACGAGGCTGTCCAGAGAGATGCTGAGCCAGGATGAGAGGTGAGGTTCTGGGGAAGACAGCAAGGGTGCCTGCTCCACTCGCAGGATGCTGAGCCCACTGAGTCCTCTGGGCCCTCCCCTGGGCGTGTGGCCACTGATGGCTGCTGAGGGCATCACGGATGAGACCTCGATGTCATCACAGCCCTGCAACACACACTGCCCTAATCCTACCAGCCTTCTGCTGTGTGCAAGGTTTCTCTTGTGACCCCACTCTGCCCCTGGAGGTAGCTCTGGAGCCACATCTGCAGCGCCTCCTACAGTCTTCGCTATTTTCCTTTCCTTCACCACTTAACCTCTACTGGGTACTTTCTGACTGGGAGCTGTAGTATCTGGTTGAATCCACAGACCCACAGTTTCAAGGCACCGAATGCTTCCCTTTTAGTCTTACTGTATTGCACTCATGAGATCCATGATGTTCTTTCTGCTTTTCCATTAAACGTTCTAAATTAGAGAGGAATGCAGTAAACTATTCAAAGATTCCACAGAGCTCACCAAGCAAGGGAAGGAAGTGACCTGCTGAGCCTGTGCTGAAGTCACATGCCTCAGGGTCACAGGAGGCCACACAAGGAGCAAAGCGCTGCCCCTCTCCGGGAAGCATATAGATCTCTTTTGTATCCTGAATCCGCCTCCAGAAACCTAGGGAAACTGAGGCATTGTTCCACCCCCAAATACAAGAGTCTGTTCTCAGTCAGGAACTCAATTCCCTATTGGGATGCAAGGAAGAAAAGCAGGCAGATCATGAAAACCTCTGTGACACACATTTCCTGATGTGCCTCACACTCAACCTGTGCCTCTTCCAGTTCAGACTGTCCAGGGCATGCTTGTGTTCTATGTATGTCATGGCTACTGCTGTAGCCCCGGAGCTCCTGACGTTATGGGCTGCGGTTGGGTTCCACTCATGAGCCCTGCAGAAGCTGGACTGGCAGCTCACTCATCTTCTTAAGGACTAGCACAGTACTAGACTCAGAGCAGCAGAGACGCTCGCCGCGTGATGTGTGGAGAGCTGGTACTCACCAAGCACTCCACAAAAACGGAAAGCTCTTAGCCGCTGGCTCATGCTCCTCTTGACCCATTAAATTATACAAGGACATTGGTCACTGAAAGCTTAAATTAACACTTCACAGGATTTGCCAGGGAGTTCTGACATCTCCAGAGGAATTTTCCATGCCCTCATGACAGACCAGCATCTACTAATGTTGCCATGGGAAAGAAAAATAAGAACTGCATTTCATGCTTTGCCTTTTCCACATGTGCCAGACGGGCAGCCACTTGGCCTCCGGTGAGAACCCCACTTGGGTCACATTCACCCAGTAAATGTATATCAGTTCCTTGTGATGTGGTTGGCTGGGTGCTGGGTGCGGGGAAAGAAGAGGTCCACAAGACAGACAAGGACATCTGCTGCATCGAAAAGATGGGCCTCCTAGGCCAACCCCAGGCCGCGCTGGCCACATGGTTTGGGGCCAAGTCCTGAAAATCACGTTGTGCCTGGCCCTGGAGGAATTCCTAGTGAAAGCAGCAACTTCAGCCCAAGTCAGTAAGAGCTGGATTGAATTCTCAGCTCTTTCCCTTATGCTGTGTGGTGGGAGCCTCTGACTTAGACATGGGCAGAAAGGAAAGAGAAGTTGCTGGAATGGGCATGCAGAAAAGAGATCAGAGGGAACCCACGCAGCTATCATTTCTTCTCTTCTTTCATCAGAGTGCAGCCTCCACATTGTGAGACGTAATGACACGGATGAGGGTTGGGAAGCCCACGTGGCCACCACCCATGCCAAGGGGAGAGCAATTCCAGAAGCCCAGCAGACAGATGTTTTAATGTGAAGTCAGATCACACAGCTTCTGGCCCTTTGCTACCCTCGCCCTCCTGCCTGGCTTTTGAGCCACTTTCTGGGCGCTGTACATCAGCGTACAGCATCTGGCTCCACCTGTGTGGAGCCTGAATGTCTGTGGCCTTCAAGAGCACCATTTGTAGCCTGACCCTGGCCGTGGGGTCACAGAGGCAGAGGACAAGCCTAGGCGCTGTGTGTCAAGCGCACCCATGTCAGATGGTCACCTAATGATCAAAGCTTTCCCTCTGCATCCTGGACCTGTCTGCAGCAACTCCAGGGCAGCTGGGCATGGAGTCTCAGTATGCACCAAGCTCATGCTCATGACACAAAGATAAATCTACAGTCTTGCCGTCCTTTTCATGCACAGTAGTCCCTTGCTATTTCGCGGTTCAACTTAAGCAGACTCACTGCGTGGTGGGTTTTCAAAACATATTAATCAATCTAAATGATTTATCATGGGGTTTTCGCTATGTCGCGGGATTTTGTGGTGGTGGACAGTACTGTGCACTCATCCCATCTTCATTACCTCGTCGTCATCAATACTACACAGCTAAAACCTCACCTTCACCGTTCGAGTTGTAGCAGTCTCTTCAGTGGTGAGTACCCATATAAAATTTTGCAGCACCGTGCAGTATACATATGTTGTTAAAGTTACATAGGTTTATGAGTTTAGAAAATGGTTACGAAAATTAGAAGTGTTTTTAAAAGTGCGGAAAATGTTTATAAGAGTGTGGGAAATGTTTACAAAGCCTTAAAATATGTATAAATACTAAGATAAATATAACACTGCTACTGCGCTGATTTTCACTTATCGTGGGGTGTCTGGAATGTAACCTCCATGATAAGTGAGGGGCCGCTGTATGCTCAAAACAGTCTCAAAAATATAGAGAGGTTGGGCTGTCCAGATAGCTCAGCGGATTAAAGCACCTACTTAGGCAGACGCAGAGGTTGGGGGTTTGATCTGCAGGCCTGCCGTGCCAGCACCCCCTGCCCCAGGACACACTGAGATGAAGATTGAGACTGGGCATGCTAGTGCATGCCTGTAATCCCAGCACTTGGGAGGCTGAACACAGTAGGCTCATTACAAGTCTGATCTATGTAGTGAGACCCTGTAGATCCTGTAGTAAAAGGATATCTATATCTATATATCTAGGGTTGTAGTTCAGTGATATGGTACTACTGGGTTCAAATGCCAGAACCAGAAAATTTTTTATTGCATGCGTACCATAGCATTAGCACATGTATTAACATTTGGGGGATATTACAGCATTATTTGTAATAGCCAAAAGGTAGACCATCAAAATGCTCACCAACAGACAAATAGTAAAATTTATATGTGGTTTATATGTGCAAGGGAATATTACTTAACCAAGAAAAGGAATAAGTACTAATATGTGCCACAGCATCTTAAGTGAAAGAAGCCAGTCATAAAAGACTCTATATTGTTTGATCTTATTTACATGAAAATCCAGAATGAGGAAACCTATAGAGACAGAAAGTAGACTACGGCCTGGGCATGGTGGTGCATGCCTGTAAGCCTAGCACTCAGGAGGCAGAGGCAGCAGGATCGTGGAGAGTTCAAGGTCAGCCTGGACTTCACAGTGAGCTCAGAATTACATAGCAAGTCCTCACTTTAATAATAATAATAGTTATTATTATTATTATTAAAAAGTAGACTAGTGGTTGGCTGCTTAGGGCTGGTGGTAGAGGAGGGGAAGGAAGTTAGTAGCCATCAGGCGCAGGATTTCTTTGTGAGATGATGAGAATGCTCCAAAATGATGATGGTGATCGTTTTGCATGTATGTGAAGATTTTAAAACCACTGAATTGTGGACACTAAACGATGAACTGTATGGTAAATGTTTGTAAGTCCAAAGAAGAAAGATGGGGTTTGGGAGTGTAGTTCAGGGATAGTGTGCTTAACACGTGTGAGGCCTTGAGTTGAAGCCCTAGCATTCTCTAAATTTTTTTTTAAATTAAAAATTAAAAAACTTTTAAATGGGAAGAGCCATTCAGATCACTCAGTGGACTAAAGCACCTGCTTAGGCAGGCATCAGGGACCGGGGCTGGATCCCTGACATGCTGTGCTGGCCCTGCCCCCAAGGCATACTGAGACTGGGCGTGGGTTGGGAGACTGAAAATAGCAGGATCACTAGGAGTCCAATCTAGATAGCGAGACCCTATAAACCCTGTACTAAATACATTTTTAAAAAATTAAAGGGGGATAATGAAAAACAAATTGAAAGATCATTCATGGCCTTACTAAAGATACTCCTGATCCATGTTGTCAGGACGACTCTTCTGGTGTTTTTCTATATATGGTTTTGTTGTTTTACTTAATTACAATTAAGTAAGATATTGGTTTTCTAGGACTGATATAATTTCCAACTTACATCTGAAAGAATTTAGCCACTAGGGATAGACATTTTCTAAGCTATCTAAAGCAGGAGATTTAGCAGAGGAGCCTCACTACTTACAAACTTGTCAGAAGGATTAGAGACAGCATCCAGGCTGGCCCAGCAAGTGGGCAACAGGAGCTGGCTAGCCAAGCAAGTACTGGAACTGCCATGGCCAATAATAACAGGACTGGGGGGCAGTCACTGTGACCATCAAATCCAGCAACACTCTCTTAGCTGTGGGGCAGGAGCAGAGAACCACGCTAGGGCTGATGTCTGCAGAGCAATGCCATCGGGGCTCCTGTTAACACTGCCACAGGCATACATATGTGTCAAGCACACACACACACACACACACACACACACACACACACACACACAGGCTATTCATTGATTCCCTCTACTAGCAGAAAAATCCAGCAAATATATGGTTTCCAGCGCAATACGTGTGTTCAACGATTGACACTTAATTCATATTAAGAATGATAGCTGCAAGGGAGTCTGGAAAATATTCTATACAGGAAACTATTTACTATAGCACATTATTAGAGGCTTCCAAGACTTTTTTAAATAGATGAATAACTTTTCATTTAATATATATAATCAATATTTAATCAATCATACCCTTTCACCTATTTAGGATGGTTCATCTTCAGAGCTTAACTTTATAAATATTAAGATCCCAAATTTAATATTATAAATGACAATGGGATGGCAATGCCAGTAATAATAGCTGTCACTCTTGAATACTTCTTTCTTACAGGCAGTGTGCTAGACCCTTTTTTATTATATTATATTGATACTTATTTAAAGTTTTAAATTAATGCTCACAACCACCTTATGAAATTGCTATTATCCCCACAGTACATATAACAAAGGTAAATATTTCAGAGAAGTCAAACTAGATCTGATTAAAAAAACAAAAAACAAAAAACTAGCTCTGACACCAAATCATACATCTTTAACCACTATACAAATGCTCATGCAAAAGTTTTTTTTTTTTTTTTTTTTTTTTTTGGTATTAGGCATGATTTCCATCACACACTTAACCAGAAAGAGAGTAATTGGGCTGGCTAAATAGCTCAGTAGATTAAAGCACCTGCAAGCAGGCGCAGGGGCCAAGGGTTCAATCCCCGGTCTGCTGTGCTGGCCCCACCCCCGGGGCACACTGAGGCAGCAATTGAGACTGGGTGTGGTGCCGCACACCTGTAATTCCAGCTCTTGGGAGGCTGTAAACAGGCAGATCACTACGAGTTGGATCTAGTAGTGAGACCCTGAACATCCTGTAGACCCTCTCCTAAAATAAAAAAAAAAGAAAGAAAGAATAACTAGTTTGAAGGCTATGAACCCTATACACATGAACAGGCCAGATTTCCAGTCAAGGTCACTGTCAGGACTGAGCAGGTCCTCCATGGCAGGAACTCATGTTAACTATGTGAATGCCTGGAGAGGGGCCTGGTGCACTGAGGCCACCTGATGGGTGTCTCTGGAATGAATAGCAGTGTGTAGGAGTGCAGGAGGGCTCTTCAAGCTGAATGACTGCATTCCTCTTCCTGCAGAAAGTGCAAGCTGCCTCCAAGCCCAGCTCTCGACTACACATAAAAACAAGTAACATGCCTGGAACACACAGCTTTTAATCTGCTTTTGCCAGTAGCACATGCCAGGTGAGTCACATGCCAGCCTATGACCCAGGTGGCTGTGAAGAGGCCTCCAGGGCTCTGACAAGTCTTAGGTCACACAGCTTAGGGACCAGGCATGAGCCAAAGGCTGCACATTCTATTAGGTAGATAAAAGGGAGCCTTCTTTAGCAAGTGCAGAAAAACTGCTTGAGTTTGGGTAACTTAATTGCTTTATTAAATATTGATTCTCTACATAAAGAATAAGCACTTGCCTGGCAAGCAGAAGGGCCTGAGTTCAATCCCTGGTTCCACAAAAAAAAAAAAAAAAAAAAAAGTTGATTCTCTACATAAATATCAGCCACCCAAAGCAAGTTAGACCCAATGCATTCACCACTGCCAGCTACTGACAGCCTTTATGAGCCCTGCCCTACTTTTCTGCAGGAAAGGGCTCATACTCACATGACCACCAGCTGAAGTGCTCGCTTTCGCCAGTGTCTTGCAAACTCCATACATTGTCTTTTCCTGCAGAGCAAAGTAGCAGGATGGCCAGTTGTGGTGATTTCACTATGAAGGTACAAACATCTGTCATTCAGCTAGCCTGCCACAGGCAGGTCTGTGTTCCCCAGGGTCTATTTATTTTTTTATCATGTTTTCCATAGTCTTTATTCACCTTTAAAAGTCCTAAGATGATAAAAGGTCTTCCTTTTTGTGCAGCCTAACCCACCTCTTGGATGAGAATATCCCAGGACTTTTTACAGAGTGACACTGTAACTTGCATATCAGTATAAAAAATATCTGGAGAAAACGCAAGTATCTCTTGGCTCTTAAATCTATGCATCTGTATCAGATCCTCCTGGCACGGCTAGAGCAAGGCTGGGAGGCAGTGTTACCCAATAGTGCTGTGGTTTATTTATTCCATATGGCTTCAAAACATGCTTGAGTATAACATGCCATATTTTTTTCTGGTGATTTCTACAAATCATTTTTTAATTATGAATAATGATTTCAGAGGCACTCCTGAGAAACGTTACCCGAGGCTCCCTTGACAACCATCAAATAAAGTGTCTGAAGTGCAGCAGCTCCCTCGACCCGCACAGAAAGCCAGTTTTCCGGCACGGGTTCCTCAAAGATCCATTAGTTGTCTCTGCTGAGACGGAATCTCAGACTTCACACATGCAAAGAGTGGCTGAGAAACTCAGATCAACAAATGTAACTAGAAAGATACATCCTACATCAAATAATTATTCAAGGGATTTTTGTACAATTATACATTTTCTCATTTTCCTTGGAGCCTTTGTTCTTTTCTTGTAGCTAGAAAAGAAAACCTCTCACAAAAATTTATAAATGTGACTCACTGTAAAAGCCCTGGGTTCTATCACCAGTACCACCCCCCAAAAGGAAAAAAATTAAAATGTTTATGCAAGATCATGAGTATCAATTTCCATTAATGGGCTTTGCTTTCAGCAAATCCAATTGCTAGATCTCAAACAATCAAGCAGGGTGCAAACAAGGTCCTCTGGGGCTAGGGGTGTAACTCAATTGTAGAGCACTTGCCCATCGTGTAGGGAGCTCTGGGTTCATGGCCCAGCCCTGCAAAGTTGAATGGTTGGATGGATGGATGGAGAGATACATATATAGATACTTGGAAAGAATAGATAGGTGGGCTTAGGCCTGGAATCCCAGCCCTCCCCACAGGTGTGTCTTACCTGGGGCCCACTTTCCTCCATCTGTCTCAGGTGACAGCTCCAAAAACTGTATCCACATCAGGCTAAACAGAAATACAAATAAGTTGATGAGCTGTCAATGGAGTAGCCATCTATTGCTTACACAGGGAGGTATTTTTCTGGCTAGTTACCTTAAGTAGACTTCAATAAGCATTTCAAGGGGCCAGGGAGATGGCTCAGTGGAATAAGCACTTCCCTGGCAAGCACGAGGGTCTGAGTTCAATCCCCTATTCTGCAAAAAAAAAAAAACATTTCATAAGTTATTTTTGTATAGGTAACAAAAGCACTGATGGCCAGCCCAAAAGCAAATTCACACATGGCTTTTCCAGTACTCACAACCTTGTTTAAATTATTTAAAAGGTGACTGGGGTTCTCGCTATTGGCCCAGACACTGCTAAGAGCTAGAAAACAGGTTGAAACCCATCTGCTGTTTCCCACTGTGAGTTCATTGAACAGTGCTGCCCCTTGGGCAGGCAACTTCCTCTTGCCTGGATTTATTCAAAAGTTAGATTTTTCACTGAGCTCTCCCAGCGGCTTTGCCCAGCTCAGGGCCTGAGAAGGGGTAGAACTGTCCGAAACTGAATGAAAGAGTGAAACTAAGTTTTCACACTGTAATAAAGGGGGATAACTGGCCTGGACTGTGGGAGCGTAGTAGCACTCGGGTTCAATTTCATTCTAAAACTCTTCTGCCCAAGAGGGATGAGACGAGCAGAAAAGGGGCCCTTGAAATCAAAGAATCTGTGCTGCGCGCCGGCTGAGGAAAGCGCCCCAGGGCTCACCCCACCTAGCTCACCCTCCTCGGGAGAGGAGCCCAGAAGAGCTCTGGGGTCACTGAGCGACATCTCCGTCTAAATCCGCGGAGTGTAAACCGTACTGGTACAATAACCAAGATTATTTTCTTTCCGCCTTCGAGAAAATGAGGCTGTTTTGGAGTCAAAGCCAAAAATAGTTTCACTATATTTTATTTTATAGTTTCATCAGTTTCACTTACACTTCTATCCCTTTGTCAGGCTCTGAGCTGGGCATAGCGGGCCAGAGAACTTAATGAGAAATCTAACTTTTGAATAAATCCAAGCAGGAGGAATTTGCCTGCACTGGGGCAGCGCTGTGCAGTTAACAGGTAGAGGGAAACCGCAGATGGGTTTCTAAAACACACGGCTGGGTCTTACCTACTAGTTCATCAGCTAACCAATAGTTTTCCAGGGAAAATATTCTCGACTTCAAGAAGAGCACAATTTAAAAAAAGCCTTTGGTCTATGAGAATCCGTGCTGCGCCCCGCGAAAGGCGTTTACCCTGCACCGCGGAGGTCTCGCGTCGAGGGCAGCCGCTCTTGATCCTCCACAGGGGACGCCCGGGCTCCCGCACAGGCAAAGCCTTCAGCCCCGGCCCCTGACTAGTACTTGGGCGCCGGGCGCCTCGGGGGACCGCACTGGTCTCTGCTCCTGCAGCCACCCACCACAAGCCCGCCGCCCGCGGGCCTCAGCTCCCTCCATCCCGCACGGGCAGAATCTGGAGGAAGGACCGGGCCGAGTGAAGCGGCTGCGAGGCGGCCCGCGAGGTGCGCGCCGGTCGCGCTCGTGAGGCCCGGGACCCCAGTGTCCTCGCCACGCCTGCGCCCCGTGGCCACTTGCAGCCTGGCGACCCCGCACCCCAGCCTGGCGCACCGAGTCACCCCTTCCCGCCCCCGCGCGTGTGCAGGGACTGAACCCCGCTCTTCAGCTGTGCTCCGGGAGGCTGCGTACGCGCTTCGCCCCTGTTGCCCATTAGCCCGCCTGGACTGCGTTTCTAACGGTGTTAGGGATCTCGAGACTGCGGCAGGCCTCAAAGGTCGGATTGTGACACTAGAATCCTTCCTAAATAATCCACAAGAGTCCCTCCCAAATAATCCTTTCGGGGGCCCCCACACAACACCCCAGCCCCTTGCGGCAATCAGGGGGCCTCTGGGGATGGGAACCCGCCCTTTCCCCTAGCCAGCTCCCAGGCTTCTAGCCAGAACGTGGCCCTTAGCTCCCGAAGCCCGCGTGTAGCCTTAGGGCCAGGCCGAGAGCGCTGCGGTCTTGGGACACCTACGTGGCCCCGCCACCCTGGAGATTCCAAGTCCCGCTCCAGCGCACTCCGCGGTGCGAAGTTTGGGATAACCCGCCACCTTTGCCCGGCTCCACCCTTCTCACTGGAGGGAAGCGTGAGTGTGTTCCAGCAAAGAGCACACCTCACAGGAAGCCCACTTTCCACGCTGGCCTTGAAAAGAAAGGAGAAAAATAAAAATGTAAATCCTCTCGAAGCGGGAAGGTGCGCAGGCCCGGGTTCCAGGCAGTCGCACACGCCCAGGCCAGAATGAGGGCGCTAACCCAGCCCAAGCGGGCCTCTCTGTGCCTTTCTCCACTTAATCCTGGAATAAATGAGAGTGCCTCTTCCTATAGATTTGTTTAGAATAGGGGGAAAGTTTTGCTTTGCAAATACATTCCCTAAATGAAACGAAACGAATCTGTGGCTCTACAGAACCATGCCAGTCTGGTACTGTGGTCAGCCCAATATTAAGGCCTGCCTAATACTATCATATGCTGGGTAGGAAAGTTAAGCTTATCATGGTCCTGTTGTCTTTGAAGCCCAGAAATACCCATCTCAGGTGGATGGGTTTCGTTCCAGTTCTTACTGGAGATTTTGGGGGTTGGCGTTTTCTGAAGGGCTCTAGCGACATTATTAATAAGCTGATCGGTTTTCATTCCAGGGGCAGTGATTGATGTAACCTCAGGAATTTCGGTACCAACGGGGGTGGTGTGGGGGGGGATGAAGGCTCTTCCAGCCCCTGCTGGCTGGAAGCGGTGCAGAACTTTTCTAGATGTGGAGTGTTTTGCCCTGGAGGCTGATAGACTACATCTCCTCATCTCCTGGAGCCAGGATTTTGAGGCGAGGTTTTCACGCACCTGGCCCAGAGTCCTCGGGGAGAAAGTGGTGCTCTGGTTGCCCTGAGGAACCAGAGCCCGTCCAGAGCTCCCTGCACACCCTCAAGGTCCCCAGCAGGCGTCTGAAGTCCCAGAAGTCTCATCTCCGAACGAGGGCATGAGTGTGGAGATTTAGGAGATGGGAAGAAAAAAGGAAAGGGCTCACGCTTCTGCCAGAGTACAGTTGGAAGAATCCTGTAGCTGGCTTCTACCACAAGGAAGCTAAGCGCAGTTTCTGTAGCTCTCCTTGGTCCTCTCAGGAA
The DNA here is from genome assembly GCF_000260255.1 of Octodon degus. Lineage (NCBI taxonomy): Eukaryota > Metazoa > Chordata > Mammalia > Rodentia > Octodontidae > Octodon > Octodon degus. The sequence continues at coordinate 2,917,842 of NW_004524637.1, forward strand.
GTCTGCCAATTGCTGCAATTAATTACCAGTGACATAAACTGTTTTTGTCCCCCTAAATGCCTTGCTCGCTTTGAGAGAGGAGAAGTAGGTGGTAACTACTGCAGCCGTTAGGTGCATCAGTGGCCCCCTGGATCTCAACCAAGTCCAAGGGGAAGGCCTGCCTGAGTCCTTCCAGAATCCCAGAGAGCCCAGTCAGCATCTCACAGCCCAGGAGGTGCCCCCAGGAGGGTGGGAGACGGCCTCCCCTTCCACTGTAGGGACAGTGGCTGCTCTGGCTCTGTTCTGGGTCTGCAGGGATTGGTCTCTAGACCTAGGAAGGCAGATCTGCCTGGGTTCCTGCAGTATCATCAGATACTCAGACAGCTTACCAATTAAAAAATACAGACTTTCTCCAAAGAAGAATCTTCCAGGGAAAAACATTATTGTGTTAAAAACAAAACCAAATGGGAGTGGGATGGTGGTATTGGAGTTGTTCTTTCATCTTTTGGGGGAATAGCAACGACCCCAGGAAAGCTGAGGACATCTCACCAGCTTATACACACACAAAAAAAAAAGGGTGAAAAACTGAGGTATTCTTTCCATAGCTCTCACAGAGAAGACTCCCAGCCATCAAATAATAATGTTGGGTCCAAAAGGGGATCGCTGAAGAAACCGTGCAGTACTAATTGGCTGTAGACAAGGGCATATGAGTCAAACAGGTTGGCATCTCCGCAGTTGGAGATTTCGTTGCCTCTGCCCAAGAGTCTGGAGTTCTCCAAAACTGCCCTGCAGATGTTCCAGATCCTGGGCCAGGAATTAAAGGGGTTCTCCCCTCCTCCACCTCCTTGTTGACCAGGTCTGTGCGGTCAGTTTAGCAGCCACAGCAGCCCCCCAGAGCCTGGGGGCATGGGAACACCTTCCAGTCATCCTTGATTCCAAGCACTCGTGGATCCTTCTGCTGCAGTTGGGCTTCCGGTGAACATGTGCTCCCTGGAAGGAACAACTGTGGAGCATCTAAGTGGAAAATCCAAACAGATGGGGGGCAGTCTGCACTCACCCCTCTCCTTTTGGGGTTAAAATCTCCTCCACATCAGTTTCCCAAAGGGAAATTTCTAGGACGTGGGATACTCAGGAGTGTGAGCCCTCTTCACGCTCCTCCTAGGCTCCTAGGTGCACAGGTCCTTGGCTGCATCCAGGCACTTGAGCCTGGCTAAGCCAGGAAGTAGGGACATGTAGCAGGTGTCCAACCCACGGTCACTGCTCATATGCCTGATCACTCCGATTAACATTCTTTTGGAGCTTTTTCAGTTTATTTTATTTATTTATTTATTTATTTATTTATTTATTTATTTATTTTGCGGAACCAGGGATTAAACTCAGGTCTTTGCACTTGCCAGGCATTTCCAGTTTAAATAGTGCTTTGAATTCCTGTTGTTGGGGCCTCGGAGATAGCTCAGGGGTCTAAATGCCTGCCCTAGCTAGCGGGTTCGATCCCTGGTATCGCATGTCATGCCAAACCGGCCTTCGTTGTCCTGATCTCATGGTCCCAAGCCCTGGCACGGACAGTAAAAGCCTAAAGGTTGTCTTGACCAGAGGTTTTCTTTCTCTAGTCAAGCAGGTGTCATCAGTATCTTTCCTATTGGGAAACCTGTGGCACGTGGGGCACTTTTGTTGGTGCCCTTAGTCCTATGTGTGGGGGACTGCCTGTTTGGGGAAGAGGTTAATAAGCTGCCTGCTGGGCTTTGCTCTGGAAGCAACCCACATCCACCATCTCAGTGCCTTCAAACTCTCTGCTTTGCTACTTTTCTAAGCACGCACCCGCATGCTTGTGCTGCAGAGGCCAGAACAGCAGCTGCCGAGGTGAAAACCCGGTAGTCAGAGCTCAGGCGCGCTTTCCTGTCAAATCTGGGAAGTTCCTTTTGAGAAAACTTCTCCTTCTTGTTACTATGTGGCTCTCTCCCCCTTCCACTTAGACATGTTTCTGAGTTCTGGGTAATCCCTTTCAAGCCGAGGAGGAATTCTCTGGAGTCCATAATTGAAGCTGGGAACCTGTGGGTGTGGGACTCCCGTAAAATCCTCCCGAAGCCAGGGATGTGCTGGGGCGCACTCGGGGCACGAGGCCTGCGGAAGCCGTGGCGGCCCCCCGCTCCTCACTCGGAGTCCCCGCTCAGCGCCGGCTACTACAACGCGGAGCAGGATGCTGGAGAGGACCTGGGCCGGGGTGCTGGGTTTGTGCACTGCACACGGCCCCTCACCCCGCGCTTACTTCTGCAAACTGGGGAGCCTGGTGTGCGACACCCATGGAAAGTGCCTTTCACCTGAGCGTAGTTCCTGCGGCGTCCAAGCACTGTCCCTGTGAGCGTGGGCCACGCGGTGGATTTGGCAGGGAGAGGCTGAGCCCACAGATGTGCGCGCGCACTGTCAAGCCTCAGGAGAGAAGCCGCGGCGCCTCCAACGCCCTCGAACTTCGGATCTTCCAAGGGTACCCGGAAAAGGTCAGGAGGCCTATTGCAGGCAGGGGGGTTGAAAGCTCGGTCTTCATCGGCGGGAGAAGGGATCGGGTACCCGGCCAGGGTCCAACAGGCAGCAGGTAAGCTGCAGGCTACTCTGGGCCCAAAAGACAAACAAGCGGCGCAGGGAAGGAAAATCCCAGTACGCCCGGGTCTCTGTGTCCTCCCTCTGGCGCTGTCTTCCATGGGAGAACCGCAGGCCCCTACTCCTGAAACTCTACCGCCGGGGGCACAAGGCCAAGAGATCCCAGAGGAATCTCACACCCCTAAGGAACCCCGCGTTTGTCCCCCTGGAAAGCCCGGGAAGCTTCGTGGGACACTGCGTCCCAGGGCTCAGACTCCTGGGAGGGTTAAGCTTCTGTGCATGCCGGTGCGAGGTGTGCAGGGCACTCTGGGTCCAAACCTGCCCGGGGCTGCGGGAGCGGGAAGAGACGGGCAAGAGCGACCAGAAGACGCTGACCCAGAGGGACAGAGACGAATCTTCCGGTGACTGAGTCTACAGCGTGAGCCTTTCTGGATCTGGCTCCCCTCGACACACATACACACATACGAGCCCCCAACGGTCCCCGGGGACCCTGGCTCAGCGCCCACCTAACAACGTGCGATTCCCCAAAATTCTCGGGGCTTCGAGGGCCCCCAGGTGCCAGCGCCTGGGCAGGGGGCTCTGCTCGCGCGCGGAGGCCTCAAGCTCTCCCAGCTCCCTGGTTCTTCCCTCCCGGTCGCGCGCCCCCAAGCCCTGCTCTTTCGCTCCGGTGTTTCCAAAAGAAAAGGTTAGAGGATCATTTCTGGGCCTCTCGAACCATTTCCTCGTGTAGGGGCTGCGGGGGTAAGCCGTCCTCTGGCTAGTGCCTTTCAGCCCACGCACTGCGAGGCGGAGCGGGTGTGGGACTAGAGCGGGCTTGAAGGACCTGTCTTCCCAGCAGCGCACTTGGCTGGCGGGTCGCGCCGCCTCCTCTGGCCGCGCCCGTCAGTGACCTCCGCGAGAACCAGAGGAGGCCTTGGCACCCGGTTCTCCGTCCTGCTTCGCTCCTCCCCGCCGCCCACCCGAGCGCCTGGGTCTCCGAGTGTCTTTCTCTTTGGATCGGCTTCCCACTCGCGCTTGTCGTACTCACCCCGACTTCCCGGAGCCCGGGCGGGCGCTGCTCTCTCGGGAGAGTCCCCGGAGGTAGCGCGGCGGAGGCGCGCCAGCGACTCCAAGGCCGCGGCGGGGTCGGGGCGAGATTGGCGCCCCCGCCCCGCCGCGGTCCCTCCCCTCCCTGCCCTCCCCCCAGCCCCGGCGGCCCGCGCTCCGCCCGAAGGCGGGTCCGCCATAAACAAACGCCGCCCGGGCGCACGTGCGCCGCGCAGCAGATCGCGCGCTCCAGCGGGCGCCGGGTCTCCAGGCACTGCGGGAAGCCGAGGAGCGAGGATCAGAGAGCCGCCTGCGCCGCGCTGCCCTCGCCTCCGACCCTCTCCATGGCTCCGCGGCCGCCGCCGCTCTCGCCGCCCTCCCGCGCTAAGGGGCCTCTCGGCAGCGGGTGCACACACTCGGTGAAGGACTGAACAGCTCTGCCGCTCTTCGCCGGCTGACTGCACTCAGAGCAAGGCGAGGCGGGGGACACGAAGGCAGCACGCAGGACGTCCCGATCGCCGCGGGACTGTGCGGCCCGGGCGCAGGAAGGGCGCGCGGCCGCTTTGAGCGGAGCTCTGGGCGGGCAGCGGCGGGAGGCGTCTCGGCGCCCAGGCCGGACCCGCGCAACTGCTCGCGGCCGGCGCCCGGGACTTCGGACTCACCTGTCTGCGGCGCCCCCCTCTCCATCAAGACTGCGCGGGGCTGGAGCGCGGCCCGACCTAATATGCCCAGAGCCGAGGCGCGATGAAGGAGAAGTCCAAGAATGCGGCCAAAACTAGGAGGGAGAAAGAAAATGGCGAGTTTTACGAGCTGGCCAAGCTGCTCCCGCTGCCGTCGGCCATCACTTCGCAGCTGGACAAAGCGTCCATCATCCGACTCACCACGAGCTACCTGAAGATGCGCGCTGTGTTTCCCGAAGGTGAGGCCGCAGGCGGGCGGTCCACTGCGCTGGGGCCCTGGGGCCTCGGCCCACAAGAGAAGCTGGAGCCGTTGCGGGTCCCCGCGGTCTCCGCGCCGAGGCGAGGGAGTCTCAGGGAGGCCATTCCGGGGGTGCGTCTCCGTAGCTGCCGGGAAGCCAAACCACTTCTTGGTCCAGAGCCGGAGAGGGGAACCACGAATTGTTCTAAGCACAGGTGTCCTCAAAGCTGGCAATAGCGCACCAGTCCATGCAGACTTTATTTCTCCTTTCTTCTCTCCCTCTCCTTTCGTTCCTCCTTTCCATCCTTTTTTCTTTTCTTCCTTTTAATGCCAGTCCATTCTGGTGTGATTTTCTTTTTCTTTCCTTTTTTCTTTTTTCTCTATCTTTCTTGCCCATTTTTTTCTTTTGTTCTTTGTCAGTCTTTGCCTCTTCTTCCCTGATCTGAACTTGCCTCTTCTTCCCTGATCCTTCGTTTTTCTTTCTTCTACCCTTCTTCCTTCCTTCTCTTCTTCGTTTAGCTCATTGTGTTTTCTGGGAGCACACCCCCTCCAAGCTTGGGTGATGCGGGTGGAGTCCACCTAGCTGAGCACTTTAGTGGAAGGCAGCCAGGCCATCACTCTCCGGTCTCTCAGTTTGCCTTTTCCGATCCCTTTTCCTTAGGCTGAAGAGTGGGGCTGGGATGCATACATCCTGGATTTGTGAGTTAGAGTACTGCCCGCCTGCCAGCCCATCAGAAAACAAAATGATTATTTTGAATATGGCAGATTCAAGTATAGCACTTCTTTTGAAGACTGAAAAGTTGTCACTGAGACCTGCGGACAGGCAGACTGGGAATTGCAGGGAATAGTGGCATGCTGGGTGGCTGTCCCTGCACACAAGCCAGCTTCTGCTAGTGACTGTGGCCACTAGGCCAGGGACCTGTAAGCCGCAGCTTCGAAGTCTCTGAGGATTGGCTAAGAAATATGGACACACTGCTAAGAAGTCTGTTGCTGGGGAGGCCTTCGTAGGCACCCCAGAACCCAAGGTCCTGGTGCTGAGAAGTGTTTTTAGATAGACAACCTCTGATGTCTGGATGCTGGAGGGTTGCAAAGTACAGGTGATAGGTGTCTCTGGGCCACTGGACATTTCCATTGAAAGCAGTCCCAGCCAGGCCACAGACCTGAAGTCGGTGAACTCCTTTCCCCACCCCGCATCCCACCTGTTATTTGTGTTGTCCAGGTGACGGGTGCACTTGTCAACCTTCTCCACTGGAGTGGTGGTTGGGCTTCTTTGGAGCTTCCTGGTCGGCCAGGCTACACAAACACTGGATGTTCTCCTCTGGGGCACGGACATCCAGAACTTGTGAGGTAGACCGGTGGTTGCTTGTTTCCCAGGGTTACTAATCAGATCTGAGTAGAAGCCTCTGCCCTCCCCCTGCCGTGAGAGTTGCAGCCCCTGCGATTGCTGTTTGTCTGCCTAAAGGTAAACCCTTGGCCGGAGAAATAGGGATCCTTCCCGGTTGCTGAGGTTTCAATGAAAATAAGTGAAAGCGAATTCACTTTTGTAAAAGCCGAGTCTCCTTTCCACTCCTGCTGTCAGTTGAGCCCACTTAGCTGCACATTAAGAACTATCCTTGTCTCCTTTCTCCCCAGCCTTGGGAGGCAGGGAGTGGTTAAGGCGATGGTCAGAAGAGCAAGTGCGGTGTTGCCAGTGATTTCAAATAAATTGGCAAGTAGCTAGAAGAGGAGGTCTGGGCTCATTGTGAGCCTTTCGTTGTTTGGGGGATTTCCAGGGAAGTGGCCCGTGTGCTGCCACTGCCGCCGGCCTCCAGGCTGGATCTGTTCTTGGAAGTTCGTTTTCGGTGGTGTTGGGGTCCAGAATGGCTGGGCGCTGAGTCCCTGTGGGGTGTTCTTGCTGTGGGTTGGTGCCATCGCTGGTGTGTCCAAGAGCTGCCTAATCCAGGGGTCACCTGAATCTCCTGAGTGTGACCGAGGAGGTCAGCATTTGGGAAAGGGTTTGGTTCTAGAGGGTTGCAAATGGCCCTGAACCTGTGAGGAGCCACACAGCCTCTGGGACCTGTCCTCTGGGCTGAAACACTCGCACCCCTCAGGTCAGCCCCAGGGATAAAGGGCAGAGGGACGCTTTCAGCGAGACCTCTGTTATGCAAAATAACATGCTTGCTCCCAGTAACACTGAAGAGGGGCTCAAAAGCAGTCTTTCAATTGATTTAAACTTTTCCTAGGGAACCCAGGTTGGGGTCAGGACAATGGTTTTAGGGTCTTGGCCACTCCGGTCTAGTGGGAGCTCCAGGTTTGCTTGCTGCTCTCAGCTGCAAATCGAAAGTAGGAAAGATACCAGGGAATGCATGCACCAAGTGAGGTTTTGCCCAGTGCCAGTGGAAGCCCTGGGTAAAGAGGAATCCGGAGGCCAGCACTGAGGAAACTGAAAACGACTGGCACTGTCCTAAGGAACCAAGGGAAGCTTCAGATACACTCTTCCCACCTGGGGAAATTGGTGGCCAGAGACAGGACAACCCTCTCCCAAGATTCCGTAGCAGGGACAGTGGATTGCAGCCTGTCATTTTTCTGTAACGGAGAGACCATCATAAAGAGTTCAGAAAGGTCCCTACACCAGGACTGGGAGCCAGGGACATCGCCCACCAGCAAGCTGGTCCTCAGGCTTGGCAAAAGCTTTTGAGACTTACAGTGGGTTGAAGGCTTCAGTCTTTTTGTAAAATGGGTGCATTACCAAGTCCATGTCTGCCTGCGGTTTCTGTGACACAGCTGAAGACACAGAGAAAGACCCCCGCCCCCAAAGTGTAGGCACAAATCTACCCCAGTTTCTGGTTCCTGGTGCGTCCCAGACTAGGTACAGTTTAAATGTAGGGCTGAAGGCACAGCTGCCCAGAGCCTAAGGACCCGCTGTTTTTGGGTGAACACCATTTCTCTCTTTCAGCCTCCTTCAGCCTCGGAACTAAGAAGGGGAGGCTGATAGGACTGGGGGGAGGGCGGCAGGGTCCCTTTCGGAATTGGTTGGAATGTGGAAGTTGGGTGACTTACTAGGCAGTTGGGAAGTGTGTAAACACAGGCTGCTGGGGTGCCGCAGTGCCTGGGCTCTGGGCTGTGTACCTCTTGCAGCCCTGCAGCCCTTCACAGAGGCACAGGCTGAAGTGTTCTGCTGGCTCCTGGCCTTACCCCAAGCAGCTGCTTGGGGCCAGCATCCCCAGGCCTGGGGGGCTTGGACCTCCCAGTAGTACCCATGCTGGTGCTAAGTGGTGGAGCAAGGGGTGATTTTTCCGCCAGGGATGGTGGGGAGAAGGAACCTCCAAAGGTCCCAGCTGAAGAATGAAGTAGAAAGGTAGTCCTCTCTTCCAGTTTTACAGATCTGAGACAGGTAGGGGTGTGTGTGTGTGTGTGTGTGTGTGTGTGTGTGTGTGTAAGAGGACTGTAAGGATAGTGTTACATTATCAAAATAGTATAGTCAAAAGAAAAGGAGATGTCACGCATCCAGACACAGGCACAGACACACACACACAAAGAAGGGGCCTTCAAGTCCCAGATTATCCCAGTGGCTGAATTCGTTCAGATTTAAATTCAGTTTCTGGCAGCCCTTTAACTGTTGTCTCTTTACCACTCAGTAACACAACACAGCGCCCTGTGAGGTTGAGCTAGGTATACTCCTAGGTTGTTGCATGGATCAAAAGGGGTTGACTAGCAAGGTTTGGTGGAGTGGAATCCCCCATATCAATGTGGAGTCTTAGACCCAAGGCCTGTCTGTAGCACAGCCCAAAATCATGTACTTTAAAAAAAAAATCGGCTTATTTTTTAGAGTAATGTAGAATTTAACAACCATCCCCCATCTCTGTGGCTGCCGCCCAGCAGGAAATGCAGCTCACAGTTGCAGCGGCACTCACTCCAGGCAGCAGCCTTGTCAGTGTTGGTGTGCATGGTGGTGGCAGCCTCAGAGTGTGAGCCGGGTGCATGAGCTAGGGACCCGGGGATCAGAAGGACCCTGAGCCCCACAGCATAGACAGGGAGCTGCCTTGGTGTCTGCTGCGCCCCTACGTCTACACAAGCATGATCCTAACCTGAGGCATCTGGACTTGGAGTCTCCTCCTCTCTTGTCTGCCAGCTTGGGAGATTATCTTGGGGTGTCTTTCCTGTACCCTTTCTATATCTGTGTCTGGCCTGTTGACTGAAAAGAGGCTTCAGGGGAGGATTTTTTAGGGACCCGGGAAAGAGCAGAAGAGGTCCAGGGGAATTGCTTATGAGAGGCACAAGCTGTAGGCTCTACTAGGACAGCAGCCCCAGATATCCTCCTACAGGCTCAGGGCACTCAATAGCTCTAGGAAGGAGCCCCCAAGCCCATGACCCCACTTGTCAGTGGACTGAGGCTGGAGAGGCTGGAGAGGCATCAGCCTTCACACTCAGCCTCCTCTCTGCGAGTGCCCTTGTACGCTTGGTTGGCCAGAGGACCCAGCAGCCCTGCGGTCCCTCTGTTCCCGAGCCCACTTTGGAGTGGTGTGAAGTCCATTCCAAAGGATGGCCTTGCACCCGAACTGACCAGCTGCACACATCTGCAGGGACATCCCCTCACAGGGTGCTTGTCCTGGAGGGAGGCTGGGACCCAGCTGGCCAGGAGAGGGAAGGGAGAGTCAGGATGGAGGGACAGGTTCCTGACCCCACAGCAATCCCATATCAGGTGCCAGAAGTAAGGATCAGAGGTCCCGGCACTGTCTGGATGTCAGGCCCTGCAGCTGACTGGGCCTCTTAAAAGATGTGTAGGTGAAGGTGAGACTCGTAGGGCTGGAGAGGGCTCCCCAAATCTGTCCTGGATTTTTCAATGTAATCTAACTTTCTGTGGAAGGATCGGGTGGAGACAGGCGTCTCCTGATTATTAACCTTGTTTTTTAGGTCACCGAGGCTGAAGAGAGTGGAGTGTAAGAGTGGCTGTCTCTCCCCAGCTCTCACTCTGAGACAGAGAAAGGTCATTGCTAGGGTCTGCCGGCTGATGCAGAGGAGGACAGGAATCAGCTCCCTTCCCTTCCCAAACCACCTTCGACCTGTGGTCCCTTGGCTACCACCTCTGACCTGCATTTTCGACCTGCTAGGGTCCCATTTAGCTGCTGTGGAGCTATTTGATGATTGACTAAGTAGCCTGAGGGGAGAGATCAAATTTAGCCAGCTTTTGCAGAAGATGGTTTTTGATACCAAGTGCATAAACTCTGGGGGCAAGCCATGGGTGCCTTGAGGCTAACTGGCAGAAATGGGCATAGACAGGCTCCCCTTATGGCTCCCTGCAATTTTCAGTAGCCTGGGATCTCCAACCTGCCCAGTGGAGGCAGATAGGGCTGGGAGAGCCTAGCCATGGCTGTTTCTAAAGACCAACCATCCCCAGAAGCTTAGCCAGCCTTTCGCTGCACCCGCCTACTTTTCAAATAAATAAATCCCTTTGTTAGAGCTGAACAAGGGCCACATGCACAGAGCCCTTTCTGGAGTGCCTGCAGCTTTACAGTACCAAGATGATTTTTTGTTGTTGTTAAAACTTTATTCAGTCTGCATTCAGCCCAAAGTAGATTTTTATGGGCCGAGTGCAAAGACCTCACCCAAGGTAGTTCCTAATGGAAGAGCTGGCAGCGCCACTGCCTTGGGGTGCAGTGGCACAGGACGGGAGTGTGTGGTGGAACTGTCTCGGGCCACCAGGCTACCTTCTGCCAGATCCATTAAGGGCATTCATGCTAATCTCTGTTGGCAAAGCTGAAGCCTTCAGAAGTCCCAGCAAAAAAGCATGGTGATGTAAGTGAACAATACCTGGGTATTTGAATTGTATGGAAAATCGTCCTGTGTGCCCGGGACCTATTGAGTATAGAGCCAGAGCCTTCATGAGGGTCTTGAGAGTCCAGCAAGGAAGTCTGGTCTGGAGACCATTCTCAAAGACAGAGCTATCCCCAAGCCTTCCAGCTGGGGATCCTGGGAGAAAGAAGCCAGAGGTCAGGAGGCTGTGCTCACCTTTGAACCTCAAAGGCAAACCCAGAAGGACCCAGGGTAGTCCAGAGAGCCACAGTTGCCAGGCCACATGTGTTTATTTCCCAAAAGCAGATTTCCTGGATCTTTATTAAATTCATTCTTCATCCAAACCTGGGGACCAGTTATATTTTTATTTCTTCTGTTTTGGTTTAAATGGAGGTAAGGGTCACCACCAGCAGGCTTCCTGAACAGGGCCTGAGCAAATTGGGGTCACAGTGGTAGAGCTTGGGGTGGGACCCATGTCCTGGGGTTATGAAGCCACTGCCATACACAGGAGGCAGAGGGGCCATGGAAAATGAACTCCCCTCATGTTTGGGGAATTGGGATTTGTGGAAGTCGGCACTTCCTCGTGGATTAGGAATCAGGATTAGCTCCTGTTTCCTAAAATCCGGGAGCAGATATTAAAGATCATCCTTTTTTTAAAAAAGTTGCTAAATATTTTCCAAGAGGTGTCTGCAAAGGACACCTAGAACAGAAGGTGAATTTTCAGCTGGATGTAACATCCAGAATCCAAGGAGCCCTGGCCATCCACACCCCCGCCCCTATTCCTAGTGGCTCCTGACTTGAGGTTGGATACTGGGGCACAAACCTGGGCAGCAGTTCCAGGAGGATGCGCCATCAGGGCCTCATCCGCCAGCCTGGATGCGTCCTGCACCCCGCAAGTGTATGAGGGCACAGGCATGCTCTGCCCATGGGGCTGGGGCTGCCGGCCAGGAAGCCTTTCTCCAGCCTTTGCCACTCTGCACTAACTACAGAGGCCTGGCCCAGGCTGCCAGTGGGAGGGTTCAGGGAGAGGGTGAAGGTTCTTCCTCTGCCTGCTCTGGCCTGGTCTGAAGCTGGGAGCAGGGTCTCTGATGCAAGTCTCTGGTGGTGTCTGGGTGTTGGGGAAGGGCTGGTGCTTTTGGAGGGTTTGATTTGGTGAGGACACTTCCCAGTTACAGTCCCAGTGTGGCTGTCACCACCTGGGGCTCTTCAGAGCTCAGAGCTCTAGGAGGGGACAGCAGCCAAGGAGGGAGTCTGGGAGTGCTGAGATCCCCAGGGGCATCTTGGTGGGAATTCTTTCTATTATCTAGAAAAGCTGCTGTGGGATGCAAGTGGCTCTTAGGCATCTCTGGGAAAAGGCAGAGCTGCCAGCGATTGGGAGAGGGAGGTCCTTGGGGGGAATATTTATGGGTCAAATCGATATTCCCATTTGGTGACGAGGATGTCCAATTTCAAAGCAGATTAGATTACTTTGTGGTGTTTCAAATAAAACAGCAATTTCAGAGCTGGGTGACTGGAGGGAGTGGTTGGCCTGGAAGGCTCAGTGCACAGGGGCATATTCTGTCTGTCTGTCTATCTGTATGTATGTATTGTAAGACACTATATCTATATTGAGACAGGATCTCACTATAAACCAGGCTGGCCTTGAACTCACTACATAGGCAGGCTGGTCTCAGGGCGATCTTCCTGCCTCAGCCTCTCAAGTTCTGGGAATTACTGACAAATGCTATTATACCTTTTTCAGAGGGCTAAGGGACAACTATGAGGACACAGACTTGAGCCTGCTAGGCAAGGGGCTGGTGCGGATACCTAGGATGGTGGTGCATGTGTGGAGGCTCCTGCACCCTTGTGTTTGCTGGACACTGCCACTTAGTGGTTTTATTTCTCTGTCCAGGTTTAGGAGACGCATGGGGACAGCCGAGCCACACCGGGCCCCTGGACAGTGTTGCCAAGGAGCTGGGATCACACTTGCTGCAGGTACAGCCACCATGCCAGGGAAAGAGCAACACCCCAGGCTCAAGGTGCGCTGGGAAATCCAGACTCCACGGTCATCCCTAGTGGCTGGGTGGCTGCTGCTCAGGAAGGACAGTGCAGCCTCCAGCAAGTCCCACCCCACCTCATGGATCTTCAGCCCGGCAGGGACCCAGGCTGAATGGAGCCTCTGGGCGGGGATCAGGCCAGGCTGTCCCCATCTGACTCAGCTCTGCCCCAGCTGGGCCCGCAGCACCATTGCTATGGGGTCTGCACTCTAAAGCGCTTGCAAAGGCTGTAGGGACAACAGCATCTGTGGGCCTCAGGTGGCTATTGCAAGCCAGGTTCCTTTCACACTTCAGCGTCTCACTTGGACAGCCGCCTGGGAGGGTGCCGTTAAGATAGTGATGGTAATGATGATGGTATGATTTTGGTACTGGGAATTGAACACACACTTTTCACGCACAAGCTCTCGCTATCTGTTGCTTAAATTGACCAGGCTGTGCTAGAATTTTT
>NW_004524637.1:2930715-2940336 GCF_000260255.1 Octodon degus
TTTTTTTTCAGAACTGGGGATTGAACTCAGGCCGTTGCACTTGCCAGGCAAGAGCTTATTCTACTGAGCTATCTATCTCCCTGGCTGTGCTAGAATTTTGCCTCAGCTTTCCAGAGGGCTGGGATTATAGGCAGGCACCACTGTTTTTTGGCTTCATTTTATTCAGAGAAGGGAGATGAGGCACAGGGAAGTTAAGTAACCCACCAGTGGTCACACAGCAAGCTGTCACCTGAGTGGTCCAACCTGAGAGTGTAGTGCCCATGACCAGGCCTTGGGGTGGTCCCATGTACCTGATTTTGGAGTCTTTGCCTAGTTTGAGATCAGGCGCTCTGTCACCCACTCCCGAAGGCCACTCAGCCAGAGGCTGAGATTGCAGGGATCCCACTGGTTTTGCACTTTTTCGGGCATAGTTGTGCACCCGTGGATTGCAGCTCTGGCTGGCTCCGTGACCGCTGGCACCAGCCACTTTCAGGGCATCCGCTGACGCTGGCAGAGGACAGCGCGGCCCCAAGTCCCAGAATCTCTCAAACGCCCTTTACAGAGCCTCCTCAACGACCTATTCATTTCCCCTCCTGTCATTTGTCTCTGCCATCGAAAAATGCCTGCCGAGAGCTATTTTGCATTTCCTCCCTCTATTTTGTGTTTTCTTTAAAAGGGAAGGAAAACGTTGGCTGCGGGCCTCAGTGACTTAGATCTGCGAACCAGCCGTGAGCTCTGTATTTTGAAAAACCAGATCTTTTCCAAACGCGGGCCCCAAATGCCTAGGTGTGATTTATTTTTTAAAACACATGCACTGGGGCAGAGAAAAGGTCCTGGGGAGAATTTGGGAGCTGGAGGTTTTGCAATTTAAAGCGAGCCTGGTGGCCTGGGTGTGGGGAAAGGGCGCCTGGAGCCAGCCGCACCGGGCTGGCGGGGCAGCTTTCGCTCTCCTCCAGCTCCCTGCTGGCAGCGTCCCTGTTTCATGCCCATGCATATTACAAATGGCACTAAGGGACACCTAAGTGCGGGAGAACTTCAGTGAAAGCCCGTGGCGAGGCGAAGTCAACAGTCGCGCTGTGGCTTCCGTGCATGTTTAATTCCTTTAGTGGTGGGCTGGTGGTCATCCTTGCACTAATTATACCTGCAAGTGAGTTAGATAATTTGAAAATTTGAAGGCATATTCCACACTTTCCATGAAGAATATGATTTATTTTTGCTACCGCTGGTGAGTTTTAGAACTTAATGATGATAACTTTTTCCCGTTTCCTGGCTTTCCTAGTTTTTCTGGAGGATTTACTCCACTCAGTGTATCTTTTTAATGATTTTGGAGTTAAGCAACATGCAGAATAAGCCAAAGCATTTAAAATTTTAGAAATGGCTTTTTAGTTCAGGTTTCTGAAATGTCACAGGAATACTTGGGAAAATATTTTGTAGCTGAGTTAGAAACCCAAAAGTGAGGCCTGGAATCAAAATGCTCGCTTCATCCTTAACGGAGAAAGCTAATGACAGCTTACTGGCGAAGGAAGGATCGTTGCGGCAGATTGTGTTTTAGCAAACTGTATTTTTGCAGCAAGTTGCATTTGAAACAGCAAAGTGTAAGGCTATCTTTTTCAAGTTTTACTTCTGCTACATTGTTTCTTTCCTAACCCCCCACAAGGAAAGGGGGGTGAGAGGGCCCAAAGGTAATCTGGTTTCAATTACATGCTGTAAAAATAGAATTTGTGGCCAGAAATTAATTTGGAATATTTTTTATGGGCGTAGTATTGAGGGTTGCATGGGTCTTTCACCGGCTTTATTGCTTTTCTTTGGTTCTGGATCTAAAATATATGAATGAGTAAATAAAAGTTTCCTTTTTCAAAAATTATTTAGTCTTTTTATCCTTAACACATAAATATAATCATTACCTTTTTATTTTTCTGAAGTACTACTTATAATTTTATTTTATTTTTGGAAGTCTGGCCAATTTAGGCAAAAATTACAATTTCATTTGGCTAGTTTTAATATTTCAGAAGTTGATACTTTTTCTCCTTGACTTTGGCAAAGGTTATTTGATCTCTTACAAAGCCTTAATAGTTAATTCTGTAGACATCGTCTGGTAAAATATTAGGTATTTTGTTTTATTTTCTGGGGATTGGTAGTGGTTGGAATTTATTATTCAAATGGTACTTTAGGGTAACTAGAAAATTGTGGCAAATAAAGCATATGTCCTCGTGGTATAAATGAGTCTAATTGTGACATTAAATGGTCCATAGAGTGGTAGATGTTCCCCTAAGAATCATAGAGCTCCGGATTTGTGCCGAGTGCTAAAGTAACCCCAAACAATAAAGCTACTAAACTCAAACGGAGCAGGATAGGAATTCTCAAATGTTTTGCATGATTTTTGTGGTGTGCATGTGATATTGTTTTTCAAGTACTTTAAAAGCATCTGAGAGCCTGGCTTCGGGAATAAACCTTGAATATTGTTACCCGAAGTCCTTAGGACCCTGTGCCTCCCCTCCCCATTTTTATTTATTCCTGGGTAATTCCTTCTTTCCCTGTGCAAAGAATGGAACCGAGGTCTTCAGGCACGCGAGGCAAGTGCTACACTCCTAGCCTGGAATGTTTTGTGTGGGCAGCGCAGTGACTGTGCGGGTGCTAGGTTTACCTCTAATGCGGAACTATCCATCTCTTACCCGGACACTTTCTCTTTTACAGACTTTGGATGGATTTGTCTTTGTGGTAGCATCTGATGGCAAAATCATGTATATATCCGAGACAGCTTCTGTACATTTAGGCTTGTCCCAGGTAGGTATTGCCTAATTTTATGTTCAATGAAATCGTTCAGTGAAGTGTTACTGGATCTTGACTTCCTCGTTCAACCTGCAAATGGGTCCGTTTTGGCGTGCGCTTTGGGTAATGAACATAATCCATAACTGCAACACTCCACAGTGGGCTTCTGCTTATTGCTGCATTGCACTTTTTAAAACTTTCTTTTTCTTTTGGTGTTAATGACCAGTATGTCTTTGCCCTCAGCCTCATCCTGAGATTGTGTCCACTGCTTATGGGCTGTCTCCTAGTAATGTCCAAGGGCACAGAGCTTCCCCAAGGGGCCACCTGTCAGGGTGCACACGGTAGGTTCTCACATGACCTTGAGGCAAGGTACGCTGACTAGAGCTCGCGTTGCCAGCCATGTGTGCTCTGGGGAGACAGGAAGGGAAGGATATATTTATGGGTGTTCGTGTGGAATTTGGGGTCATTTTTTCTGAGTTTTTCCAGTTTTAGTAAAGCATTTTATATGCTTATCATAGAAACTCATAACACTTAGCTAGTTTACTACTGGTTTGCCTGTTAAGATCCTGCTTCTTTAGAACATTCCATTCTTACCAGCTGTCCTGGGAAAGGGGACCTATCTTCTGACAATGGCACATCCCTCAGAGGAGAGCAGTGCCCTGCTTGTCCACGGCAGCGAGATGAGCTTTGGTGGCAGACCAGCTGCTGGCTGAGCCTGTGTGCTTCGGGACAGGGTAGACAGACAGATCATCCCCGGCACACGCACGTGTGACTCAGTAAGTGTGGCACCTGGTGCTGCACGTCACACTTTTATACGGGTAGGGACTAAATGTTCCTTTACATCGTGAGCGACCAGCAGGACTTTCCATCCATCCACAGGAGGACAGTAGAGTTAAGGAAAGATGGAGAAAATGTAAGCAGTGTGCCACCAGCCTCCTGTTAGAAGTAGAGCCAAAATGAAACGTGCCTATCCACGTGGCTTGAGTTTTCTCACAAAAAGCAAAATCACCACACTGGAGTTCTCTCTCTCTCTCTTTTTTTTTTTTTTTCCTGCTCTTACATGTTTGAAAACCCACTGACTGACACTCTCCTCTCCCAATGGCTGTCGGCCCTTCCACTCACCTGGGTTTAGGTGCCTATGTGTTTTTTACGCAAAGCCCTTTGAAGTGAATTGCATCTTAAAATTGCTTGGAGCTTTCTTTTCTGTCTAGGAGACCTGCTCTCCCGAGCACAGTTTGCTAAGCTTGTTACCCCTTGTCCTGTACGACCTGTGCTGCTGGTGTACTTGTGGGATGGGAAATACTGCGGAGAATATGAAATTTACTATTTCTGTGGCGCGGGGCTTCGTGCCTCAGTGGTGGAGCACACGCCCGGCTCCCTCACAATTCCTATTCCTCCATTTTCCGTGGCTGTTATTCTCCAGGTGCCCACTTTGCCCTATTTAGAATTAATCAGGCTCCTTAGTTTTATCCAGATTAGTCTCTATTATTGACAAATTATGGCTGAATGACCCTGATAGGATTATTTACTTTTTTCAATTGAAATTTATGGAACCACGGCGAGCCTTACAGTAGTGCCAATGAACATAACAGAACGTTGTGTACTTTTAAGATGACTGGTAAAAAAGTGTTTACTATTGTTGAATGTTAAATTTATTATTATTACTTTAAATTTATTATTTTAATGGCTATTTTATTTCATATTTTTGCCAGCTCAGCCTGCCTTGAGGGTGGGGCTGGCATGGCATGCGGTGCCACGGATTGAACCCAGGTCTCCTGCGCGTGTCTAAGCTTGCCTACGCAGGCACTTTAGATCACTGAGCTATCTATCTCACTGGTCCTTAAATTTATTTTTTAAAATTTATTTATTTTATTTTATTTTATTTTCAAAGTTTTATTGATAAACAGATAGCAGTGAGACAGTTTCAAATCCAATCAGAAGTACAGTTTCAACAAATAATACACTGCATATATTCTTCTTAATGGTTAATTGCTGTACAAGAAGTGGACTTGTGATCCTATTTACAAACACCATTAGAACAAATCATTCTATTCATTAAGAGAATGCAACTATATATCTATCCTAACCACTTGGAATACACAGATACAAAATGGACATTCATCGGTATACCCCATTTTTTCTAAGTTCCGTTATTGAATATTATAGGTGTGTAAACTCAGCAAAATATTCTAAAAGAGTCCAGTAGCCCATAATAGCATTGGGTCTTCTGTTTAACTGGCAATGTCAGAAATTATTGACCTGAGTCCCCCACAGCTCAACATAACAGCATGGCTTTATTTCCTATATTTTGTCTTCATACTTTTCTACTGGATGGTTAAGACCAAGGTAAAGCAGGACCTGTGCAACAAGAGCTGTAGCTTTTTGGTCTGAGAAGGTCAGTGAAATGTCTTCAGGATTTATCTTGAGATCCCGTACCTCAGATTGTAGAACCTTTGTCAGTGCAGCCATGTGGATGAGTCACGGCCATTGCTTGGCCAATGTGCTCTCTGTGAAAGCCTGAGAGAGTGTCTTCTCCCCACGTGACTCTCCTTAGGCACACTCTATGTCATCGATCACTTTCCTCTTTGGCCCCATAATCTTCTTGATCAGAAAATTTGGGACACTACCGAGGTACATGACATTACAGTACAAGTTCTCATATGTCCTGAGTCTTAATTGACCTTAGAAGGTTAGGGCCAAAATGTTGGCATTCCTTGTAGCCCTCCTTTTTCTCTAATTTTGGTCTGCAAACTTACGTTGTTAACCATCCAGAAGACAAGCTTATTGTTATTATTATCAAACGATTTAGGCTCTTAAGCTTAACCTCACTATCTCACTGCATAAAATTTATTTATTTTATTTTTTTGGCAGTACTAGGAATTGAACTCAGGACCTTGCACTCACTAGGCAAGCACTTATTCTACTGAGCTATCTCCCTGGCTCCTGAATGTTAAATTTAGATCTGAGCTCCCTAGCCATCAAAGCAGAAAGGGGAAATGTACCCAGTTGTATGGTTTTGTCTTAACAGGACAGGCATTTAGTGTCATGGAACTATAAATAATAAAACAAGGCCAGCTCCATTCCTCTAGATCTTCCTCCCTTCCTTCCTTCCTTCCTTCCTTCCTTCCTTCCTTCCTTCCTTCTTTTCTCCCTCCCTCCCTCCCTCCCTGTCTCCCTCTCCCTCCCTACCTCTCCCCCTCATGTCCTCATAATTACTTGTTTTTGTGCACCTTCCATGACAGTCCAGTTCATGTAACCCAGTGACTCAATCTACCATCCAATTTTCTGTCATTTTCCCTTTCTACGTATGAAATAGACAGGGCTAATTATGAATCCAGTAATTAAGAACTATTGAGATGCTAGGGAGCAGGGCCCTCCAGCTAGGCCCTTTGTTCATGGTTAGCACTATGGGAGGAAATCTAGGCAGCCCTGGCATAAAGATATTGTGTCCCCTTTTGATCGTATGCAGAAACAGAACTTGTATCATCATGCCGAGGGGAGAGAGGGACCAGGCACTGCCATTTTCTTGGAAGTTGTAGACGTACTGTTTATCTGTTTCTAGTAGGAGAGCCAGCTTTAAAAAGATAAGCCAAAGTGATTATGTACAGTGACCGATATTTTCCGATATTTTCCTGACTCTTCTGTGAGGCCGGGTGAGCCTTCCTCCACATCTACAAATGTTCTGTAGGGGCTAGTTAAGGAAGCAGCAGGGACCTGCGCTCCAGTCTGGGTCTGTTCATGATTAACTCCACAGGAGGAAGCTAGGCAGGATCGCCATGCGTGTTTTTTTTCTGTCTTCTTCACTAACACAGTAAGATGCACTATTGAATAGGATGCCACATACCCAACTGCTCTTTTAAAAATGTTTTGTACCTTTTAGATTATTGTTTGATTAACAAAATATCAGGCATATATAACAAACATAAAAACATTATTAAAATAGTGTATAGGTTGGGGAGCTAGCTTAGTGGGAGTGTGCCTGCTCACTGTACATGAGGCCCTGGCTTCCATCTTCAGCCCTGGAAAACAACTGGCTTAAAGTTTTTTAGCAAAAGAAGTCACCAGAGATTGAAAAAAAAAAAAAAAAAGTAGGGGCCTGGAGATGTAAATCCATGGAAGAAAGTGTGTTACATCTTCACAACATTGTGGGTGCGATGCCTAACACAAACCCACTGAAATGTTCAATAGAATTTTATCCAATAAGCAGAAAAAAACCTTTAAATATATTTCTTGTTGAACGTCAATAGCCATACCAACTTATACTTACTTGGAGCTCTTCTCTGTTGTTTTGTTTGAACCAACCAGGAATCAAACTCAGGACCTTACGCTTGCCAGGCAGGTGCTTGTGCTGCTGAGCTATATCCCCAGCCCACCTCTTTGCTCTTTCAGTCACTCTCAATAACATTCTCGCCTTAGTGAGGTTTGTTTTAGGTCGAAGTTAAACTCTCTGTTAGTGGCTATGGGGAACATAAGCCCATAGCTTTGTTATAATCATGTGGCCATTTAAGGCAAAAGGGATTGATCTGTCTTGTTCTGGTTTTGGTCTGAACTATCCAAATAACTATCAGAATTATCAATTTGAAAATTCAGTGATTTTTATATGCTATAAGTCCAATTCACTGAAAGCCTCTTTTTTCTTTTCTTGTTGTGAGCAGAATATTTTTATTGGGGGAAAGAAAGCTCCTGTCTGAGAGAGGGACAGGAGGGGGGTCTGAGCAGGTGGTTCCCCTCTTTTTTAAAGCCTCTTATAGGTTTTTTGGGCTTTTTTTTTTTTTTTTTGCGGTATCTGGGATTGAACTCAGAACCTTGCACAAGCAGGTGCTTCTGCTGCTGAGTTATCTTCCTGGTCCTAAAGCTTCTTTTTTTTTTTTTTTTTCCAAAGGGACTTTTTTTGGTCTTATTTTCACTATTTTCTTTTTTGGTACCGGGAATCGAACTCGGGGCCTCGCGCTTGCTAGGCAGGCGCTGCGCCACCAAGCCACATCCCCAGCCCCTAAAGCTTCTTATTAAACTTCTTTTTATATGTATTGAACTAAGAGATCTACTCCCCACAACAGGGTATATTAGTTTATTTTTATTTTTAAGCTAGTTTACATGCAATCATTATTGTAAACTGTACTACAGAAATGACAGGGATAATCGCAAAATGCAAGTTGTCCCTTCAGCTCAGGTGTGGCGACACGCTGTGTACACACGAATGAAGAAGAAGCACGTAAATGGATCTGCAGTGGGGACTGAAGGGAGCACTTTAGCCATACATGCTTACTAAGTGATTTGTTCCTTGTTGTTATTTTTTAAATAATGCAATTCTTTTTACTCATATTCGAGGCAGTGGGGGAAAGCCCTAGATAGCTGTTCTCTGTATACACATTTAGGGTTCCTTATGGTTCAGATTTCCTTACCAAAGTTGCGTGCCTTGTACAACACCTATGTAACCAATATGCGTTTTCAAAGAAACACAGACATGTATGAAATAGCTGTTTATGAGACACATAAAGAAAAATGTATATTTAAGATTGATGCCGGAAGCACAACCATAAAAATAGAGCTGGTGTTGCTTAAGACACAAGACCCGCTTCTCTCGCTTCAGAAGGAAAGGAAAAAGGATAGCGTTCTATGTTTGTTGACTTAACTTGAATCCTGAAACCCAAACCATCTTATTTTAAAATGCTTAATTCACCATACTCAGCAGAGCACCCCCAACAGCATGCGGCATGTTTTCCAAGGGCCGAGTGTCCAGCCCTGACACGCCGTGCGGACTTCAGGGCTGCGTCTATCATCTGCTGCTTTCTTGGCAGGAAGCAGAGCTATTCGGCAAAACATAAAAAGCTCCCAGTGGAAAGTCATTCATGTTGGAGTTAGCGGGGTTTTGCAAATACTAAAATATCACATGGAAGTTCTGCTTTAATAAGGCTATTGTGTGAGGCCTGCCGGAGTTTTATAGCAATAATTCTCTCTCATTGTGATTAGATAGATAGATAGATAGATAGATAGATAGATAGATAGATGATAGAGAGAGAGATAGAGACAGAGACAGAGACACAGAGACAGAGACAGAGAAACAGAGACAGAGAGAGAGAGAGAGAGAGAGAGAGAGAGAGAGAGAGAGATTTATTCCAGCATTTGAAAGCATGAAGAGATATATAAGTACAGGAAATACCATGTCAACCATAATTTTGAATTAAGGTGAAAACTCTTTTATCATTCCAAAATTTGTTCTGTAAAAATATTTCTGTTATTCGAAGGGTGATTTATTTATTTATTTATTTATTTATTTACTGAAGGCTGATTTACCTTCAAGACAGTCTCTGAGTTTTCAAGTCCATTTTATAATGGACTCTAGAATTCAGAAAAGCACAGGGAATCATGGTGCACCCTTGTAATTTTAGCACCCCAGGGGCTGAGGCAGGAGAATCCCCAAGAATTTGAAACTAGCCAGGGCTCAATAGTGAGTTCAAGGACAGGCTGAACTACACAGTGAGACTCTGTCTCAAAAAAATTCAAAGCAAGCCTTTTCTTCGAATTCCTTTACTCTTTCCCTGTTGTAAGTCATGACAATAATGGGAACTTTGAAAACAGATAAACAACTTTGGGATTAAAACATAAATCTGATTTTTAAAAAATTTTTATTTATTTTTGTGTGGAACTGGGGATTGAACTCAGGACCTTGTGCTTGCCAGGCAAGCGCTTATTCTACTGAGCTATCTCTCCAGCCCTGTAAATCTGATTTTGGAAAAGCAGAAATACAGTTTTTCTGTAAGTCCCTGAAGATATTTTCCTACAAAGACATCCTTTACATACTTTTTTCTCAAAAAGAACTTCAAGCAAACCACAAGGATTGTTTTTGCTTAAAAACATGGGTATGGGAGAAAA
>NW_004524637.1:2940436-3016539 GCF_000260255.1 Octodon degus
AGGGTCTCGGGGCCAGGGAGTTAGCTCAGTAGAACAAGTGCTTGCCTGGCAAGCACAAGGGCCTGAGTTCAATCCCTGGTTCCACAAAAAGAATAAAAAAAAATAAATAAATAAACAGGGTCTCACTGTGTAACCCAGCCTGGCCTTGAACTCCCTGCAGTCTTCTTGCCTAAGTCTTCCAAAGGCTGGAATTACAGGCGTGTCCACTACATCTGGCAACAAAAATTTCCTTGTTTTATTTTTTTCATTAAAAAACCTGGACTGAAACAGTGAATCAAGCAAAACAAAAAGCCAGCTCCCTTTTTGTTAGCCTCTGACATCCCACTTTTAGAATATTTTTTAAAAAATTTTATTTATTTATTTGGTACAGGGTCTTGCTCCACAGCTCAGACATAGTGATCCTCCTGTCTCGGCCTCCCCAGCACTGGGATTATAGGCATGCGCCACCATGCCCAGTTTTGGGACCAGTGCAATGCACTCAGTGTTCCAGGGCTGGCACAGCCTGTGGTGCCAGGGATCCAACTCGGTCCTTGTGCTTGCCAGGCAGGTACTTAGATTGCTGAGCTACCTCCCCAGCCCCTAACATCCTACTTTGATAAAAGCTTCACATTGAATCCTCAGGAAAAAAGGGACTGTCCTGTCTCAAAAACCTCGCTTAAATGTTGCTGGTTTATTTAAGCTTTTGAAGGACTACCAGGGTGAAGTCACACACCAACTTTCCACACATGCCATCTCCGAGGGCGTCAGTCACAGAGCCCCAGGTGTGAAGGGCCTCTAGGGAGCGTTTCTGGGCTGAGTTTTCTCCATGGCTCTGTTTGCCCAGTGTGGGAAGGAAACATTCCACGAATAATGCAGAAAATAGAAGTGGGAAAGCCTTTCAGGCATAAGATTGCTTCTCAGAACACTGCCTGGCTGGTAGCACTGCACCTTGAGCCAGCAGGGGCCCCTGTACAGATATCCGTCTGCCATCAGCAGGGCTATATGACTACAACCCCCAAGCCGGGGGGACCACCCCTGCTTGTGCTGCCTCTATGCCCCGGTCCCGGAGGGCTGGGAAAACAGTCTTCACCCTCTCACCCACAGGTCTTTGTGGGCCAAGGAGTCCAGGTCTTGAGGAATCAGTATCTGTCTTCTCACAGCATTTGTGTTCAGGACACTGAAGAGGTTCTGAGGTTCAGGAACTGGACTTCTGAATGAAAAACCCTAACAGCAGTGGTTTTCCTGGAATTGCCCATTCCTGCAGCTTCCTGTCCAAGATGGCGTCAGCCCAGAGGCCTGCCAAGCTGCCTGCTGGGTGGCACATCTGGAAGAAGGTGGTGTCCCAGTGTTGAGGTAGCAACTCCAGGAAACAGTCACATCATGAGGTTCTCTGGAGGGAACCCAAGTCCTCCTGTAGGTCACACAGAGACCCAGCCACACCCCTGGGCGGGGGCTCCAGAATCAGCACAGTCATCGTGGACCAGGAAGGCCAGGGACACATTACTGGCAACGTGAGACAGGCCTGGCAGCACCTGAGTCCTGGTTCAGAGCTGAGGAAGAAAGAGCCACTGTTGGGCAGGCCCCCCACATCAAGCTACCCAGCTGGTCCACCGGAAGGGACAGCAGGGCACCCAGGGGGTCATTGGTGCTTCCCCTCAGGCCAGGCCCCTCTTTGGCAGTAGCATGTGCCTGAGGGCAGGGAGGAGTCCTTCCCACCTGGCAAGCTTCTCTCCAGGCCATATTGCCAGGAGCCTTTGCGCCCTCCTCCAAGGCCACCTTGCGTGGTGTTCTCGGGACTCCTCAGCTCTGTCAGGTGTGGCAGATGGTTTGGGCAAAGGCAAATGTTTCTCCCATGGAGAAGCTGTGGGCCGTGAGTGAAGACTCAAGTCCTATCCCTGGCAGTGTGAACTATGACACGCCCGGCCCCTTGTTGAGAGATCACTGGTGACACTTGTGACCCTTCCTTCCCTCACCAGGTGGAGCTCACGGGCAACAGTATTTATGAGTACATCCATCCCTCTGACCACGACGAGATGACCGCTGTCCTCGCGGCCCACCCGCCTCTCCACCATCACCTGCTCCAAGGTATTTGATGACCTGAAGGAAGCAGGCCCCTTCTTAACTGTGGCTGGGGCCTTTGTTTCCCATGCCTGCTAAGAGGTTGGAGCTGGACTAGGAGAAACACTCAACACTTACCTAGTAGGGATTTGCGTGTGCGCTTCTGATTTTTAGTTCTTTTTTTTTGTTTTTTGTTTTTGAAGATAGTGTCTCAGGAAATCCAGGCTGCCCTTTAACTTGCTTTGTGGCTTCAACTTTGAGATCTTCCTGCTTCAGCCTCCTGAGTAATGGAATGACAGCCAAGCATGCCACCACATCCACCTTGCCCATCTTTTAAACCAATATCACTGAGCCCTTCTTAAGATCCAGAGGCTGTTCAGAGTTGGAGATAAAAGTGATCAGAACCCATTTACCTCATGTACAGATGCCTGGCTTTGAATTCTAGCACTGCACTGTATAGGGGTCTAGGCCTGGGCCTCTGCTTGTGCCAACAGGACTTGGGGGCTAGGAGGGCTGTGCAGTTTCAAAAAGAAAATTATATGTCTTTCTTCTAGATGGAATTTAGCATTTCCTTTGCATCCTTAGCATTCCTTTGACTTGTAGGCTACCCTGGGAATCCTAGTTCCAGTGGGGGGTGTGTGTGTGTGTGTATGTGTGTGTGTGTTTGGTTTGTTGTTGTTGTTTTTTAAAATGTATTTGGTACAGAGTCTCACTACATAGCTTGGACTCATAATGATCTTCCTATTTTCAGCCTCCCCAGCACTGGGACTACAGGTGTGCACCACCACATCTGGTCTCGGTGACCAGCTCAGTGTGTGTGCCCAGGGGCAAGGCCAGCGTGGCATGAGTCCAGTAATTTTGCTAAGCACACACATCACAAATATTTTCACATCACATTAGGTCACTGTGGATGGTTCAACACAAGGTATATGGTCATGGCTACTCTGAAATTCCAGGAGTTCTGAGACCTGCTACTGAATCTTGCTATTTAATGTAGTGATAGAGCAGCACATTCACATCCATGTCACTGTGTGTTTCCGTATTTTGTTGATTTTTCCTTATCTAACTACATATTTTATTTTATGCATTTAAGAACATTACTCTGAGCAGGGATGTATGTGCTATGCCATGGCACACTGCAGTTAGGAAGCCCTGGGTGTCACCCAAGTGACTCCCTAAATCACAACTGTGCCGAGTGCTAGGATGACCCAGAACTTATTCCAGGGGCCCTGGCCTTTTAACCCCTCCTATGAGTGCATGAGGAGGCCAGCAGGCATGCTGACGAATGGCTCTCCTGTGTGCCTTGGACTAAGGCACCCGCCACCTGCCTTGGCCCGCCACAATTCCCCACTGGAATAAGACGCACAAGATAAGACCTCAAGAGCCATGAGAAGAGGGTTGTTAGCCACAAGAACGAAATCAGTGTCCTTCTTATTGTTCCCGCCTGGGAAGCATCATTGGAAGGCCTGAGGGAGGAGCCACAGAAGAGCGTGCTCAGCTGTCAAAACCCTGGCACCACAGCTTTGTGTCCCCAATCCTAGCTCCAGATGCACAAGGTGTGATCACAATATTTGGGCAATGTTTACATTTTTAAAAGTATGTATTTATTTATTTTTGAGACAGGCTTGCTATGTTGCTCAGGCTGGCCTGGGACTCACAGCAGTCTTCCACCTCAGCCTGAGTGCTAGGATTATAGGCATGTACCACTGTGTGCAGCCAATTTACTAGCATGAAAGACACATTGCCTGTTTCAGACTCTGTTGCAGAGTCATTCTTCCTGTTAACTAGGCAGCTACCCGATTTCCGAGGACGCAGGAATCACAGACCATAGCTGACTTATTCTCCAGATCTGGCACCTGGTAACTTCTGGCTCTTTCCAAAGTCCAAATGACCTCGAGAGGTAAATGTTTTCAATCAGTTCAGAACACTGAGGCAGCCACAACAACACAACTAAAGATGTTCAGGAAAGAGGACTTCCAGAACTGCTGCAGAAACTGCAAAGAATGAAGGGATAGGTTTGTTGGAAGCTAGGGGGGGTATTTTGGATGAGTATTAGGACAACATGTCTTTCACCATAGTAGATTTTTTAAACTTTTCAAGATTCCTTGTGTGTTTTGAGCCTATCACATATTTGCAGGTCTGATCCTCCCTGCTCAGGACAGAAACCCTGTGTTAGATGCTGACACAGATAGGGGTGGAGCTGTGATACCCACTTCTTTGGAAATAGGACAGCCGCCTCCTTCACAAGAAAGACTCTGAAGAAGTCATTTCTAATACAGTGTAGGCAAGAGCACCAGCCCTGATTTTGATCCTTTCACTGTGGGTTAAGGCTGGATTCAGGCAGCAGAGGTCTTTGGGAATTCCTTAGAGAACATCATGGAGGCTCATGGTTTGAAGCGCTGAGTCAGTACTGCCTGTGTGGGGCCAGCTTCGCCCTTCAGTCCTGCCTCCATTTTCCTTTCCTGTTGTGGGTCACACAGTTCAGTGTCAGAGGAGGGCTTCAGGGCTGAGGCTCTGCCATTACTTCTCATTTGCAGAGTTAATTTCTGTGTCTGAACTGAACCCCTGTTGTTTTGTGGTAAATGAGTGAGAAGTGGGCTCTTCCCAAGAAGGATAATGAATGACCAGGTGATATTTTAGATCCATGCTTCCACGTTGCAGTGCTTAGCTATATGGTCCAGACAGGTGGCCAGGTTAGACAAAGCTTTAGCCCTGAGAAGCCAAGCTACAAGGAGAATTGTGGGTAAAATATGGCTGCCTCTCCTGGGGCCTGTGTGATAATTCTCTAACTCCCGGAGGGTGGTCCCCACCTTCAGAGAGTGTGGAAGGCCTTTCTTCCATTCCTAGTGGTAACTCTTCTTTAAAGATTAATTTATTAACCTTTACCACGTGGCTGTTTATTTAGAGTGGGTGACCTCGCCCTCACCCAGAGGTATGACATTTTCTGTTTGTGCCTGGGAATGCTGGTGTCCCTGAAAGCATAGGTGTTTCTTTAAAGGGCCATTTGCAATGGCAAGACCAGACATTGGTGCGTGCACCCTGGGAACGAAAGGAAAGAAAGCTTCTTCGGCCTAGCCACAGCTGTCAGGGGACCTGGGAGGACAGAGACACAGACATACTTCTTCCAGAGCTGAAATGAAGGCCAGAACTTCGATCCAACCGCACTGGGTCTCAGAGCGCATAGCATAGCTGGCTCGAGGCACATGCGGGTGACTCCCTCTGCCAAGGAGAGGGGCTAGGTTGCGGCCTGTACGTAGTATCTGCTACCCTGACAGAAGTTGGGCACTTCTTCTGGGGCTTCCTTACAGCTCAGCCACCCGCCCCTAAGGCAGCCCAGGCCATTCCCTTGGCACCAGGGGAGGGAGGACATGGTGACAGGCGGAGCTCTGCCAGGCCGCTCCTTGGCTCCGGCCTGGCCTTTGCAGGTTCTTGCTAAGGCCATGTATCACCTGCCCTCCTATGGTGGCCAAGGGAGCCACAGCAGAAGGTTTCTGGGTCAGGGCTGTGGCCCTGGGAATTTCTCAGTGCTGTTGAGGAGGATGATGGGGACCAGGTGGGATATTAGTCCACAGAACCTCACTCCTGCTTTCAGAATACGAGATAGAGAGGTCATTCTTCCTCCGAATGAAGTGCGTCTTGGCCAAAAGAAACGCGGGCCTGACCTGCAGTGGGTACAAGGTACGTGGGGCCCCAGAGGGTGGGAGGAGCTGGGTTGGCCCCCACGGTGTCACCCTCGAGACTATGCACAGAAGGGAAGGCTCTGGAAGTCAACATGTCACTCTGCCAGGGCAAAAGTTACAAGTGACCACTCCTGGCTGGTCCCTTACAAGGAAGGCCAGGCTACTGGATCTCATCACACCAGGCCAGGAGCCAAGATGGCTCGGGACACATTAGCCCTGCACCTAGAGTTCTACTTTTTGTGGTTCAGCTGCCCCTGGAGTTTGTGTAGAGAACCCAAGTTTCAGGGCGTGGTCAGGGCAACAATGAGAATTCAGAGCACAGGAACATTGCTCATTTCCAGAGCAACATCCAGCGCCAACACCACCCCTTGCGATGGTGAGCAGCAGCCTCTCAGAGGCCCGGTTCTCTGCTCTGATAATGCCAGAATACAGAAGCTGGTCACCTGCAAGAGCCAGCTGGAGGGTTTTGGTTTTTTTTTGAGTTTTGTGTTTTTGAGACAGGTTCTCACTTTGTAATTCAGGCTGACTTTAACTCACTCTGTAGCCCAGGCTCCCCTCAGACACATGCAGTGATTCTTGAGTGTTGGGATTACAGGTGGGCACCACCACGCCTGCTCAAACCAGCTGGCGGGATGTCACCACAGGTTAGGGTCAGCTGCTCTCAGACTGGAGCACAGGTTAGGGGAACTGCCCCTTCCACCCTCCATTCCCCTGTCTGACATCTCACCTTCTCCCAGGGATCTTTCCTGCTGTCCTTCCCACTTGGGAAGTGGGAGTCCACTGCTCTGGAGCTGGAAAATGCTGTTTTTATATTTTGTGGAAAGATACAATTCTTATTCTTACTAGTCCTAGCCTTTGTGGACCTCTTTGGGCCAGGCTGGGGAGCCCCTTCCCTTTCCCCACACTCAATAGAAACCCTTCAGATGATCTGGGTCTTAATTTGTTCTTCCATTAATTTGATAATGGCCTAGCTATCTGATTTTAAGCAAGATACACCACCTGTCTATTTCACGTTCAGTTCTCTCCTCAGCAGAATGAGAGCTGACTTGAAGGATTTTGAGATTTATTCAACTCTGAATGTTAAAATGAAAAACAAAATGTAAACATGTTCAAGAATCTTGGAGGAAGGGTTTTTGAAAAGATGATTTTAAGGATAAGATTTTAGCATGCACTACCAAGTGTAATGATAACCATGATCTTAGCAAATTTTACTGTATGGGTGTATTTGTTTGTTTGTTTAACAGGGCTGGGAATCCTACCCAGGACCTTGGGTATGGAGTGAGGCAGCCTTGTACCACTGACTGCACCCCTAGCCCATTTACTCACTTGAAAAGCTATGAATCCTTCTGATTTTGAGGCTTAAAACTGCACAAATGTTTCTGCCTGACTCTGACACTGTGTATTCTCTTCCATATGGCCTTTGGCTTTAAGACTTGGAAGGGCTTCTATGGAGCTTTTTGTTGACTAAAACCTTGAATTATCAATAATCCCAAGACATAAAATATTCAAATACATTCAAAAGGAAGACTGGAAAGTTCCACAAGCAGAATATTTTTTTTTTCCAGAACTGGGGATTGAATTCAGGCCCTTACTCTTGTCAGGGAAGTGCTTATTCTACTGAGCCATCTCCCCAGCCCCTTACAAGCAGAATTTTTAATTTAACTGAGTGACACAGCAGGTCAGTAATGTAGACGTCAAACTTGATCCCACCAGAAGGGTGCAGCCATTGTAATTACTGAGTGGAGCCTTCATACAGCAAAGGGGTAGCAGGAGCAGAACAAAATGCTTTTGTCCTGTTCTCTAGTCACAACTTGAGTTAATTAATAGGAATCTACCACACAGGAGAGACCCCTGATTTGTGGCATTCCTTGCATATGATCTGTCGGATCAAACAACACATTTAATGACATTGCTCATAAGAGAGCAGCACAACAGGTTGACTTTGGAGCTCAGAAAAAGCTGGGCTGAGGAATACTCTAGAACCTTCTAGAATAATGAGCCAGGAGGGGCGGGCCAGCCTGCGCCTTGATCAGCAGGGTCACTGCCACCTGCCTTGTCCCCTGCCCTTCCAGGTCATCCACTGCAGCGGCTATTTGAAGATCAGGCAGTACATGCTGGACATGTCCCTGTACGACTCCTGCTACCAGATTGTGGGGCTGGTGGCCGTGGGCCAGTCGCTGCCTCCCAGTGCCATCACGGAGATCAAGCTGCACAGTAATATGTTCATGTTCAGGGCCAGCCTCGACCTGAAGCTCATCTTCCTGGACTCCAGGTGAGTCTGGCCCTGTCACTGCCAAACTGCTGTGACACCCTGGACAGTCCTGGCAGTGGCGATTGGCCCCAGGAAACTTTATTGAGCCAAACTGTAAGGCAGATAAGTCTGACTAAGAATGCGGATCAGAAGGGGATTTCTGAAAGCAAGTAGCAAATGGAAAGGATTACTGCTGGCCTCAGGAGTCGGGCCTTATAATTAATTAGTTTGTTTCTGCTTGAGTCACCTCACTGGAGCTTGTCCCAGAACCCTGGACGGTGGGCATGAGGCATCCTCTGCTGAAGCCCATGGCCTCTGCTCTCTGCCAAGCTGGTTGTACCATAGGATAAACAGAAGTTTCCACACTCAGTGGCACGGGAAGCCCTCAGATCTGTGGCAGCCACTAGTGGTCAAGTCCAAGCAGGAAGTGGCAAGGCCACCACCCTGGGGGATGCTGGACCCCAAGCTCTGTGGTGCTCAGTGTGTCTGGACTGCAGAGGCAGCAACTGAGGCAGAAAGTGCCCCTTGTTCCCCAAGGCCTTGCAGAGGCTGGCTTGGGAAACCAGATTGGAGAGCTTCTGGTCTCACCCACCTGGCATAGGCCTTTTTGTCTTTTTAAATTTTATTGACTGACTGCAGTACTCAGAACTGGACCCAAAGCCTTCACATTGGATTATGTCCCCAACCTTTAGTTTTTCTTTCTTTTATTTATTTTTCTTGAGACAGGGTCTTGCTAAGTCACTAAGTTGCCCAGGCGGGGCTTGAAGTTCAATCCTTCTGCCTCAGCCTTCCAGAGTCCTGGGACTGCAGGCTTCTACCACCATGCCTGGCACTCACGTGTCTTTTTCTCCTTTCTTCTTAAATTTTATTTTAAATTGCTAATGTTTGTATTTTTATGTGAGATAAGGAGATGTACTGGGGTTGCATTGTGGAATAAATAGGTAAAGAAATCCTCACAAATCACGGGGCTCAGGCTGCTACGGCTCTCTTCCAGTTTTTCATTGCCAAAATGGCAGACCTGCCCATCCACTAGTTACCTGTAAGCCTTAGGAAAGAAGAAACTAGAGAACAGATGCGGCACCTGGGGCAAACAAGGCCCAAGCTCCAGAATAAGGAGAGGCGCTCATCCTAAGTGGGGTGTGCAGAGCACCTTTCTGGGGGGACCAGCTCATGTGCTTGTTGTGAAGTCAGAATTGACTGATTTTTTTGGGTTTTTTTGTTTTTGTCCTGTTTCTTTCTCCCCACAAGATAAGCTCTTGTGCTCTGGGCTTGAACTCCTGGGTCTGCGCAATCCCACCTCAGCCTTCGATGTAGCAGGATTTCAGGGGTGCACCAAGATGCCTGACTACTAAGTTTTAATTGTTTTTACTTACTTATTTTTGGTACTGAGGAATGAAGCCAAAGTCTTTGCATGGAGCTATATCCCTAGCTCCATTTTTTCTTTTTTTATTTCAGGACAGGGTCTAAGCCAAACTTGAAATCCTCCTGTCTGTGCTTCCCAGAATCCTGGGGTTACAGGTGTATACCATACACTCAGGTTTTTTATTATTATTATTTTTATTCCTTAAACATTGCAATAAAACCTCACAAAAATTGATCATTTGTTTCCACCATTTATCGATTCTTTGTTTGAAGAGAATAAAACAAATTACTTGGTTGAGGGTGGGAGGTGAAGACAGGTGTTGTAGGTGCACCTTAGGACCATCCAGAGGGCGGGAGGCAACAAGCACTGACACAGTGGAGTTGGCATTCTTAGCCCTGACACTCCAAGCAGAGAGCAAACAGAACTTTCTGGGGGAGTCCGCCAGCACCTTTGAGGGTGGCCAAATGGTGACAAATGCTATTTGCCTGACCTGCAGAAGCAGGCTGAGAAAAGGTAGCGCCAGCTGCCTCAGAGCCCGGTGCATGCAGTGTAGGGGATCGCTTTCCCAATTGAGGAACCTTTTCTGAAGAAAATGGGCTGCCCGAGGGCACTATTGAAGGCATTAGGGAGGATCTTGGTGGTTTCTCCTTAATGTTTTATAGATAATTTGAGAAAACCCTAAAGCTAATGAATTCTTTAGAAGAGGAAGGAAGGAGGTGTCCTTAGAAGAGAGATTTGAAGTCTTTCCAGTGAAGAGTAGAGGAGGTTAGCTAGAAGCCACCATCTGTTTGCTGAAAGATGCCTCATGTGTCCTTTATGGAGCATCATGGGAGCTCCTTCAGATGTGGGACTGCTATCTTGAAGGAAAGCAGAAGGGCAGCCATCTTGAAGGAGAAAAGAAAGGTGGTCGTCTTGAAGGAGAATTCCTGTCCCTCCTGGAACCATGTGCTTCCTATTCAGTATCAGGAAGCTTCTGGAAAAGTCTTTGGGCTGTTCCTAAACTTCTTTCATGGAAGAAGGACTTCAAGAGGTCACAGGAGTGCGGTAGACTCCCTCACAGTTGCTATGGTCTTCGTTCCATTTGGTTGTAGTTCCAGTCATCTTTGAAAGGCCCTGGGCTGGGGTCACAGATGCCTAGGAAGGGCAGAGATGTCAGTTTCTGCATCCAGATCCCAGTAGCCACAGTGAGAGGTTGGCCAGCCTCAAAGCCCCAAGTCGCAGGACAGTGGTGGTCTTGGGAATCTCCTGCATCCACCCAGCCCAGTCTCAGACACAGCTGAACTTGGCATAACCTGTGAGCTGGCTCCTCTGGGGTTGTGGATTTCACTTTGAAACTGTAGCTGGTACTTTTGGGAAGCATTGGTGAATCCAGCGATGTTTAGGGTTTGGCAGACTCCTATGACAGGTCGTCAGACACTATGGGTTTGGAAAAAACCAGGAGGGCATCTTGCCAATCCCTTTCCTCCCCTTTAATTTGTAAAGCCAGTGTGGACTTTGATGAGAAACTTAATCCATGTGCTTCTGATCCATTTACACGTTGGGGCCCTCACTCTAGGCCTCAACACCCAAAGGATCTGAGAAGTCTCTTTCATCCCTGCGCTGTGGAGATGTCTGGCTTTCTCTTTGGGGGAAGCCAGACGTCTCAACTTTCCGGCCACACAGAGACTCTAAAGGAGCTCAGAGTTCTAGGTGGCCCTGAGACTTGTCCCTTGAACCCTGGAAACTGGACGTGGGGCTAGTGACATCCCCTTCCCCCACCTCAAGCCCTATCACCTTCCCACCCCAAAGGAACCATGTAGGAATGTGTGCCTCAGATGGGGCCACTCTGGGGAAACACGAGGCTCTCTAAGATTTATGACCCAAAGCCCGAGCAGAATTCAACAGAAAGGGAAGAGGGTTCAAGAACAAAAGGTCAAGTTTCCTGTTTAATTTGCAACTAATATTTCATCTCCTGGTGATCAGTGCCATAGGTCTGACCTGCCTCAGTCTCCCCTTCCTATCCTCCAGAACTGACTTCTGGTAGCCTCAACCTCCCTAGGAATCCCTGCTTATCCCCCTCTTTTATCTGTCCTTGAATATCTGTCACCAAGACATTTAGAGCCACCTCCTCTCTAGGCCCATTTCCCCTCTGCGTGGCCCCAAGCCTGAGAAACTGTGCTGCTGCTGCTTACAGTTGTCACCCACGGGCAAAGCAGTCCCAGGGTTAGCTGATGTGGCCTCAGACGCCGACAGCCACTTTTCTTCAAAGAGCCAAATGGGAAATGAATATGCCTGAGCACCATGAGAAGAAAGAAGGGCCATGTCACAGAAGCACTGGGAAACACTTCCGTTTCCACGGGGAGCTTAAGGCTCGCCCAGTAGTCACAATATCCGCAGATGTTGAGCTGTTTTCTGGGGGTCTGAAGTAATCTCCCTCTGATCCGAGGCTTAGACATCACCAGTTAGTCCACAGTTCCCCTTTGTAGGAGTGGCCCAGCCACCCAGCCCAAGACCACCTGTGCTGAGTCTTAGTGTGGAATGGACCCACACCCACATGCCCACCAGCAGACCAGGGGAGAAACAAGGACAAGATGCACCCTCATTGTGGAAGATCCCCCCAGAGGCCCTCGGCAAAGCTTAACCTAGAGAAAGGGTTCAGTTTGAAGCTGTCCCAAACAGGCTCCCCAAAGAACATTCCTGCTGTAGGGTGGGGTAACTCACGGAGCTGCGGTTGTGCCCCAGGGTGACCGAGCTGACGGGTTATGAGCCACAGGACCTGATTGAGAAGACGCTCTACCACCATGTGCATGGCTGCGACACCTTCCACCTGCGCTACGCACACCACCTCCGTGAGTAGTGTGTCCAGGCCAGGCCCGGGGTGGGAGCCCGGGAAACAGCGGGGCACCGAGGCCAGGGCTGGGGCATCTGTGAATCCTGGACCTTGGTGTGACTTCTCTGTCACACCCACCACCCAGAAGCCTGCTTGATGAGATGGACGGGTGTGGGATGCTGGGAGTTACCCGATCCTAGACTGTGGATTGGGGTCTCAGCTGCTCCATGAGATATGGATGCTGTTTGCAAAGAGCCGTAGACCCAGCCAACATCCCTGAGGCCTGGTGTGTGTGTCTCACAGAAGGAAAAGGCAGCTTGGAAAGAGGTGATTGGCTTGATTTTTCCAGGGTACAGTGTGGATATCTGGATTAGGGGCAGGTGCCGTCGTCACTGATGCAGTTAGAGGGAAGGCACAGCGCACCCTCCTGCTGTCCAGTGGTAGCAGGCCACGGGCCAGCACAGGGCTGGTGTTAGTGGGTAGTAGGGTGGGTTAACGAGGCAGGGCAGTCAGAATCTCTGCAGCACAGGTTGGGCACAGGTCCTCGCTCGCACTGTTGGCTAGGTGACCTTACTGGGCAAGTGGATGGTGGCCCGGTGGGAAGTGGACGGTGGGTCCAGGGGCTGCTCCATCCGCAGCTGCACTGTCCTGGCTGTGCAGGCTGGGTGGTAGCCAGTGAATGTGATGTCACCTGTGTATCCCTACTGGCACCCTGAGTGCCACCTCCAAAAGCAGGACAGCTAATGGGACAGACTCCTCTTCCTTTGTGCCTCCTTCCTTCTCCTGTCTAGTTTTGTTTAGTTTAGTTTTTTGAGGCAGGGTCTTGCTATGCAGTTTAGACTGGCCTCCAACTCAGTGATCTCCTGCCTCAGCCTCCTCCGTGATGGGATCCCAGGCTTAACCACTATCCCTGGCTCCTTTCAGTTTGTTTTAGTGGTCAAGCCATGATCTTCCACAAAGACCTCTGTCACTCTGAGACCCTGCTGGGTAGGAAAGCAGCTGCTGGCATTTGGATGGACTCTGTAGGTCAGAATCCTGACTGCGAGCCAGAAGTGCTTCACTGTCATTAGGGAATCACACGTTTGGGATATCTGCAGGGCTGCCATGAGGATGGTGTGTGTATGGAGGGAGCCCCTCTCCAGGGCGGGGAACCTGTGCGCACTGCCCTCCATATGGGCTCCCAGGCTGCACCCCAGACCTCTAAGCAGAGAAGAGGAACTCACGCATTCATAGCTTTCACTTTGCTTTATCTCATTTGTGTGCCAGGGACAGAGCTGGGGGCTGCCCTGAGCCCAGTGACCCCCTTTTAAACTCTGATCTTGCATTCCTGATGGGGGAGGAGCAGGGATTTCTCCCTCCACTTGGAAAAACTTTGAAGGCCCAGCGGTGCTGCTTGTGTTGCTTTTGGGTCCCTGACATGGACATGTGTGACAGCCCAGTCAGGCAGACCAGGAGGCACGTGCTCTGTTCTCGAGCCTTCCTTCTGTGGTCCCACCACAAAGTAGGCTGGTCTTCTCCCCCTGAGGGCCCAGACTGGCTTGCCGCCTTCCTTGGGAGATGTCCTGGATATACACCAAAATCTATTCCATCTCCAGGAAATTTGCCATTTCCAGGTGTTGCAGGGACCGAAGGGGACTGAGAAAGGGAAGGCGCCTGGAGAGCTGTTCAGAAATGAGACAGGGTGCAGCCATGTTGCCCAGGTGGTGACAGAAAACTGGGATCCTGACAATGGTCGCTGCTCCTTTGTGGCTCTGGGCTGAGCCAGGCCTGGGCAGTCTAAGGCTGGAGCTACGGAGCCCTGTGGCTGCCTCAGCGCAGCCTCTGCCTGCGGCCAGGTCCTGTGAGAACTGAAGAGGTCAGCAGCAAGGTGTGGCCCCATGGTGGCTGCCCTGCGCCCAGGTGCTGCCCAGGTGTGGCGTGGGTGCCAATTAAGTCCTGATCCCCCCGGCCCTCAGAACAGCCTGACCTCAGCTGGGACATGCATCACACTGCAATCTTCCCCGGACGTCTGTGGAGCAAAGAAGGCTACTGTACTCCAGCTGCCAGCCCTGGGTGGGGTTCAGGTGCAGTGACTCATTTGGGCAGGGAGTGAGGCCTGGGGAGGGGACCTGGAAGGGAGGCGGGGGAGGGGCCTCCAGGAGAACCAGTCCGAGGCCTGGCTGGAGCATGAGCAGCCTGGGTGCCCCCAATCTGGCTCCTGTGGATCCTAGCTCAGTGCAGCCTGGAGGTCGAAGACTCTGCTCACCCCACACCTGACCAGAGTGGCTCTGCCTCAGGAAGCCCCTTGAGGGCCATCAGGTCCCAGCTGTAGCAGCAGCCATGTCTTGTGTGGAGGTTGCCTCCCCTCAGCAGCTCCCCAGCGCCATCTGTCATCTTCTCGTGCATGCGGGTCATCTGAGGACACCATCACCTTCCTGCCCAGGGTCCCCACTGGCTGACTGCGGTGTCCTCACCAAGCTCCCTGGGGGTCAGGCACCCACCCCCTCGCTGTCCTCTAGTGGATCCTTTCCTGGGTTGGTGTCTGGTATCACCACCTCTTCCCCCCAACTCCTACTTGTCCCACAGTGCCTACTCGGCGACCCAAGTCCTTTTTTTTCTGGAGGATTCTTCTGTCATGCTGTTCAGAGCCTAACAGACTGGCTTCAGGAGCTCAGGCCACCGTAACTGTCACTCAGCACCATGGGCCAGACATGTTACCTCCCGAGGAACAGGAGGCTGAAGCCATGTCACCGTTTCACAGGACTGTTTTCTGTGTGGCTTCTCTCCTTGGCTTATAGACGGCATCTTTTGCCGGTGTCCTCACATGAGTGCCCTGCGTGTGTCTGCCCCAGGCTCTCCTTCTGAGGCCCCCAGTCATAGTAGGTCAGCACTCAGCATCTGAGCCCACATTTTTTAACCTCTCTTTGAAGCCCTGTCTTCA
The DNA here is from genome assembly GCF_000260255.1 of Octodon degus. Taxonomy (NCBI): domain Eukaryota; kingdom Metazoa; phylum Chordata; class Mammalia; order Rodentia; family Octodontidae; genus Octodon; species Octodon degus. The sequence continues at coordinate 2,955,497 of NW_004524637.1, forward strand.
TGCGGTCACATCCTGAGGTATGGGGGTGAGGACCCCCCCACAGGAATTGGAGGCCAGAGACACATTGCAGCCCATAGCAGGGATGCTCTGCAGAGCCCTGTCTTTGTTCTCAGTCAAGCAGAGGGCACAGGTTCTTTCCCATAGTTTGGCCACACGGATGATTGTGGGGCAGGCAGGTGTGAAGTCAGAGTAGGGCAAATGCTCCAGTCCAAAGCTGCCTTTGCACTTGGGAGGCTCACCGGAGTCAGGGCCACACCACGAGGGGACTTCTAGAGGAGCAGAGAGAGCAGCCTGACGTCTGTGTGGCATTTTCCTGGAGCTAGAATTCCTACCCCACAGCATCCTGGGAAGAACTGGGGTAACAGGCTTTCATAAGAGTGTGGACCCCCAGGGTCAGCACCATCTTAGACCATGAGGTTGGAGATGCTGTCGATAGAGGCGCGGCTCTGACCTCGGGAGCTTGGGGTTTGGGACGCTCTCCCTGTCCCTGTCTATTCCCTGTAAGAAAGGCTTTGCCTTACAACCCTCTGGCCCAGTTTCGTTCCAGGCAGCTAATTACGGATGACCGAGTAGAGGGGAAGGGATGCAGACCCAGGGATGTTGTGACCCTGTGTCTCGGGCTGCAGTTTGGACTGATGCGTTGGCTCCTAGCAGAGGTCACACAGAAGCAAAAAGAAAGAACCCATGCACATGTTTGTTTGGTCTCTGTCCCCAAACCCCATCCCAGCAGAGTCAGCAGAAGTCAGAAATCACAAAATCTTGATCAGGTGAATCTTAACCATGATTTTGATGAGCTGGCTGCATTGTGTCCAGTTTGAGGAGATTCTGGGTGGTGTTTAGGAATGTTGCCGGAAATAAGAGGAAGTGTGGCACGTGAGTCAGGGAAGGGAAGCTGGATGCACGTTTGCGGGGGTGGGGGCAGCAGGCGCAGACGGGAGCGTGAGGAGAGGCAGGGCCCAGGCTGCCAAAAGCTGCACAATCGTGGGGGTCAGATGGATGCTTGCTCTTCCTCTTTTGGTTCTTTAGGGGCCACAGCAGGCCCACCTCCCTGGGCAGCTCCAGGGAGCCTTCAGAGGCCACTGCCCCTCGCCATGCACTGGTCGGCACTGCCTGTTAGCATTTTTTCTCTTGGACCAAATATACACAATGTGGAATGCATGTCACCCACCATGTTCGGTGGCTTGCAGCATAGCCACAGCCCTGTGCTGCTGGTGCCTTTTTTCTAATTCCATTTGCATCGTCTCCTGAAGAAGCCTGGTCTGAGCTCATTACCATGTACTCCTGACCTTTCCGCCTGCCACCCTGGCCGCTCCTAATCTGCTTCCATCTCTCTGGATTTGCTTGCTGTGGACATTTCCCACCACGGAATCCTACAGCAGAGCTGGTTCTCTTTCACTACTTGCTGGTCTATCTGATGGATGTCATCTATTGTGGGATTGAAGCACATGGAGCGTGTGTTCAGCTCTTGACCCCTACATTGCAGTTTGCTCTTTGGTGAACTGTTTGGTCAGGTTCTTTGCTTTTAAAGTCTTGGTGGCTTTAATTAATTAATGTTAGCTTGAGACAAGGTCTCACTGTGTATTTCAGGCCAGCCTTGAACTCACAGCAATCCTCCTCCTTCAGCCTCCTGAGTGCTGGGATTATAGACATAGACTACCATGCCCCATTTAAATTTTTTAGATTTTGATATGTAGGGTCTTAACATTTTAATTAATCAGTATGAACTCTAAAGTAAGTTGAATAACGTCTCACTCTCCTGCTCCAGGCATCGTTTCTTCTGGTTGATATATTTTGCCATGAGTGTTGAGGTGGATGATAGAGAAACAGCAACGGTGTGAGAGCAGTGTGCTGCGGGCGTCTGCTTGCGGCTAAGGGGCTGTGCACTGGGAGCTGCCAGGGCTGTGGCGCAGTTTCCTAAGCAGGAAGCTGCTAGCTGGGGCTGCCCCCCAGCAGGAATGCCCTGCTGCCAGGTGGGGCTGCGGGGGACCTAGACAGCTTCTCCTCTCCACTGGCAGCCTGGGCCCTCGCATTTCCCTCCTCTCCTCCCCTCCACAAAGGCTGGGGGATAGATCACAGTTTATGGGCACATGGAGGCTTTGGGGGCTGCTCAGCAGCTTGGACCTTGTACCCATGCGTGGAAGATGGGCCCACAGGCCCAGTTTTCAGGAACCATGTCACTGAGCCAAGGGCTTTTCTACGGGAGCACCACAGGACATTAACATGCCCAGGAAAGTGGGTAATTGGGAAAACAATGCCAACAGCTATAGGATGACAAGAGATTTTTGTTGTGAATGCATGCCATGCTGGGGGACAGTGAATAGCAGAACCAATTTGACACTGGAGAAAGCCCTGAATTCCTGGCTGGTTTAAATAATTACATCTCTCATCCCCTCTGCCCACAAACAACTTTAGGCATTAAAACCTCTGGCATTCTGGATACTAAGAGGCAAACCTGATTCTTGTCACTCTGCTTGTTCCTGGGGCGTCAGGGGCAGCTCCCCTAGAACATTGCCTGTTCATGGGAATCTGAGCCAGGATCTGTCCAGTTCCCACTGTGCCCTTGGCCCCGGAGGCTTGCCCAGAGACCTGGGTCACCAGTGGGGGTGGCATTCCCCAAAGTAGGACCTGCTGTGGTCCAAGGACTCACATCACCTTGTGCTTGCAGTGCTGGTGAAGGGCCAGGTCACCACCAAGTACTACCGGCTGCTGTCCAAGCTGGGCGGCTGGGTGTGGGTGCAGAGCTACGCCACCGTGGTGCACAACAGCCGCTCATCCCGGCCGCACTGCATCGTGAGTGTCAATTATGTCCTCACGTAAGTCAGCGTATTTGTTTCTCTCCTCTCCCTCCCGCCCCTCATCACGTTGCCCGTCAGCGCCATCTCGCTCCTTTCCTCTCTTTCTGAACTGTTCATTTGTCTCCTGTCCTGTTGGGTTGGGATGATCTAGTCACTTGGGAAGGTCCAAGCTGAAGAGAGGGCCCTGTCCTGGTACAACTGGACCCCCAGCACAGGTCCTTCCAGGGCTCACTGTCTTGAATAGGTCCCCGGACAGGACCACCTGTGCTGTCTGTCTGTGCCCACAGCCTGCATGGCATCTTGATGGGCGTGGACACCCAGGACAGTGGAAAACTCCCATTTTCCCATCTTCCTGCAAATGTGGCAAAGGAAGGTGAATACTTTGCCCCTTCAAAGTCACAGACTTTGCTGGGCGTGGCAGCACACACCTGGAATCCCAGCACTGAGAGGCTGAGGCAGGAGGGTCACAAGTTCTAGTCCAACCTACATAACCTAATGACTTAGCAAGATCCTCAAAATTTAAAAAGGGGCTAGGGATATAGCTCAGTGTGAAGACCCTGGGTTTAATTCCTGGTACTCCCTCCTTTGCCCTGCAAAAGACCCAGGGGTCATCTTCAGTGACAGATAGTTTCAAGGTCATTAGAAGCTGCCCATTTTCCACTGCCCCCCATGGCTACCAAGTCACCTTGCACATGGCCCTGGCCTGTACCTGACACCCTCCCATTCCCCCTCCCTACCTTGGAAGGGTCCTCGTGTGTGTCCTGAACTCGGCGAGGATGGAGGCTCTGGGTTCGTACCTAGGAGGATCTGCAGGTCCCTGGTGAATGAAAGGAGAATGACCTGCTCCCCAGCTGCTGTGTGCGGGCTGGCATTTGAGGGGACCTCTGTGCCCTGAACAAGACCTGGCTGACTAGCTTTGCAGGGCAGAGGTGGAGCCCCAATGGGAAGGCAGCTGAGGCTGGAGCCACACTGCCCCCAGGCTCCCACTCCTGCTTCCTCCGTGACCAGAGATACCCCAAGCCAGTAATATCCATGCTTCCTGGCCCTGCCCTTGCCCCTGAAGCTTCCTCGGGCCCCACTGTCCTGGCTGCATCTGCAGCCATCTGAGCCGGAGTGAGTCAGTCTCCCTCTGTCCCTGTCAAATGCCATTGGCCTTGTCTGGGCTGCAGGTGGCATGACACTGGCGAACTGTCTTTCCCAAATGATGTCCCTGCCTAGCCTCAGAGGCGACACAGCGCTGGCCCTGGAGCCACCTCCTGCCTGTTCCTGCTCGATGTGACCTGACAGCCCACTCTTGCTCTCCAGGGACATCGAGTACAAGGAACTGCAGCTGTCGCTGGAGCAGGTGTCCACTCCAAAGGCACAGGACTCCTGGAGGACCCCCTTGTCTACCTCACAAGAAACTAGGAAGCTAGCTAAGCCCAGAAACATGAAGATGAAGACAAAGCTGAGAACAACCCCCTACCCACCGCAGGTAACAATGTCAGGGAGCCAAGGCTGGCACTGGTCTGTCCCAGGGACCTGGGACACACGGGCATGTTTCTATGTATTTTTCTTCTGGTACTGGAGGTTCAACTCAGTCCTTCACATGGAGCTACCTCTCCAACCTTTTATTTTTTTACTCTTTTGGTCTCACTGTGTTGCTAAATTGAACCTGCAGTCCTCCTGCCTCAGCCTCCCAGAGTGGTGGAGTAACAGGTGTGCACCACCATACTTGGCTCACACTGGGACATGTTAAGGAATGAGAACCTCTGAACACGCAGCAGGGACACCCCATGGAGTGCAGCTGGTCCCTCAAGGATGCCCTGTCTGACCAGCACTGGTGTGGCCTGGGGAAATCCAATACTCAGGTGGACAGTGGAGAACAGGGAAAAGAGGATTCTTGGGAGGGGCCCATCAGGCTGCTGGGACCTGTGCAGGTGCTGATTAGAACCCCAGCCTGTCCTGTTTCTGTAGCATTTTCTGTTTGTTTTCAAAACGGGTTTACTATGGAGCCCAGGCTCATCTTAAACTCCTGGGCTTAAGTGATTCTCCTGCCTTAGCCTCTTGAGTAGCTTGGATCACATATACACACTGTGCTTGGCTCACAGCATTTTTATTTATTTTTTGCAGTACTGGGGATTGAATTCAGGACCTTGCAGTTGCCAGGCAGGCACTTGTTCTACTGAGCTATCTCCTTGGCCCCTCACAGCGTTTTTAGAATGAAAAAAATTCCCTCTTTTTCATATAACAGAGTGTGTACACTCTGGGAACTAGCAACGTCCACCTGTGCCCTGTGTACTGTCAGCTTAGGGTGGGGACGCTTGTCACCCAGGGCCTTGGCCGCTGTCCCCACCAGGGCCTCTGGGGTAGATCAGGCTGTCAAGAGAGGCTGAGCCAGAAAATTCAGGCCTGCCATGCCCCTGGGCCGGGCGTCCTCTCCTTTTTGCCACGCAGCAGTATGGAGCGTTCCACACGGACAGATTGGACTGCGGCCAGCTCGGACCCTGGGCGGCCAGCGCCCCTGCCAGCACTCCGACGGCCCCAGAACAGCAGCTGCACGCCGAGGGCGGGGACCTCCTGTATGCGCCGCCTTATAGCCTGCCCTTCTACCGCTACGGCCCCTTCCCACTGGACACACAGGTCTTCGGCAGCAAGAAGCCCGCGCCTCCAGCCAAGCTTGGGCAGCCCCCCGGCTCCCCATGTGAGGTGGCTCGCTTCTTTCTGAGTGCTCTGCCAGCCAGCGCTGAGTGCCAGTGGCATTATGCCAGCCCACTGGGGCCCGGCAGCCCATCTGCAGCTCCCAAGAGCCTCCCGGAGCCACCTGCAGCCCGGCATCTGGTGCCCAACTTTGAAGGTGGGTGCTGGGGACAGAGGGCAACAGAGTCCTCATGGCTTGCACAGCACCGGGTGGCATAGCTTGCCCATCCCATCCCAGGGGATGGCGCCCTCTCACCTCAGGGAGACTCTCCCTGCTTCCCAGGAGTGGTGAGGTGACAGCCCCAGGCCTGGGGCACTAGTGACAATGTAAAGGACAAAGGGAAAATGGGGATCTGCCTCCACCCAACACCTGGTCTCCTTTGGTCCCTGAAAAGGAAAGAGTGAGTTTCTCAATTATTTATTATTTATGCGCATTTATTCTATAGAAGATGGCTTGTCACTGCGTCACATAGGCTGTCCCCAGTGTGCAGGAGTGAGAAGTCCACAGTTGAGGCTAGAGAGGCCAGGCTCCAGCCTGCAGCCTGTCCTGGTCCTGGCCTTCATCATAGCATTTGTGAAATGGGACTGAGAGCCCCTGTAGGACCTCACTAGCTCACAGCAGGCTGATAGGAGGGGTCTTATGGTCTCCTCTTGGTGGCCTTTGAGCAGATGTCGTCCAGCACAGGCACTGGGCCACCTGGGACAGTAGTGGGCTTATGGCATGGGGGGTGGGTGGCTGCAGGAGGTGACACCGCGCACCATGCTTAGCATCGACCGAAGGCTCACGGGCCCAGGTTTTGTAGGCAGGTTCACAAGACTAGACACACTCCCCTGCGGATCCGAGGGCTGTGATCTTGAAAATTACCTACTTAGAAAAAGCCAGGTGTAGTCCAGGAGCCAGTGTTCCTCAGCTTTGGACCCAAAGCACCCATGGAAGTCCTGGATTCCTGGCTCAGCCAAGAATGAGATTTTCCTGTACACTGGAAAGGAAATAGTCCAGGGTTTTGAAAATGCTATGGACTTGATACTTTTCTGTGGTCCTGGGTATTGAGTCCAGGGCTTTCTACACTGAGCTGTGTGTGCAGCCCTTTTTGAGGCAGAAGTCGCAGTCACTAAGTGGCAGGGTGCTGGGTTCACACTTCGGTTATTCCTGCCTCAGCCCCCAGAGTGCAAGGGTTATAGGCACGGGTCACCACGCTCGGCTTTCCCTGGACCTTTCCAGGTGCCATTTAAGGGCGCGGGTGGCCAGGGTGGGTGGCTCCAGGCCCGGGAGCGTCTCACGTGTCGCCTGTCCCCGCAGCAGCACCAGGCGCTGTCGCGCGCAGGTTCAGCGAGGACCCCGCACCCCAGCCGCCGCCGCCGCCACCTCCCAGTTTCCCGAGCTGTGGCCTCTACCGTGAAGAGCGCACGTCTTGCCCCGCCAAGGTCGCGCGCCAGGCCCGAGACGTGCCGCGCCTGCCTGAGTGCTGCGCGCCTCCCGGTCCCGAGCCCCCGGGCGCGCGCGCGCAGCTGCCCCTAGTGCTGCTCAACTGCCACCGCGTGCTGGCTCGGCGCGGGCCGCTGGGGGGCACTGCGTCGGGCTTGGCTTGCGGCCCCGCGCCCCCGGAATGCGCTCTGCGGCCGCGGCTCCCGAGCCCCGCAGCGGCCCCAGCCTCCGGCGCACCGAGGCCGCACTACCTGGGCACCTCTGTCATCATCACCAACGGCAGGTGACGATGCACAGCCCAACAAAGTGGACTAGCGGGGTGCAGACCGGACGCGAGCGGCAGTGACTGACAGAGCCAGAGATTTCTGCGAGCTCCGGGGCCAACCTCAGATTTACCGCTGATGCAGAGCGGAAACACGATTCTGCAAACCTGAGGGTCCGCGACCACCACGACCTCAAGCTCCCCGCCTTTGATTCAGTTTCTTCCCCCTTGAAATCAAGCTTCCGGCACTTTGCTGGTGACCTAAGGTGTTGCAACTCGCAGATATATGAGGGGGTGAGGCACCCTGATTCCAGGCGGGGAGGGTGGGCCGGGGGTTGGGGGCGGAGGCACAGGCAGGATCTTTTCCTCTGTTCTTAGCTAAGGCAGAAAGGTGGTCATTTTCAGTTCCTGGACACTCCACTGTCTTTAAAAGTCATTCATGAGTCTTACGAATTTTTTTAAAAAATTTATCTTTTCCTGAATGCAAAAAACAGCAAGCCAATTCTACTGTGGGTGTGTGCACACAAGTGTGCTTCACAAACACGTTAACAAGCGCTTATGCCCTTGGCCAGATGGATTTTTGATAGCACCAGGAACAGCACCTTCAGAATATACTGAGTAGGCATTAAATGCAAAAAGACCTGTGTGACCAGGTCTTGTCCGAGGGGCGGTCAAGCTGGCTCCACTGTGAGTATGCCACACAGCTCTGAAATCCTCCGAGCTGGATCGCTTCGAGCAATGCTGACCCGGCTGGCTAATTGCATGTGCAATATGGAAACGCGGTGGCCCACTAAGGGCATGCTAAGGGGTGTCATGAGAGTGATGGACCCGTGTTAAGCATCTCCTACATAGTGAAGAGCTTCCTCTGAACGTGTCATTCTGTGTATAGGTGGACAGAGATCTTTTGTAAAGCACCAGCAGTGTTTGAAAAATAAAATCTCATTACTTTTGTTTCATTTTTAGTTTCTTGCTCAGAGATGTCATTTAAGAATCCCGTCATGGCTATGACTTGATGGCCTTCATTGACTTTATTTTTGGTACTGGGAATTGAACTCTCAACCTTGCCCTTGCCAGGCAGGCGCTGTGCTGCTGAGCTACACCCCTAGCTCAGGGCCATGGTTTGGATGGTGTGTGCAGGCACAGACTCATTGTGTTCCTTGCTCAGTAAGTGCTGCATCATTTTGCTGCTTTTTCAAAAACAGTTTACTTTTAGGAAATTTTTCCACCTTCTGAGTGGAGAGGAGTTTTCATAGGTTCTGAACTTCCAGAATCAGAGGGCTCTCAACAGGTGAGCTGATCTTCTGCCAGGTGAGGCGCCTATGTATTCCCTGCAGGGTGTACCTGGCCTCAGGTAGCAGAGCTGCAGTGTGCAGGGGGCTAGAAGTGCACTCCCTCCGCAGCCCGGGGCTGGTGGAGCGTGTTCCCGAGGAAAGCCAAGCATATTGTTTCTTATACTCACGAGTCTCCTAATGAAACCTCGAGACGCTTAGGTTTAGTTAGTAGGAGACGTCACTGACATTTTTCAATAAAGTACCGCAAAATGCTTTTTTGTGTCTACCTGGTTATTATCCTCTGGGGTTGTTTTCAGTAAATACAAATCATGAAGGCTTTGGGAACAGTTTGCTAACAAAGGTTACGACAACCATGTTAGAGACTTTCAGATGACAATGTAAATAGGTGTAACAGAATATGTGTGTTCGTGGAAAAGAAAATGTGTGGTAGTGGGAAATGCATGGTCTGAAGCAACACCAGTTTACGTAACCTACAGCAGGAAGGAAGATGCCTCTATAACTGCCTCAAGATGGCTAGGGGTTCCCCCAAAGTAACCCACAGTTACTGTGGCCACCTAATATTCTCTCTGTTTTAAGAGTCCGAACCCTGCAGCTGATGTGGTATTACTTCCAGAGTTCTGTGAGTCTCTGACAGAGAAAGAGGAAACATTTTAATCTATTTTTCACAGGAAAAAAAAAGAAAAACAAAAACAGTAAGGGGCCCTAACATGCATCATGTTGGCAAAAAAGCCAATCAATGATTTGAGACATAAGCCTAATTCAGGACCAGCTGGGTCCGCCAGGGTCTCCCCTGGGGACAAAACACCTTTCTATTCATGAATGCCATCTTCTAGAAAAGCCTTCTATTTGTATCTCTGCAAAGAAAACCTGAGGGGCTGTATCTCCCCACCTGGCCCTTTTCAAAGTCCTGTCAGCCACGACCCACCTTAATGTGGGGACAGCAACAGCGCCCCACAAATAAAGTCTACCCAGGTTCCGATTTACTGGAACAGCTGAGGCAGACTGTGGGTGCCACCACAGGTAACATGGTATCAAAGGGCACTTCCAAGTGAGCGCCACAAAATTATGGTCGCTTGTTTTGGTGAATTGGGGTATCAAAAATGCAGGATTCACAGCGTTTCTAAACTTAAGTGTGATATATAAGGTTAAGGGGGGGGGCAAATAGTTTTGATAAAGATCAATTGGTTTTCACAAAAGAATTAAGAAAAATCCCTACACAGAAGCTAAATTGTTACATTAAATTTATTCCTCAGCTCAATTGAAAATATTTTAATTTTTACTTCCAGGTTTTGTTAACTTCATAGTAACAAGATTACGTCAAAAATACATTAAAAACAAAAGCCAAACCTCCCCAAACCTAGCTTCTTAGTATTTTAGAAATTCATACATATTCCTTACTATGTAAAAACATTTTATTTTTAAAATTTGATTAAACATAAATAAAAATACTGTTACCAAAAGCAGATTGTCTGGTTTTTTGTTTGTTTGTTTTGGCAGGATCGGGGATTGAACTCAGACCCTTGCGCTTGCTAGGAAAGCACTTATTCTACTGAGCCATCTCCCAGCCCCAGCCATCTCCCCAGCCCCTATCTGTTTTTTAAAATGAAATTTGTGGGTTAAAAGCAAGAATGAGCCAGAACAACAGTGAGACTTTTTAGTTTATTTTGGTAGATTTGCTTTTTATAGGCATTGGTTTAAAGTGATTCTTTCCAGAAGTGACTCTCTGAAAAGCTGAAGAAAAAAAGCAAAGGTTGACACTTTCTTTCTAGGATGCACAGTGATGACCAGGGACATGAGCTCCTGTCCAGCTGAGGGGCTCCTGCACGCCATGGTCCAACCGCCAGGCTCCCCACCTGGGTCTCCCCCAGCCTTAGAGGGCCCACTTGTCCCCAAGTCAGGTCCCAACAGCACACTGCAGAGTCACCTGCTGGACACAGGCCCTTCCTACTGCGCCACTAGCCTGCCCTGCTAGGCCTCCTGAGCTACTCCAGCAAGGCATGGGAAACCCCACTCCTCCTGTCACTGCCCTCCACCCCCGCCCTGTGACTCCAGAACTGGGTATGCCTAGCCTTCCAACAAAACACGGTAGGTACTCAATGTGATTTATTTTTTTATTTTTGAGGCAGTTGCACTCTGTAGCATAGGCTGCCTTTGAACTTGCAGCAATCCTCCTATCTCTGCTCACAAATGCTGGGATTAAAGGTATGCACCTCCACACCAAGCTTTGGATGCACTTTGAACTGGGGAATGAGAGATAATCCATGTTGTAAATGCTTGTGGTGATCCTGAGGTTAGGGGCCCTGTTTTAAAGCTGACAAGAAAATGTATAGTTCCCATGAAGACATTAAAGTTCCTGAGGGCACGAACACCCTAGCTGTTGAGTCCAGAGTGGCAGACTGCTGTGGCTCTAGCCATAAAATGCCTTCATTTTCTCTATGAAGCAAAATTTCGGGAGTCTTTGGTTCGTGTGAGGCAAAACCAGGTTTATGCATAGCACAGCCTATTTTTGTCTCCCTCAAGATGACTGGCTGTCCTGCACACCCCTCAAAAACACCCCTCAAAAGCTAACTTCGAGGGGGCCAAGTGGCACACACGGGACATCTTGGGGCACTTTGACATGACCACACTTCATCAGTTTTAATTTACAGAAAGGAAATTAAATGATAAGGTTTTTTCCCCAAAGAAGAACTATCTAGAATAAGCTTTCAGCTTAAAACAAAACACAGTATGGTTTTCATTAAATAATTCCCCAAAGAAATTCTAAAAACCAACCGCGGCAGCTCTGAGAGATGACCTGCCTTCTGCGACCAGCTCCAAAACGAAACTGCAGCACTGACTGCCAGAGCTGAACCTAAAGATGGCCGCGGGTGCGTCTCAAGGGTGAGTCGGTTTTGTCAACCGGGGGGTGTGGACTTTCGCTTACACTCGTCATTAATTCCAGAAGAAGACCTGGCCATTTAAGAGAGAGTGATTTCTTAAGAAAAATAATCCAAATGGAAGCCTTCTTTGCAAAAATGACTTCTGAAGTCCTTTTACAGTTACATTTCCAAAAAACACAGATGGGGTTGGTGTACTTAACTAAACACGGTGTTTTGTTCTCCCTGTGGGGCTGTCTGTGCCTGGCTCAGAAGGGCAGATTTTACACTGGAAACCACACGTTTCTGGAATTAGCCTGGCTTCTCCGAGGCCTGCAAGAGGATAGCATTAGTTCACAATGAGGGGGTTTTGTGCAAAGCTGAGTGTTCGTGGAGTTTTTCCCACTGACTTCAGCTGGGACTGGCAGGAAGAGAAGAGTGAACACAAACGAGCCTTTTGAGGCTCAAAAGGGTGGGCATGGGCCTAAGCTGGGAGCCGGGCTGTGTGGGAAGAGCGCGGCATACACCCGGGAACAGCAAACCGTCAGGGCTTCTCTCCCCGGTTCTGCCACGGAGACTTCTGGACATCAGATAGTGACTGTCTTCTTGAAAGCCACACAGAGGCATGTGCACACGCACACATGCACGCGTATTCTTCCTCCAAATAATGGTTTTCAGTGCATCACTTTCTTTCTTGGTGGTGGAAGGAGGGAGCAAAAATTAAGATTTTCAAATGTGAGGCCATGGTGCCTAGGGTGGTGGCACAATCCTGTAATCTCAGCCTTTGGTAGGCTGAAGCAGGAGGACTGCTGTGAGTCTGAGGTCTACTTGGGGCACACAGTGAGTACAAGGGCAGTATGAAATATATATTTTTTTTAAATGTGAGAGAAAGACAGACCCTGTCTCAAAAACAAGAACAACCAAAAGTGTAGTCAAGCATTCTACCCTCTGAACCTCTGCAGTCTTGCAGGAATGCTCTGTATTCGGCAGTGAACCAGAAACTTCCTTCAGAGCTTCTGAGGCCGCCTTGCATGTGGCACGAAGTGCCTTCACCTCCCGCGGGCAGAGCTGGCTCTGCTCCTGCCCAGGCTGCTCCTCTGCACCAGAAAGGTCCTGGACTTGAGCCCCGTCTTCAGGCGTGCAGTAAGCTGAGCTCAGGAAGCAGAATTCCCAAGACGGTGCCAGGGTGAGGAACCAAGTCCATCGTCATCACACCCAGGCTAGTGGGTATTCTCGGACGGCAGCAAGCAGCAACCTCCTCTTTCCCCCACTAACATAACCTTCTGCCCACTGGGAAATCCTTCCTGGGTGCTTGCAAATGACCAGTGCACCTCCTGCCTGCACCCAGAGCATTTCTGATTTGATTTTTTAATAGCTTAGGGCTGAAAAGGTTTCTATCACTAGAAAAGCATTTGAATGACACCATTGCTATTGCTGTTTAAAAGAATAGACTCAGATCCAAGTTCAAAGGCAGCGGGGGATTTCACGCCCACGTGGGCTTTCACTAAACTAAATCCTTCACCTGTTAGGCCACCATGTGGAAGCATCTTCAGACACCCAATAAAACAACAAAACTTTTAAGAACCAGAAAAATAGAAAAAAGATGAGAGTTAACGAATGACTTGAGGAGGGAAGTCACTCTCAAGCTGCATTAGCTGTCGGGTCCCAGCCGAGGCCGATGGAGGGCGGGGTGCACGTGCGTGCATGCAGCCTGCTACCGCCGCTTGGGCAGGATGAGGTTGCGCAGCATGTCGAAGGAGTTGCCGTCAGGGTGCACGGTCGCCACCTCGCCGCCATCCTGGTGGACCTGCAGGTATCCGGAGTCGTCCAGGCCCACGATCCACACCTTCGGGCCCTCAGCACTGCCCAGACGGACTTGCTGGCCACTGCAGAGGAAGCACAGGGGGTCACTGGGAGTGTGGCAGGAAAGCTGGCAAAATGGCTGTTCCTTCTACTAAGGGACTGACACTGGGGGAGAGGACGGAGGCTGGCTCTGGAGACAGGGCAGCCCCTGCTGAGCTTTCACCTCTTTGGGTCCCTCGTGAGTTGGTTCATATGGACTAAATAACCAGGGTCAGCTACACCTGTAATCCTGGCATTGGGGAGGCTGAGGCAGGAGGATTGCCACGAGTTAAAGCCAAAGTAAAGTACATAGTGCGAACTTATTTCAAAAAACCAAAATAAAAAAAATAAACTAACAGGGTTATGGAGAGGACTCTGGACTCTGATCATGGTACTGGCCCTGCTTGCCTGCCCAGCGCTCTATAGCACCTGTAACCCAGTCCCTGCAGCCAAGACTCAGGCAGAGGAGAGGAGAGATTATCTTATAAAGCTGGCAGCAGCACTCTGCTGCTGCTGCTGCTGCTTCCAGGGCTTTGCCAAAAGCAGCTGGTAACTTACATCCTTGTCAATGGTTTTCAATGTAGAGAACCTTCACCCCACTTTATTATATATTTTTAAACTTTACTTATTTTTGTGGGGCCTTGTACATCCCAGACAAGCGCTCTGTCACTGAGCTGCATCCCTGGGTCCTCTTACCCCAGATATTTATTTTGAAGAATTTTGGACCTACACCGAGTTGAGAGAATAGTCCATCAGACTTAGTGTTCCTCTTAGCCACACCAATGACAGTATTTTTCCTATTTGCTTTTTCTCTTGACCCACTTTTCCTCCTGCATCATTAAAAGTAAGTTTCAGGCTTCATGTCACTTGATGCTTACACTGTAGTATGCATCTCTGTAGTGAAACAGCAGTCCCTGCCTACAGACACAGCAGTCCCCTCCTATCCCGACCGCCACACCACCCTCAAGAAATCCAGGCTTGAAGCAGTAATACCACCTGACATAGGTTATCTGTATCAAAGGTACAGGACCAATACATATCTAATGCCCATTAACATCTTTTATGACTGCTGCCCCGCAGCCAGCATCTCCTCTGACACAGACGGAAGCCAGCTGTCCGCCTCTTCAGTTTTCTTTCATCTCCAGCACCTCTGAGCCCTTCCCTTGGTTGGGCGGAAGATGCTGACATTTCTGCAGGGTGGAGGCAGCGCATCTCAGAACACCAGCTGCACTGTTAGCACTGCGCTGGCCCCAGCCCGACTTATGGGGTGGTAGGTCCTGGGTGTGAATTTGCATTTCTAACAAGATCCTGAATGAGGCTGCACTGCTGCTTGGGGCTGTCGCTTTGACAACCACTGCTCTCAAGGGCTCTAGGTGCACCTTATCCTTCCTTGGGGAAGTCACACTGACTGGTTTTAGGGCGCTCTGGGTGGCATCTTTCCATACATCCTACCAGGAGGCTCCTGCAAAGCTAACAACCCAAATGCCCATCAACTAAGGAGTGGATTAAAAAAGATATGGCATTTTTATACAGTGGAGTATTACTCAGCTACAAAAAGATAAAGTATTACTCGCTTTTATAGGTAAACGGATATAACTAGAGACCATACTGATAAGTGAAATAAGTAAGACCCACATGTGGAAACACTATTATCTCCCTAGCATAACAAACTGAAAGAGTAAATAAAATCTGAAAGGTACAATAGATGCTGTAAAAGAGAAAGAAACTGTTCAAAGGGAAGGAACAACTGGGATGAAAGGAGAGGGAAAAAAGGAAAGAAGGGAAAAATATATACACAGGACAGCTTGGCTAATTGTACTGCTGATTTTTATGGGCCTTTTGAAAGGAGCAGTTAATGCTTCATTTTCTTTTTTTTTTTGTTCTGACCAATTTTGCAGCTTATGTGTGGCATGCTTACATCTGAATAACTAATGTGAAGATGACATTATGCGATATAACAACCACTGCTGAATTCCTATCAGTTTGTTCAGTGAAATGCTGTATCACTTCTAATGTTTTATGTTACTGTTTTTTTTACTGCCTTTAAAAAAGAAAAAGAAAAGCAAAAAGCTAACTCAGTCAAAGCAGTGTCTTTTAGCTTCTCCACCCCAGAGATAAAATCTAATTATCCAGCCAGTATGCACCCCCTTGCTTTAGGATGCTGAGCTCCTGACCTAATAAAAGACCTGTAGGCACTGACCTGTGTACCCAGTATTTATAATACAGGGGGAGGACGCCGTTGGGCCCTTGGTCCTGAAACATGTCGATGAGTCTCTCCAGCACTGTCACAGCCCTGGCAATGATGTAATCAGCTCGTAAAGGCTTTAGGTCTGTCTGATTTTGCTTGTTGTATTCTTCAATGAGGTCGTTGATGCAGATAGTAGGGTTGCTGTTAGTCACATTACACCCAAAGCCTGCACAACAAACAAACAAAACTAGTAGCTCATCATGTTGATAGCATCATTGGTCCTCTGCTGCCCCTGATACAGCTATGGTTCTCATTTTGGTGCACCTGGGGATGGAAGGCAGGGTCTTGTGTGTGTCTATCCGGTAAGAACTCTACTGCTGAGCTACACCCCAGCCTTCCTGCTAGAGCTTCACTCCAACTTCCTGTTTCCTAGAACAAGGACTTCTCAGCTTTACTGAAAAGAAGAAGGTGGGGAGATGAGACCCTGGGACTGTGAACAGGAGCTGTCACTGGGACAGGGTCCTGGGTGGCATTTCTGGAGTAACAACCCCTCACCTGATCCAGATATGAGCCCGACAGAAAACACAATCTGCTTTTCCTTTTTTGCATGAATGACAGGACACACACTTGAAGATAAGGAATTTTCTTCAGGGGCTTAGGGATAAACCTTGAGTTCAGAGAACTTATACCTGGTCTCAGGTCACCCTGAGGACCCATCTCTGAACCCTCTACCCTGGAAAGTCCCTGGGGTAGAGGCTCGGGTGTGGGAAGGAGAGATATATGTGCAGGGATGCCCTTCTTCTCGGTTACACTCACAGGTCTTCCAGGAGGAAAGGGAGACTACAAGTCGTATAAGGCCAAAGGACAGGCACACCTCTAGGGTCTCTAGGAAAAGATCACCACCCTATCAGCCAGAAAGGTAGCCTCTGTAGTATTGGTGAAGGGACATTTTGTTGCAAAAGGAAGGATAGACTCACCAGATTTTTAAAGGCATATACCAGTCATTAAAATACAAACCAAGCTAGCAGGTACAGTGGTATAAATCTGTAATCCTAGCTACTCAGGAGGCCAAGGCAGGAAGACTGCAAGTTTGAGGCCAGCCTAAACGAATTAGGGACTTAAATGAAATCTTGTCTCAAAATAAAAAATACAAAGGGCTAGGGATGGCTTAGTGATATAGTGCTTGCCCAGCATTGTTCAATCTCCAGTACCACAAAATTTTTAAAAATATTAAACACAAATAATGTAAATTACACCTAAAAAATGATTACAACAGGTATAAAATCTTCTCAATTCATTTGTCTGACAACAGAGACAGTCAATATCTGAAGCACCTACTGACAGCAAAGCATTCTACTGAAAATCTGAAAATTCTCCCTTGCATTCAGAGAGTCCTAGGGACATTAGTGACATTTATGTCAACCTAGGCTATGCCTGGATAGGGACCAAAGGACACCCCACAGGCAGCTCTGACTCTTTCCCTAGTGAGGCCTCTCTTTCCTGCACCCTGGCTGGAGGAATTTATGCCTAGCTCCCACTGTGGCTGCCATGTGGGACAGCTCCATCCAGCCTGGTGGATCACTGGAAGATGGAAGCGCAGCTGCACAGTATGAAGCTGCTGTCCACAGTAGCACTGCTGGTACAGGGCTGGGACACAGCCTTGTATTCTGTGGCTGGCACTTCCAACGCATGGTCACGTGCTTTCTCTTCCTTACTGATTTCTTTTTATGTATTTGGTATAGGGTCTATAGGGTCTACAAGGTCTACAGCGTCTCATTAAGTAAATCAGACTCGTAGTGATTCTCCTGTTTCCAGCCTCCTAAGCACTGGGATTACAGGCAAGCACCACCACATTCAGTCTCAATCGCCATCTCAGCCCAGCTGCTGCGCTCTGCCTAAGCAGGTACTTTAGTCTGCTGAGTTATCTGGCCAACCCTCCTTACTGATTTTTGAACACCAATTAAATTCTCCTGGGCAGGTTGGTGGCTGGATGACCAGAGCTCTAAAAACTTCTCAGGTTGCCTCAAAACCCATCTCCTTACTGATTTTCTTGTGTGAAGTGAGATAGGAATTCTTTGTCCCACCTTTGGCAACCATCAAAAAGTTTTAAGAAGGAACTTTTTTTGTATCTGGGAAGGACAATTTAAGAATGCCACACCAAGGTGGGTGAAAGGGTGTCCATTTATAATCCCAGCACTCAGCAGGCTGAACAGTAAGTTTAAAGCTATCCTAGATTACATAATGGAGACCAGCCTGCACTACAAAGGAGACCCTGTCTTAAAAAAACATGAAAAACAAACAAACAACAACAACAAAAAAAATGCAAGACCAGAGGGATCACTGTATTACAAACTTTCTGAATACAAAATGGCATGTTAAATGTTTATTTCTAAGGGCCAGCAAGATAGCTCAGTGCACTAAGGGCCGGCTTTGGCAAGCACAGTGACCAGGTTCAACTCCAGGTCCCGCATGCTGTGCCAGCCCCACCCCTGAGGCAAACGAGTACAGGGATGGTGGCACATGGCTGCAATCCCAGCGCTGGGGAGGCTGAAAACAGGAGGATCACTTATGAGTCTAAGCTGTATAGTGAGACCCTGTACCAAACACATAAATGCAAAAATATATGTATTTCAAGTTAAACAAGAAGCAGAGGTACAGGAGGGGGCAAGAAATGCTTGATATGATTTTAATTTTGTGGTTTCCATGGTCACAGACAGGAAGTGCAAAATCCATTGAAGTGGTTTCAGTCAACCAGGTCCTCTCTACGTATATACTAAGGTCTAGGACCATGAAGCATAGAACAACAGCTCTCTCACATGGCAATATATACAAGCACAGACTTTTTTGGAAGTTGTTTTGTTTTTCTTTTCTTTTTATGGCACAGGGGATCGAACTCAGGACTTCACACTTGCCAGGCAGGCGCTTATGCCACTGAACTATCTCCATAGCCCTGGAAGTTGGTTTCTTGAGGGATTGTCTTGCTATGTGCTATGTCGTTCAGGCTGGTCTTGAACTTATGCAGCCAAGGCTGGCCTCAAACTTACAGCAACCCTCTTGCCTGAACTCCTGGAGTGCTGGGATTATAGGCGTGCACCACCATGCCTGGCAGGCACAGATTATTTTAAATTTTGTAATCTTATTAATATAAAAATTGCTGAGAGAAAAGCTTTAAAATCTTACCAATAAGGGCCAGTGAGATAGCTCAGCAGACTAAGCACCTGCTTACACAAGCACAGGGACCTAGGTTCAATACCCAGTACCACATGCCACACTGGCCCTGCCTCGGGGGTGGGGGTGGGTGCTGAGCTTGCCATGTAATCCCAGCACTGGGGAGGCTGACACAGGAGGATCACTACGAGTCTGAGCTGCATAGCTGAGTAGTGAGATCCTGTACAAAATACATTTTTTAAAAAAACTTACCAATAAGTATATAGAATGTTTCTCCCATAAGTGTTGAGTTAACCAGAATTCCACCAATCTTCATGAGGTCACTGTAATATACATCATTGGGCCACTTCACCCGTAAGTTGATATCCTAGAGAAACATCTTCATGTTAATTAAGCAATCAGAGGATGCAAAGGCTCTGGATGGCATCATCTAGGCAAAGGAAGATGAGCAGAATACGCCTAACACTAGCAGAATATGACCTTGCACTCTCCTTTTGCAGACAGCTAGTCACATTTCTAGGATGATATGATAGTAAAGCAGTTCCGGTGGGTGGAAGGTGAGAGGCTCAAAGTGTGCGTGGCAGAAACCCCAGCACTCTACCCTAACCCCCTACTGTTCTGCTCCATCAAAAACACTCTCAAAAACCTAACTGTGAGTGAAATTCATTAACTATCTCAGCTTCAAGAAGACCACTACTGGGAACTATCAAGTGCTGGGTGCAGGACACAGGGTGCAAAAGCGACTACTGATAGGGCCCTTCTCCCCTGAGAAGCTCTGGTTGCAGAGTGTCCAAAAGGCAGTAGAAATGCCTCGTGGTCAATGTCAAAATGTGCTCATGATGCTGAGAGGGACCCACTGTTCTGAGCTACCACAGCAAGCCCTGCAGAGCCGCCCCATATCGACTTGGGGCAGAGCCTCCCTTGTTGTGGCCCACGCTGCTGCATCCCGCAGGGGTGTGGCTGGAGGCTCTGCTTGGGCCTTGGTCACAGCAGCTGGACCCGGGATGGACACCCAGGCCTCCACCTAATGGAGCAGAGACTGGATTAGCTCAAACAGGCTCTAGAATGCTCAACTTCTCAGAGCTGGTGCTGACAGTCAGACTGGGCCAGGTGTGGGTAGGATAGAGGAGGCCCCTGGTGCCTCGAGGTGGAATAGAGACCCTCCAGGGACAGGAGAGCAGCTGCTGGCCTCATCCGTATGGGATCAGACCTGTGCACTCTGGGTGACTGGCGCTGAGCCCTTTTTAGCTCCTTGCTCCTGGCACTGGGCTCAGCCCTCTTTTTTATTTTTTTGTTTTTTCAGCCCTTTTTATGAGGAGCCAACACTGTGGCTGCCACCGGTGACAGCACTGGACTCAAGCACAGGGCTTGCTGAGACTCAGCCTGGTGACTAAGGCCATGCGGTGTGGCCCGCTCTCCCCTACCTCTCACAGGTCTTCTCACTGTTCAGAAGTTCACTGTCCCCTCACAGTTGTATGGGAATCACAGCACAGAGGATCAAAGCACCATGCGAGGAGCTTGTGCTAACTGCTGCGGATGGAGCACTGTATCTCTTTTCTGCCTGGACACTGAGATCCTCAGGGACAGCTGCCAATGCTCAGACATCCTGGCAGTCACAGCTTGAAGAAGTACGACCCGTCTGGTGGTGCAGAGACCAAGGCTCACCTTCCTGTGCATAGCACCCCTCCAAAAAGGAGGACATAGGGAAGTGGCTCCTGCTGCAAAGAGCAGAGCATGTGCAGTCCATGTGGTACTGCTTCAGAGCGACAAAGGCCATCAGTGCCAGAAGCCAGGCTCAGACACCCATGGCTATGAGCCCTGCTGCAGGACAGCAGGGCTAGAGGATTCCAGTGGGGCTGCAAAGGATAAGCAATGGTGCAAACAGAAGTGGGTGTGGGGCAGAGGCCCAGGAGCCCAGGGCTCCGGACAGGAGTAGGGAGCCAGTGCCCAGCAGGGACTCAGAATGCATGCTAAGGGGGCTCTGAGGTCAGAGTCAAAGCTGTGAAGAAGGGAGACAGACTCACTACATCTTCTAGGCTCAGTATTGGACTTGTTTTCTAAGACTAATTATTATGCCACTAATGTTAAAAATGCCATCTCTCATGAAAGATCCTTTTGTTTTCTGTGGGTTTTTTGTTTGTTTATTGAGACAGGGTCCCACTGTGCAGCCCAGGCTGGCCTCAAACTCATGGTGGTCCTCCTGCCTCAGCTTCCTGAGTGCTGGGATTACAGTTGGTGACCTCTTTCCTACAAGCATACAGCTCAGGTGCTGTAGAATGGGCCCAAGAGGTCAGTAACAGTGTGACAAGTCCAGGACACTGCCAGGGCATGGGTACATGAAGTCAGTGACTTCAATGCAGTGCGGGGAACAAGGACGTCAGAATTAGCTGTGTCTGTACAACAGCAAAGCTGCACACACGCTGAGTGTGAGGCTGAGCTTGCGTGGGCCTGGAAGCAAGAGGAGGGTGAGAGACTCTCATCTGTTAACTGCTGGCAAAAGCCTTAGTCTCACTTGAGAGCTGTGCTTTAACATCTTGCTAGAAATCAAGACAATCGCTTTACTTTTAGTCTGACCTAGCGTCCCAGGTAGGAAGGACGTAGGCAGGGAGGATGCTGCCTTTAGATCCATTTGGAATGCTGCCAGGACCCTTTGGGAAGTGGTGCCCAGGAAGCAGAAAAGATGCTCCAGTCCAGGCTCACCGTTCTCTCATTGTCTTTAATAACAGAGACCATCCAGCAGTAGTAATGACACGGGCACGTCTGTCCTGATGGCAGGAGGGAGACAGTCCCCAGCCCAGCAGAACGGTGATGGTCAGCTGCAGACAGGAGAGCAGTGCATAGCAGTGATGATGGGAAGCAGAGGTAAGACAGAAGAAGGCTTCTGGGTCCGTAAAACAAGAACACGCAGACAACCATTTCCACCCAGTCCATCTTACTCAGTGCGTCTGCTGAAAGCAAAGCTGACCTTACAGGATGTGGAGAGCTTGGGCAAGCAGGCTGGAAAGGAATTCTGGGGAGCTGTGCGCCTGGCAGGACAGACGGTGCCATGCAATGCTGAGTACACTTTGCTATAAGCTCTACAAAGGGCATGGGACAGCTCCTTCCCACAACCAAATGTGCAGACAAACGCTACAGGCAAAACAAGTCAAATTCTGCACCCTCAGAGGGAGGTGTCAGACTTAATATTTAAACCACACGTACCTGATACCCAGGAATGGACCGCACAGCCTCCACGATGGCCAGGGACATTAGGTGCTGGACGAATGGAATCCTCTGTCCCAGCTGGGACCGCAGGGGAACAGACAGCAGCACCGTAGAAAGGGCACATCCCAAGGGGCTCAGCCATGCGTTTGGCCCCCGCCCTGGAAGACAGGCCGGTTGGCTAAGTGCTGCTTCCCATAAGGAAATCTTAGCTTCCCTTCCCCTCACGAGTGCTGCACACACAGGGGCCTAGCACATGCCTGGATGTCCTGTGTTACTCAACAAAAGAAAGACACTCATAATGGTCAGATAAGCTGCTGAAAATGTTTCCAATCCTTAGCACAATGCCCTGCCTCAGTGAGCACATCATTTATGCTTGGATAGTTAATGCAGAGCAGTGTCTGAACAGTGCCCTGGGTTTCGTCCTGACCAGACGGGCAAGTGAGACCAGAGATCAAGGCCTTGGGAAAAACCCACACTGACCCCTGGAAGTGTTGGAAGCTACTTTTCAATCCTTGTGGTTGCAATATTTGCACAATCCAGGGAATATACTAAAAGCCAGAGCTATATGCTTTCCACGGGGGGCACTGGTCTATGAATTTCATCTCAGTAAAGTCATTTTAAAAGCTGATCCCTTGGGGCCGGGAGATGGCTCAGTGGAATAAGCGCTTCCCTGGCAAGTGCAAGGACCTGAGTTTAATCCCCGGTTCCACAAAAAAAAAAAAAAAAAAAAAAAAAGCTGATCCCTGGCTCTAACTCTCAGACTTGTTGACTTCTTCAAACTGAGGTTGGAAAGTCAAGTCATCTAAGTGAGAAATACTGTTAGCTAACGTTCTTCTAGAGTGCTTTTTAAAAAATCCATCATATTGAGTCATATAGATTTGATAAATAAATTTTCTTCTTTTTGAGTTATGCTCAAGAGAAAGGGGCAGAAAGGCAGAAAATCTCTTCTCTCCCAGCTCTCACCTCTTCTGGGTGCCACAGGGCTATGAAGGGCAGGGACCAGTGAACTGCTCCCAGCTTTGAAGGACTCTGACAGGGAGTTGGAGGAAGGTGGCAGCCCCTGCTTCTCTGTGGTCACCGTGGGAAGGGCACTGAGTGATGTCCACCCCTGCAAATCCCAGGGCTAGCTGGGAGGTGACTGGTGAGAGAGAAGCCCCTCCCTGTGACATTTCCTACAGACACAGGCATGTTCTAGACCTCATGGAGCACCTTCAAGAAAACAAACATGTCCGGGATGTGTTGATTCACACACCACAAGGACAGATCCCTGGAGAGCAAAAATGTCCCTGCCAACATCAAGAGATTATGCGACATTGCAGTTTGAGAAAATGACCTGACTCCATGCAGGCTATACCTTCGTGTGCAGCCTGCTTCCTTCTTGTCCCATTTCCGGTGAATACGAACACAGAGCAGTCTCTGATTCGAGTTGTCTCAGTGATCAGCACACACAACCCACAACCTCTCTGGCCACTAGAATCACAGATTTTGGAAAAAAAATAAATAACAGCAAGGATAACAAAAGAGGACTGACCTTTGCCCTGAGTCTGCCGGACTGCGATGGCTATTAAACCCATTTCCTGTGGCATCTCAAACATCAACCTGCAAATGGTGGGAAAACTGGTCAGCTAGAACAAGACAGCAGCCGGGCCCAGAGCACAGACTAGGTGAGGCAGGGCTGTGCGTGGGTGGCCCAGCAAGGGCCACCTTTAGGATCTGTACAATCTGTAGAGACATACAGCAGTGGGGAGGTCATCTTCCTTCCAGATTCTTTTTCTCCTAAGACAGAGTCTCACTCATCATTCGGGCTGGCCTTGAACTCACCAGACAGCCCAGTCTGGAATTCTACTTAACAGTAATCCTCCTGCCTCAGCCTCCTGGATGCTAGGATACAGGCACCACCAGCCACGCCCAGCTTCTTTCTAGTATCTTTGAGATGAATGATGGAGAAAAAAGAATGAAGACAATGCCACTGATCAGACAGGAAGGAAGGGTGAGCTTGTGGAGCGGCTCTTCAGTTTAAGACTTGGCTCTGGTTTTTTTGGAGGATCTGATCAAGCTTTTTCCTTCCTGTCTGATGTGTGTGCCTTCTTCAAGGGACAAATCCCAACATTTGTTTTTACTTAAGGTGTGTTTCTGTTGGAACACCAGTACACAATCGCAACAGAAGTTTCTGATTATTCAGAAAAACCAATATGGTGGCTATAAAGCCGTTTAAAAGATACACTATCCCCTGAGAACTAATTATGTTTTAACTACAGTAAATAAATCTACACCTTCTGAGAACTCAAGAGAACCCTGGATCATTTTAGGCTTCAGTTCTGCTTTTAAAATGGTTTCATGTAAAAGAATTCAAACCTCTCTTTTGGGGATAGGGAGAAAAGTATACTAATCTCCCCCTAACAGGTCAAAATTAGCTGGGTTTTCCCCCTAAAATGAAAAGACAGACAGAGACAGAGACAGAGACAGAGAGAGAGAAAGAGAGAGGCAAAAATCCCTCACTCTGAGAATTTTCTCTGAGAAACTCGCTGCTCCATATTTTAAGGCTGTGGCAGGAGTTTCCTCCTCCTGGTGGTGCAGGCATAGCCTGTTTCTGGGTAGGGTATATCCAGCAGCACCAGCCAGGCCTGCTCGCCAGTGGCGGCGTTGAGGGGCTCTTCGCAGTATCTGTCTTGGGGGAGCAGAAGGGCAGGGCTGGGCAAGAGCTGGTGCTTGGACTTAATGTGAAGTTTCTAATAATCAGCCTGGAGGGGTCCACAACACCCCGGCAGGAGACAGGGGTTCTAAAAAAAGAAAGCTGGCGCTCTAAGTTCTCATCTCTCCTCTGGGCTAAAGGAACTGGGTGGAACTTTACACACAGCTGGCATTCAGGAGAAAAAAATCTTCCACAGAAAAGCAAAGCAGCACACAGCACCCCTCCAGTCACCCCCATGCAGAAGACTTGGAGAGGCCCACTGCCCAGTGCACCCAGCCTAGGGTAAGAGGAGCCCAAGGCTGGAGATCCCAGGTCCTGTGGGCAGGGCTTGCCGGTCCCCAGCTCCTCCCAGGCAGGCACAGGGCACCCTATGTGAGCCCCGCGTGTGCCAGTCCACTTCCATCCATGAAATACAGCCCCACAGGTATTTCTCTTGGACACCGTGAATAACCCATTGACAGTGAGTGTGCCCATGGAGCCCAAGCTCCAAATATAAAGCGTCCTTTTCTCGTGTTGGGCCAGCAGGAAACCCTAAGAAGGACTCCTTGTCCACACAGGGAATTAACATTATCTTCCAGAATCTCTGCTTTCTATCAGGTTGGACCACCTTCACCTGAGTTCCTGAGGCCTGGGCTTGGGGAGACCAGCTGGGAGAGGGGGTCAGCACACTGTGCCCACAGCAGCGCTCTGGATGACAAGCACTCTCCGAGCTCTCTAAATAAACATGTGCACAGTAGACAGTCGAATGCTCCAGCCAGCCACGGTGATAGTGGAAGGGGTGGGGGGCACAGGAAAAGGGGGGTGCAGAAAACAAACCCAGACTTCTAGAACAAAGAGAAATGATTAAGGGAACATATGCACTAAACTGCTAGAGGTTTGGCAGCAGTTAACAGGGCATATTAATGAGAGGAGCGAGTCTGTGTTGCTGAAGGCCAAGAGGAAATCTGTGAGGAGGGAGACAACGGGGGAAGGAGCTAATGCGTAGCTTGAGACAACTGGAGGCCGCCAGATTTATTTGTGCTATCGGAGATAACTCTGGGGCCAAACCACACAGCTCATGGTCAACAAAGACGCCATTTAGGAACCCGCCCGTTTTGCATTTCTGAAAATGAAGCTGCTGCAGTTTGCTTTAGCAGAAGAAAGAAACCATAAATGCATTTCCATCCTTCCTCGATGATGCCCTTACAAAAGGAAAAGGGGAGAGAAGGAAGGGTTATGAGAGGATTACCTTCCAGCCTCTGTGCATTTTCTCTCCTGGCTGGCAAAGGCTGTGGAATAAAAGGCTTCTCTAAGTGCTCCCGAAGGGTACTCAAGGAAAGCCTCTGTCTGCACTCGTGGTACTTCCAGAGCCCCATGGGGTCACTGTGCAAACCAGCAGCTCCCTGGGTGAGTACTTTGTTTCCTAAGGACAGCCCTGCCTTTGGTTTGGGGGGGGGGGCTTCCTAAGAACACCTTGATTTTCAGAAGGCCATTAAGATGAGGTTTTGATAATTCAGACTAATCCAGAAGACCGGCCATGAGGAACCAGTAAAAACTCTGGATGAGAAAAAATTTAAAGTCACACCCAGTCCATCCACTCTGGGGATCTGAACTCAAATGGCCCACACTTACCACTGCACTATAAAAGCAGAAACTTGGAAATGACCTAATGGCTCATGAGGGGAACAGTTCCCTGAATTATGGGACATGAAGTCAGTGGAATAATCTGAACCATTAAAAATGACAGCTATGAACACTACATAGCAATGTGGAAGAAATGAATACCATAAAAGTGTTACACAGAGGGCTGGGGAGATAGCTTGTGGTCTAAGTGTCTGCCTGGCAAATGCAAGGACCTGGGTTTTTTTTTTGTTTTTTTTTTTTTGCAGGACCGGGGTTTGAACTCAGGACCCTGCGCTTGCCAGACAAGCGTTTATTCTACTGAGCTATCTCCCCAGCCCCAAGGACCTGGGTTTGATCCCCAGTACTGCATGCTTTGCCAGTGCCAGAATCCTGAGTGATGGTGCACGTCTGTGATCCCGGTACTGGGGAGGCTGAGACAGGAGGGTCACTATGAATCTGAACTGCATAGCGAGACCCTGTAATAAATAAATGAAAGATTAAAAAGAAATTATAAAGAAAAAAATAATAAGAGGATTTGCAGGATGAAAACGATTAAGATGCAATATGTATATGTGCCAATTCCCCAAGACAGATATAATTATGCATCACATAGTAATAAAAACATAAAAATTAAAATTAGAAGGGATACAGAAATTTTGAAAATGAAGGTCTAGATGTAAAAAGGAGTAAATTACCCAGTTGCTGCAATAAAATAAATATCATAAAAAAGAATACGTAACAGCAATCTGCAACATGCATTTTATTATAAACAGTGAACAAGAGCCTGTTTGCTAGAAACTAGGGAGCAGAAACTCCTCAAACCAGTCCGTTCAAATGAACAACCTTAAAAATCATACACTTCTCACCAGTGACTGCACTTCCAGAATTGAATCCCGAAGAGGATTCAGACAAGGCAACGGAGCAACTCCAGAGCACAGCTATTCACAGCAGGTTATGACACACTGAAACATCAGCAACAATCCACATGGCGCATGACAAAGGAAACAACACAGTCGCAGCATCACCAAGTGAAGAACACCCCACAGCTGTTGGTCACGTGGGCCTGCCTCTGGAGAGTATCATGTGAAGTCATAGGATGCACAGCCCTAAACAGCACGATTGCAATGACGATCTAAAATATACTTTTTAAACTGTTAGGAAATACCCCCAAATGCAGAAAACAAGTCACCCAGGCAAGTCTTTCTTCTCCCTAAAAATCTATGTTCTTCTAGCATTCTTCTCCAATAAAATATTACACACAGACATATCCTAAAAAATAAATTCCTGATGATTTACACATTTTTATTAAAATGATGCTTTAGATGTATAGCGACATTTTTATGCTTGAATTTTGTATGATGTGTATTTACAGACAAATGCAAGACACACAGCAATAGTAGTTATGCACCCAAAAGTGGTGAGAGAATTACATAAGGATTTATATTTGTTATTCTATATAATTTTGGGATGGTAAGCATTCAAGCAATTTTTATTTCTCTTTTTTATGCTTTTTCTGAAATATCCAACATTTCTACAATTGCACTGCACTTCTAGTTAGAAAAAAATGCTATTAAAAAAGATTTATTTAAGCCCAACCTTTTTTTTAACTTTAGGGAAGTGTCTACAGGGTGTTCAGGGTCTCACTACTAGATTGGACTCATAGTGATCCACCTGTTTACAGCCTCCCAAGAGCTGGGATTACAGGCATGCCACCACGCCCAGTCTCAATCGCCCATCTCAGCACTCTCCAGGGGCGGGACCAGCACAACAGTCCCAGGGATTGAACCCTGGCCTCTGTACCTGCTTGCAGGTGCTTTAATCTACTGAGCTATTTGACCAGGCCTAGCCCGACATGTCTAGGTAGGTTAGGTCTCACTTACTAGCTAGCATGTTGGTGAAGTAGGTTCCTTCTGTCCAGAGATCACAGACCTGTGGTGACAGGGTGGCCCACAGCCTGTAGGACACAAGCATGGTCACAGCTGCCTGGCATTGGTTCCTGCACAAGGGCAGCAGGCTGAGTCAGAGTAAAGCCATACAGGGACCCCTGGGGAACAGGACCCCTACTGTCCTCTTTACGAGCTGCTGGGCAGCTTTCTTCTGGGGAAGAACCATCCCAGGCTCCACGGTACATGGAGGCATCCTGCTCCCAGGTGCTGCAGCTGGGGCATCCTTGGCATGCTTCCTGGGCCAGTGGACTGGGGGGTAGACTTCAACTCTAGGTGCTTCTGGCTCCTGGGAGTACAACCCAGCACCGAGCGGTGCTTTTCTTTGTTGGGTTTTCCCCATTCATTCCTCTTTCTCAGCCTTCAGGGACACACATGCAGGCATCCTTGGAGTCTCCTCTGAATGAAAAGAACAGAGGACGGGGAAGACTCCAGGAGGAGGACAGACGAGGGGGCCCAGGCAGTTATACACTAAGGTTTATCACTCAGCCTGAGCCTTACACAATTTCCTGGGAGATGGGGTCTCCCTGGTCACAACCCTGTGGGCTCTGTGTAGCTGGAAGCAATAATGGTGACCCTCAGTGGTAACACACACACAGCCCGCTGCAGCCCACGCGCCTGGGTTGCTATCACTGGCTGGAAGGAAAGGGTGGTGAGCTACATCTCAAGCCATTCTTTTAAAGTATGTTCCACTGTGAAGCCAATTGCTACACCTGTGTAGCATGTCTTAAGAATTTAAAAAGCTAAAATATCAAGATTTTTGCTTTGCGTTAAGGGCTCACTGGAATGGTGTACTTTTTCTGGTTTTGTTTTTGACTTAAAAGCTAACTTCTAGACAGGTGTACAAGCTCGGCTTTTGAAAGAAAACGGATAGTGGTTTCTGCTATGTACACTGACACCTCACAATGATCTTCATGGCGTTTTTCATTGCTGAGACAAAATACCGACACCCACAAGTTAAGGTTTATTAAGCTATTTAGCTCACAGATTGCAGAGGTCTCAGCCCCTAATTAGCTGGCTCCAAGGCAGAGTGGCGCGTGGCAGAGGGGCACGGCAGAGGGGAAACAGTTCATGGTGGCCAGCAGGTAGCACAACAATCCAAGGGCCGCAGTGGTGACTTCCTGCCCTTTTATCTTATCCAGGCTCCTGGGGCAGACAGCACTCAACTCACGCCCTTAATCCTAGTACCCATGAGCCTAGCACTGCACTGTGAATCAATCCAAGCATCACACGCTCCAAATCCAGCCACTTCTGAGAAAGCCCCACCTATGACTGCATGAGGCTTTGGGGGGACATCTAGACACAGACATTATACATAGTAACAAAAATAAAAATGTTTTAAACCCACCACCATGTAAATGGAGGCAGGCCTGTGCCAGACACCAACATAAATTTTAGGATGGTACTGGCCTGACTTCTGACCTGATGTTCCTAGGGACACCATACTGTCCTGCAACCCGAGGTTCCAAGGACTCTGCAAACATCCTGGTAGACAGATGCAGATAGGAACCACAGAGACCTGACTCATAGCTTGGTGCTGATCTGAACTAACATGGATCTGGGACCCCATCCCTCCGTCTTCAGTCACCCATCAGGTGGAGTGCTTTCCACAGTTCCGTGCCGAGATGTGATGGGGCATATACCTCGGGCTATCATGCAGGCCTGAGGACTTCTCGCTGCTAGGAAATAAGAAACCGTGCTGCTACCTCCTTCTTTGGGGAATACAAAGCGTGGAGGAGAAGGAAGGAACACAACAGTGGGGACAGCAGGTGTTGCAGGAGTCTATGGCAATCCCAAGGGCCATTCCTCTCCTCTCAATCACCCCTAACTGTGTGGCCTTACACCACAGGCCTCTATCTTGCCTAAGAAATTTAAAGCAGTGCTAAGGATTAGGGATGTTAACTCTTTGTGCTTTTACAGTCTCTGAACCTACTTAGCAAAGCTAGAAACAGCTGGGTGAACTAGTTCTGTGGCTGACTTTCACACGTCAGTTACCACATGAGCCAGTGATGACAGAATCCCTTAGTTTTTTATTTTTTTATTTTTTTTATTTATGTGTGTGTGTGTGTGTGTGTGTGTGTGTGTGTGTGGCCAGCTCAGCCCACCAGGGGGTGGGGCTGGCTGGCATGTGGTGCTGGGGGATTGAACCGTGGTCCCTGTGCTTTGCTAAGCTTGTTCTAAGTAGGTGCTTTAGACCACTGAGCCATCTCACCAGTCCAATATTTTTTTTTTTTTTTTTCCGGAACCAGGGATTGAACTCAGGCCCTTGCGCTTGCCAGGGAAGTGCTTATTCCACTGAGCCATCTCCCCAGCCCCCAGAATCCCTTAGTTTTGTCCATGGATTCTTCTATTACATTCTGAGTTTGACATTTAAAGCCCCAATGGCCTTGCACCAAACCAACCTTTGGCATGCTTCAGATCAGAACCTCTTCCTCTTAGTGTGTAGCATGTATTTCATTTAGAGAGAAACTGGGAATTTGGGTTATCCAAGGACAGACAGAGACCCTTCCTTGTGGTGTTTCTCAGAAACAAGAACCCTCCCCGACTTGGGCAGAAGGGTGTTCACAGGGTGGCCCCACTCATGGCCTGTTTAACTTTCCTAGTGTTTGCATGCCAATCACTGTCAGCTATCATCTTCCCCATCTCCACCCGCTCAACAGTACTCGCAGCCCTGCTGAGTCATTTCACTGCTCTAGGAAAGGAGTCCTCTGGATTCTGGAGATCAAATCAGTGTGGATCTGTATTTTCTTACTGTCAACAGTGGATGTCTGGACATCAAGAACCATCTAGCTCTGACTGCTACCATCACAGATCTCACAGACAGACCAGGAAGTAGGGAGGCTGAGACAAGTCTGGCACCTGCAGCGACCTCTGTGGCCACACCCTCATGGCAGTACTGATCCTAGATTCTCATCTCTGCTGGTGAGCCTTAACTACACAGCGGACTGGGAGCTGGACCCTATCCTGGCTCTTCCCTCCCCTAGCAGGCCATGCGATTTTCCCAACCTCCTCAGCAAAGTAAATGCATAAATGCATCTGTTATCTTAGGTGGAGAATGCACAGGCATCAATGCAGCTACCTAGAAAGAAGACCTGCTTCAGGGACATGCTGTGGTTCTTTCAGAAGGCAGACGCTGATGGGATGCTGACGGACATCCATGGGGCAAGCCGATGCCTGGAGACTTTTCTTGCAGGCACCAGGTTTCAACTGGTCACCTGGAAGGATGCTAACTATATGCATTACAAATGGTGGGGCAGATACGTCAGCCCTGTGGCTGGGTCTTACCTAAGCCTCACACAGCTGAGAGGCCCTTCCTTCACAAATGAGGGTGTGTTCTCAGAAAGCAAACCCACTTCTATAACCCTGCACAGCCAGAGATCAGAAACTCAGATCACGTTCTGCATGGCACTAAGGCCCAGGCAATATTGTTTGGTAAGTTTTAAACTTATGTTTGAAACACTCCACTCATAACAGATTTGCAAGAATGGAACAAAGAATTCCTTATATGGCCTTTACCCAGCAACCAGCTTTACGAAGGATACAGAATCATAGCATTGAAACAACACTACCATGTGATCCAGGACTCAGCAAAGTTCTTATGTAAAAGGTCAGAGGACACATATTTTAGACTTTGCAGGTACCAGCGCTTGCGCTGGGGTGACTCAACCCTGTTGTCCAAGACAAAAACAGCCACACCTGGGTTTTGATAAGACTTCATTTGTGGATACAGAAATCTAATTTCATATTCTGTTCATCTGTCACCACGTAATAGTGATTTTTTTTTTTTTAAATGAAGACTATCTTCTAGACTATATTCAGATTCACATAAAAATTGGGCCAAAAGTACAGAGATCCCATACGCCTCTCCATAGAACAGGGTTTCCTATCTTAATCTCCTGCACTGGTGGGATGTTTCTTGTGATTTCTGGACCAACACTGATGTGTTATTATTATCTATAGTACATTAGAGTTCATTTTTTTTGTTGTACATTTTGTGGGTTCTGATGTCATGTACTTACTACCATAGTACACACCACAATGTCACTGTCCTTAAAATCCCCCTCACCAGAGCCTTCCAACTCCTGATCTAATGTATAGAGTATATTCATTTCATTCATTCTCCTGATGTTCTTTAGAGCAAAACAGTTTCCTTGCTGGCCTAGGATCTTATCCAGGATCATTCCTGCATTTAGTTGTATTTTTAGTCCACTTTAACACGGGCCAGTTCTTCAGTCTCATCTTCACCTCACCCTGCTCTGCAGTTCAGACTTGTAGTGATCCTCCTGTCTCAGCTTCCCTAGTGCTGAGATTACAGGCATGCACCACCACACTCAATCCCAGGGCCAGCATAGCATGCACTGCTGGGGATAGAATTCAGGACCTTGCACTTGCCAGGCAGGCGCTTCTGCCGCTGAGCTATCTACCAGTCCCCTGCAACCCCCCGCCCCCGCAACCTTTCTTTAAAATAGTTCTTTAGTTTCATTTATCATGATTTAGAATTTTTTGGAGAGTGGAGGCTATTGTTTTCTCAAATGATTCTCAATTTAGATGACTTGATATCTCCTCATGAGGAGACTCAGGTCTGCAGTTTTAGTAATACTGTGGTTTAGATCTAAAATGTCTCCCAAGGGGCCAGGGATGTAGCTTGGCGGCGCAGCACCTGCCTAGTAAGCACAAGGTCATGTGTGATTCCTAGCACCAGAAATAAAAAAGTCCTCCAAAGTCTTCTGTCAGACGTGTGGCTTTTGGAAGGTGAGCACACCACAGGCCACTGGTTCACTGATGAGTTCTGAGCAGAAGGTGCTATTAGAAGGCGGGGCCCGGGTGGAGGAGGCAGGCCCCTGGGCGTGTGACCTGAAGGTCGCACTTCCATCCCTGGCCGCTTCCCTCCCTCCCTCTCTGCTCCATGTCTGCTGAGCGCTGGGCAGCTCTCCTCTGCCATGCCCTTCCGCCACAGCACTTCTACCCTGAAGCCAGAAACGACTTTCTGAAACCATCAAGCACAATAAATCTTGTCCTTTACATTGTGGGTGTTGGGCATTTTGTGCCAGCAATGGAGGGGTAATGATCACAAACAGAGACGCGTGAGCGTGATGGCACAGCCCTCCCTGTGAGGAGGGCTTGAGGAGGCACAGGGCTGCTTTACCCCAGCACTGCTGCCGCCGTCATGCTTTGATCATGAGGTGTGCCTGATCTTGCCACCATTTCCCCTTTGCGATCCTTTGTGAGAAGGGCAGTGTGTTTGCCATACAATTTAGCCTGCTGTTTTTCACATCCACGCATGGTTCTTGTCTGAGTCAACTCATTTCATGGGTGGCAACAGTGATGTTTCTGATACTATCATTTCTTCTGTATTTACCTATTGGGATTCCACAAGGAACAACTTTATTTTCTCCCTTACTACTCACATATTTATTGATTTATATCAGAATAGACTTACTAGATTCTTATTCAATAGGTTACTCCTTCCTACTGATTTTCACTATGAAACTCAAACTGCCCCACGTCTGGCAAGTGGGCACTCATCCCTGCTGCCTCCCACATCTTACAAATATGTCCCCGGCATCTCCTGCACTTCTGTTTTCTGGCATAAGTCTTTCCATAATCATTTTGCACTTTCTTAGCCTTGCCCTGGAATGAGTTTGTCCAAGAAGCTCTGGCTTTTTTTAAATGGAGAACAGTATTTAAAAGAAATCTGGAGCTGAGTGTGGTGGCTCACATGCTGGGAAGGCAAGGCAGAAGGACCTGCATTGGGCCCTCTCCTTCCTCCTTCCTTTCTCCCTGTCTCTTCTAGTCATCATCTGTACCTATCTACCATTTCCTAATGTATCTATTCTGAAGACAATGAGTTCTTTGAAAATTCCCATTCCAATCCCACACCACAAAGCTTTCAGCTTTGCCCTTTCTATAAATTCTCTTTCCAATAGTGAGAGATCTGGCTCCCATTATCTGCAATATATTTACTTATTTGTGCAATGCTACAATACACAGAAAGTGATCTCAAAATTTCTGGCTTCTACTGCTGTGAAAAACACACTAGCCAGAGTTCAGTGTTTGCTTATATTTCTTTTCATCTTTAGCCTGAGGTATATAACCAAATACTATGTTGGAAACCTTCTGAGTTTGCTCTTGTTTCCCCTGCTCTCTAGCGTGTTTATGTTACAAATCTGAAGTCAGGTTTAATTGCACTTCTGTATTCCATTTTAGCTGCCCCTCCCTCCACCAAATCTTTGTTTCTTTTTCAAAATTCTTAACTTGGTTCCAAGAGTGAGAACTACACAGAATAATATACTCTGAGAAGTGTCCCTGCCGCACCCTCCTTTTCTCTGCTTCCAGCTCCTTTCTGAGCTTCGGTCATTTCTGGTTAATTTTGCGTGCAGACAGTTTCCACTGTGCAGACCCTGAGCTGTCTTCCTTGCACTCGCACGAGCTGGGAGCCCGCCAGTGCTTCAGTGCTCCCTCGTTCCTTCCTGGAGCTGAGCACTGCTCCACTGTGTGCGGTGCACTTGCCCCGCTGCTCTCCTGTGCAGTTCTCGCCGTACTCACACATATTCTTATCTTCTCAGGGTGCGCGTGCCAGGGCAGCGGCGAGAAGCAGGTGCTGGTAAGACGGCGAATGCA
This sequence comes from Octodon degus, assembly GCF_000260255.1. NCBI lineage: Eukaryota > Metazoa > Chordata > Mammalia > Rodentia > Octodontidae > Octodon > Octodon degus. Next base: position 2,990,066 of record NW_004524637.1, read on the forward strand.
CTGATCTCCATGTCGGACACAGGCAGACCCCCACTCCCTGGCGTACAGCTGGGTACGAGGCCTCATCTCCCCACATCCCCGCCGAAGGACCGTGGTGTGCGCGTGCGTGCACCACAGCATGCACAGCAAATAGCCTGTTCATGTTTTTTGTCTCTGTAGTTAAAGAATCGTTTATACATGAAGGGATATTACCTGTGATACCTTACTGCAAATATCTTCCTGTTGTCTTTTGACTTGATTTTGCTTATGGTGTTTTGTTATGCAAATATTTTGAGTTTTTAATTTTTAACTTTTTTATCAGGAAGTCAAATGTGTCGATCTTTCATTGTTTCTTATTTTCACACCACACCTAAAGAGCCCTTCTCTGTGGCTAGGTCCTACCGGACCTAACCCACTTGTTTCTAGTAATACCTAACAGGTTTCATTTTCAAGATTTAGATTCTTGATTCCATTGGAGATTATTTTTGTGTAGGATGAAAGGTAAAGTAGAGGTCTGATTTTAACTTTTCCCCCTTCCAAATATCTGTAAAGTGGCCTCAAGACCATTAGAAAATCTGCGGTTAGTGGACTCTCTCCCCTTCGCCCCGGGACCTGTATCATGCACTATATTTCTCTCTGGACTCGGATCTACTTCTGAACTTTCCAATCCTTTTCTACCAGCCTCTCCATTTACTAAGGTGCCAATATCACAGCCTGTGTTAAAGTCTAGGACGGCCAGGAACTCTCGTGGAACTTGCTTTTCATGATTTTCCTAGTATTCTTGTTTATTTACACTTGATATGAATTTCGGCATCTGTTTGTCTAGCTCTGTTGAGAAAAAGTGCACTAAATACATTAAATTTACAAAGAAGCTTGAGAACAGACATCCTTGTGAAGTTGAGCCATGATGTCTACATTTATTCAAATATACTTTTGCCCTTCTGACGTATCTTAAAGTCCTTTCATATATACTTTGCTTATTTCTTACATTCATTCTTAGGTATTTTACCTTGTTACTACTACAAATGTGTACCACGAAATCCTTTAACTAGTTATTTTCTGTGTATGTAAAGATTATTTTGTATTTTATTAGGGCATGCTTGCAGTTCATGTAGTTTATGACCACCTTGGAGAGAGGGCATACGCATATAGACCACAGCTTCATTTTTTTTTCTATTTTAAAATCTCCTCCCCCTCCCACCTACCCCCTCCATTTTCCATATCCCACTTTTCATTCTTATTGCTGTAACTGACCTCAGCTCACACTATGGGGGACAATGTCACAGCGACTAAGGGTGCTGGCTCCCTTCTAGGCCCTCTTTATTCTGCTCCCTTCCCCTCCCTCCTCCTCATTCCTCATGCCTTTCCCTTGGTCCTCTTTCCTAGCTCAAGAGATCTATCTCCTTGACTGCTATCTATCCAGCCTTCATTATTCTCAAATTTATTGATTTTTACACATCAATTTTACTTTATTGCTTAGGCTAGAGAATCACTGATTTGCTAAGATTTCCCATGTAAACTATCATTTTTTTCTGCAGAAGGGTACTTTCACAAAGACAATTTTACTTTTTTTTAAATCATGCCTTTAATTGATTTCACTTGTCTATTAGGATTAGCTAATGTCTGTGGATGACCGCCGAGAAGATAACAATGTGCAATGTATTAATTATTGAAAATGTCCTATTAAAAAAAAGAATTAGCTAATGTTTTAGTAAAATGTTATAGAGAAGTAGAAATAGTCTTTGCCATGTTCTTAGTGGAAATGATTTTAGGGTTCCTTCATTAAATAAGACTCAATCTAAGGGAGTCATGCACACACTCATGCACACACCCCACTTATGACCATGTCAATGTGACAGGCTTGGAACAGCAAGCCCCACCCCCTAGCACCACCGCTCCATCATTTTGAGACTTCTCCAAGGTCTTGCAAACAAGTGAATCAATGGGCCGGAGGGGAGGGGGCAGGGTATCCTCAGCTATGGGTACACACTGAGCTTTCGGGATCCTTGGAAAGTACTACAAGATGCTGAATTCTGTAAAACTGAAGGGTACCTTCTGCTAAGCAGCAAATTTTGTGCTGGGTATTTGGTATGAGAGGAAGATTTTCTCAGTGATGCATCTCAACAGCTTTCCTGGGGGGGTCACTGCTGGGGTTCATTTTACCAGTGAGAAAGTGGGTGAGACACAGAACAAGGCTGGCCTGACTTGCTGCAAAGGAATCTCTTTTCCTCACAATAAAATTTAACGGCAGGAATACCACCAGTATGTTAAATATATTTGTGTAAGTTTATAAGGTTTTTGATTGTTTGTTGTTGTTGCTTTTAAAAAAAAAGTTCTGGAAACTTACTCCCAAACAATAAGCTCAAAAGGAGGTCTTGATTTTTTAAAGCATTTTAAATTTCTAAAAATTAAATGTCGCTTATTAATGGCAAGCTCTGTTGGCCTTGCGCTGCTGAGTGTGTAAGCTCGTCTGCACACTTCCTGTTCCAACCATGTTAGTTTTTCTCATTAAATTCTTAACAATATAAGATACTTCCTTGCCACACAGCAAGAGATCTTCAAGCATCCGAGTGGATGAAGGAATGCAAAGTGACTGTACTTCTTCCTCTAGCTGGGAAGCACCTCATACCCCGTCTGTTTCTATCCCACTATGGAGCCAAACCAGGTGATCACCAGGGAGAATTTCCTGCCTGATGGCTGGCCTCAAAACCCCAACCTCCTCCATGTCCTGCTGCCTGGAACATCAACCCTCTTGCCTGCCATGGCCCCGCCTCCCTCCAGAGCCTCCCATGGACCCCACCCTGCCAGGGAGCCACTAGCCCGCCAGAGCCCATGCCCAGGAAGCTTAGCACTAGCTTAACTCTTCACTTGATGGGACAAGGGGCCTCTTTCTTTAATGCATGGCTTTTTTGCTCCATGATACACCCGGTTTATGGCCCCCATGAATTAAACCTGGTTTGGAATCCAATTCTGTAACACATTTTCATTCAAATGGCTATTTTCCATGCCCTCTATGCCAGGTCCTTTTTCTACGCATCTCTTCCAGGGCTCTGCGAGATGGGAAGCTGGTTCCTGCTTGGGCTCTGGGCTGGCAAGACATTTCATACTCACTCCCTTACTGAATCCTTCTATTAATCTTTGTGTCTCCAACTGACTTAACCCACCCAGGTGGATCAGCTGATGCCTCCCAGATGATCCAAAGGAGAAGTGGAGATAGTGGAGTCCTAGCCTTGTTCCCTGTGTTTGTGGACATGGTCTTAGGGTCCCTCACTATATAAGATGCCAGCTCTAGGGCTCAGTGCCCTCTTAGCTTTGGGTCTCTGATAAATATTCTTTCCTCCCTGGCTCTTCTAGGCCCAGGCGATGGAGCTTGTTTCTGGGGCTGCTGTCATGGGTATAGGTCCCCCTTCACCTTCCACCCCCATGGCCTGCCCTTGGCTGAGCTGGACTCCGGCCATCTGCCCAGTGGCCGGAAGTACTGACTACAGCTTGGTGTAGTGCGAAGGGCCCTCTTCTCACATCTCTTCCAACAAGGACACTTGTTCAAGGAGCAGTGGGGCACAAATGAAAAAATATCCTTTTCCTGGAGTTTCTTGTACTCTCTGCCTTCATCCTTGCAGTCTGCCTCTTCTTTTCTTTTCCTGCCTTTTAAAAAAGAAAGCGTTGCCCACTTGTCCTTTTTGAGAGCATTTACTGCCTTCGTTCTGCCTGACATCTCATAATCAATCTTCTGTGTATGTTTGTGTATGCTTTTCTATTTAAACCTTTCCTCTTTTTAAATTTAAAAAACACAGCGCCATACCGCCAAAGGTGTCAGGAAACACGTTCAAATAAGGAAGGGCTCCAAAGGCAGCCCTGCCAACAAAATGCCAGTAAAATCTGAAACCCGGGTTCAGACACACTGGGAACAGTCCAGAATTTAAAACTTAAAGAACTTCTTTATTCCAGTAAATCAGCTTCCCTGTGAATACCATCAACATCCTTTGCTTTAATGAGTGAGGGAATATCAGAGGAAGGGGTGGAGAAGGAAAGGATTTGGGCCAGTATGAAATTTAATTTAAAAACTATTATGAGAAGTTTAATTTCCCCCTCCCCCAACCAAATACATAAATCTTTTTCATGCATTTTCTTTTTCTTAAAAAGAGGGGAAAAAGGAAGGCATCCCGAGCCATCTGAAATGACAGCAGTGAGTGAGTGTGGTGGGTTTTTAAAGGACAAGTATTTACTTACTGGATTCCTGTTCTTTAAACTGCCGCCTCAGCTTTACAGGAAAATCCAAAGAAATTGTAGAGTTCTATTCTCAGCCAGTAATCAAACCTGGGACCAAGGATGTCAACAAGGGGGGATAATGGGTAATGCAAGGCTACAGGGGTCACTTTAGGAGAAGGGACCACAGCAGTAAGTGTCACAGTTCAGGTGGAGACAGCCTGCTTGGGGGGCAGGAGGGCTGGGAAGCTGAGGCTTGGCATGCTCTGAACTGCATGAGAGACGTGGACATGCACAGAAAAGGAAGTTCCTCTTCATGAGGGTGACTTCAACCATGTACAGCACTACATCCAGCCCAGCCGCTGAGCTGGGACCCATCAGAGCTAAGAGGCACTGGGTAACCGCGAGGGGTGGCCGTCTCAATGCAGCACGTGTGTACACGTGTGCATGGTGTGTTGGTTACACATCTGCTGCAGTGCTGCCACAACCCAGTTTTGGGTGCTCTCCTCACAAAGCCCCAGGACCATGGGCGCCCCTTAGCCTGACAGGAAAGTACCCATCTGAGGTATTCTGGCATAGGCTCTCCCAGAGGCCTCCCTCGCCCTCCAAGTACCATAGCTCTAAGGAAGCTGCAAACTGCGGAAAGAGCCCTGTGAAGACACCTAATAAAGCCATCAAGGGCTGTGAAGTTTCTATTTATTATTGTCCCCTGGCTGATAAAATGACCAGGTCACCCGTCTAGATGGCCAGGTCAGAAATAGAGGGCTCACCTAGCAGAAGACTTGCTCTCTCCTTAGGATACTGCTATCTGGTTTTTATTTCTTCTGCTTTTCATGCCCTGGGCCAGTGTGATCACAGGTTTATTCAGTTTCCACTTTGCTAGGGCCACTCAACTCCCTGACATTCCCACCCACCCTCCGCGCCACCACTCTATGCCATAAAGAGGCATTTCCTAGAGATGGCATTGTGTCATCCTGAGGCTGTATGCGCTGGGTCCTCTGGTCTCTGAGCTGGATACCTGATGAAGCGTCCTGCAGAATGTCCCTAAAGTGCTCCTGCAGCCGGGGAACAGATGGGCCACCTATCTCCCACACATGGACAGCTGAGCTCAGAATGCAGCTGCTGCACACGCACAGGGGCTCTGCAAACACGGGCACCATAGTGGTCCTTTGCCAACAGAGGTGGCCTCAGGGGGATTCTCTGGCAGGGCTTGGGTGCTGACTCACCCCCAGACCTACTGGCCAGCGAATGACCTGCCTGAAGTCAAGAAGTGCAATCGAAGCTTCACATTCTAACTGAGGGAGTCAAGATCGCCAGGTGTGCTTTCCCAAAATGAAACTGCTTGGGACTTCTCATAACAGCTTTTACGACAGGCATTAAAATGCAAAGAGGAAGATGAAAGTTCCTGCTACAGACCAGGTTTGTAATGAGAGAAAGAGGGCTTGTGGGCTGGGTCTGGAAGGGAGGCTTATGCGCTGCATTATAGTTGGATATTATTATATAAAATGAGTGTGTTATTAAAAGGATCCTGAAGTTATAAAAACTCAAAGGAACTTTTAGTGAGGATGAATAACTTCTTTGGTAAAGATGAATAACTCAGATTTCCTGTAGACCAGAGGCAGTCATGCGTTGGAGCGCCTTAATTGCCAGTAGTTGGATTTTGTTGTTTTTGTAGGGCGCTGACTGGGGGGTGGGCTGGGAGCACATTCTTTGATTAGGGAAGTTAGCACTACGCATGCATCCATCTCCCTAGCAAATGAGAACCTTGACTATCCTCTTAGGAAACACATCAGGAGACCTATCTGCTACAGCCAGAGTCACCTGTCAGGATCTGCTCTGCTCCTTGAACAGGACACACTGCTGCACCCACCAAATGCGACACACAGAATGAACTCAGAAAGCCAGAGAGCCACATAGACTGAGGTGGTTAAAAAAAAAAAAATCTGTGAAGTCTGTTTCTTTCACTTACATCCAATTCATTAAAATTATATCAGAGAATGACTTTGGGCTTGATCCATGCAATTAGCTGAAACATTTTCCCCAATTTTGTTTGTACCCATAAACTAGGAAATTCCAATATAATCTGTGGTCAGGCAATCATAAATTCTAAATAGTAAAGACTGAACTGATTTTTTTTTTTTACCATGGCCAGCATATGTAGGTTTTCTGGCTTATTAATTTTTTAAATACTGAGAGTAATCATACCACTGACAAATCTGAAAATCAGAAATGAAAGACTTCACCATTCATAATAACATAATGACTCTCATTTCACACTTCAGCTTAAAAGTGAAGCTAAGCTACTTACCTAAGCTACTTACTATTCTAACGGACCCAAGCATTTTTGCCTGTATCTTTATGTTGATGGCTAAAACTCCATCACACGACTATATGATAAAGTTAACTCTAAGTCTTGGTGAGTATGGACTTGTCATTTTTGTATCAGATGACTTCTTAGGGTACAATGTAGAACTATGTCTCAAGTATGATACATAGAACTATGTTGCACGACTCCAGATAAGTGTTATCACACTGCTTCTCAAAAAGGTAGTTCTAATTAGTACTTATCAGGCTTTTAACAAGATTTACAAGGACCTGTTCCACTATGTCCCTGTGCACTCTGGATTTTATGATTAAAGACATTTGCTTGTTGGCTAATTTAGTGAGAACAGTGGTCTATAAATTGTGACGACTATGAGCCAGCATCCCTGATGTCACATGCTTCTATGTTCCAAGTAAATAAAGACACACAAGCACCACCAAGACATCCACATCCGGCTGCTTATCTCACAGTCTGATGCCACTCAGCACACAGAGAGGTGCAGAAGTCAGCAAGAAGGTTTGCTTGTATCTGCTCCGTCACAACTCAGACAGTGAGGGGACTGCCTGCCGGCTCTGTCACCTCGTGGCAGCGCAGCACTTCTGCCAGCCTGCCAGGGACCTCAGTTTGTGGCAGTAGGAGAGGGCAGCAGGAGCTAGGCACAGTGTCCTGAGGCCTGTCCATTCACCACTGCTGCCAATCTGTGCTTCTGAGTCCTTTTCAAGCCAATAATTTGGGTGCGGGACAATGTGCTCTGTGAGCAGAATGAAATGAAGAAATAAATAGAGGTGAGCCTTAATTGGAGCCTGCTTGCATTCACAGCAGGTTAAACACACCTTACTGAAGAGTTTCAGGGACACAAATCATGCGGAAACGTATAGGTCTGTGTGAAACAAAATCTACACACCCCGCTGTGCCTCTAAACTAGAGCAAAATCCAATATGCACCAAGAATCCCATAAGCTGCCTCCACACTGTGCATGACCAGCCTAGCAGCTGCCTCAGCACAGACAGAGTGGGAAGAAGGGATCCCCACCCAGACCTGGCCCTGCCTGATGTCCAAGCAGCAGCTTTTAGCTTCTGCAAGCAGCCCAGTCAACTGTCAAATCCCCACTGGGTTGGCCAAGAGGTAGGAACCCCAAATGAAAAAACATGAAGGGTTTGTTTTTTAAAAAGAAATACATCAAGCATCCAAAAGAGCTCTTTTGTATGAATTGTCATGGTGGGAGCCAGAGAGGAGAAAATCATTCTCCTTCCATGGAGGAAGCAGTATGACCTCACCTGTGACTTCTCTCTTATGGGGTGTGGATTTTTCTCACCCCATTAAATGTAACCTACTCAAGGTGGACTTTACCATGTGAGAGAAATAGAGAGTGACAGGGAACAGGCGGCTGCTACACAGGAGGCAGCCTGCATGTGAGTGGGTGCCCAGGGTCTGTGGCAGGCACTGTGCCAGGGGCTGCTGGCCAGGTACACAGACACAGGGCTGCCACAACTTAAGGAACCTTGTAGTCCCCTCCTTGCCAACAAATGCATTCCTCATAAATGGAAAGGTAAGACAGAAACAAAAAGTAAGAGGCAGGTTAGCGCTGGTTTCTTCTTTTCCACTGAAAAGAAGGACCCAGCTTTGGTGGCCAGAGCAGTGTTGGACTGTGGAGTCCGTGGCAAAACAGTGAAAGTGATGCTCCAGTAGGTACAGGCAGTTCCAGAGCAGGGACAGTGGCCTAAAAGCCCTGGAGAGGAGCACTGTCTGTCAGGGTGCAGACTGGGCTCTGAAGGGCAGCAAAAGACCAGCTAGTACTGCTCCCTAAGACCCCTTCACATTAACCAGCAGCTAGCGGTGAAACCCATGGGGACAGGGGCTTCTGCTAAATCATCCTGCAGCAGCTCTGCAGGCCCTACTGCGAAGCCCTGGGGACAGGCAGCCTTTTCTTTTGTCACATGGCAGGACAGTAAGCTTTGGCTTCCATGTGACAAGGGACAGCTGCCACCTGCTGCTTAGCAATCGTTCGCTGTGGTAGTGGTCAGAGCAGGAGTGAGTGGAACTGGTGAAGTCATTGACATTTGGCCATTTCAGTCTTGCTAAAATGGTACGTGTGTGACTCAACCTGAGGAGGGGAAGGGGAGGAAGAGGAAAAGGAAAAAGAGGATAGAGAGACGAAGGACGGAAGGGAGAAGAGGAACAAAAAGAGAAGAGGGAAAAGGAGAATGATGAAGAAGAGGAAGCAGAGGACGAGGATGAGAGCCAGCGATTTTGCTAGGCCATCCCAAGAGGGGCTGCTGGACTCGCAGGCCAGAGCATCACCATCAGGTGACATGCCCAACAACCCTGACGGACAGCTCCCAAGCAGCAGATCCTGCAGCCTGTGACTCCTCACTGAACCTCAGGAATGTCAGCATGCCACATGTCTCCTGGACCAGAGGCCAAGGGCAAGAACAGGTGCTGCAGGGAATGGCTCAGAGAGAGGCCACTGTCCACCTAGTCACATCAACACCCAACCTTTCCAGGAGGAGTAGGGGTGTGGCAGCCAACTCCTGAAACACTACCTGGACTCCAGCTGTAGCCTCCAGCTCCAGCTGGACCCTCTCTGCCCACTGCTCAGACCATCAGGACTGAAAGGCTGGGGGCTGGGCTTCCCTCTTCACCTACTTCTCCCCCTGACTGGGTCACGAGTTCTCAGGGTTAGCATGCCTCTACACAGAGGGCTTTCTGTACACAGATAGCAATACTGGGGAGTGATGAGCTTGTATTAGACATCGCCTTGCTGGTGATCCATCTACTTCTGATCGTCCCCCAGTTCTCAAGAGCATCTGCTTCTCATATGAGCCCTAGGAATGCTGATGTATGGACCCATAGGAGGGCTCAGGATGAGGGGGCAAAAGAAAATCTGAGCATATATGTTGAAAGTTCAAATGTTATTTTCATAAACAAATGCACTAGAACTACGGAGCAAAAACTAATGCAAATTTTGCAAGAGTATTAAGAGATAAGTCAGGCTGTCAAGAAAGGCACTGGTAGCCAGGAGCCATGTGAATGGGTAGGCATGAGGCTGCTAGAGCAACTCCCCCCTTCTGTCTCCAGCAAGGGACTTGGAATTGGTACTCTTTCACCCTCTTTGGAAGCCTCCCAGCTGAAGACATGGCGTCTTCACAGTGTGTCTGAGCATTCACTGATTTACAGTTCCTAAGCAGCTCCAGCCCACACAAGGCTGAGCTCTGCTCGATGGAATGAGCTTGCTTCCCTGCCCAGGCATCTAACTTCTGCTCAGGACCAGCTGCGCGTGTGAGGGGGCCATGCAGTGTTGCTAAGGGGCATCTAAGTTCCCTGTAGCACAGCTGCCAGGGCAGATTATCCCATGCATGCCTGTGCTCTGCCTGTGTCCCAGGAAGCTCACGCTCCAGTGTGTGTGTTCGGGGGGGGGGGGTGAGAGCAGGGAGACAAGGCAAAAAATAAAGAGCAGAGAGGGATGTGTGTAAATGGTCAGGGGAAGCCACACTGAGAGAAGCCTTTGTTTGGAAAGCGGAAACTGAGTGTGCGTGAAGATTACCTAAGAGAAGAATATTCCAGGACATGGAAACGCCAAGACCAAAGACCAACAATTGGTCAGAAGAGAAAGACAAACGACCAAGGTGGCCAAGTACACTGTGGGAACTGGGAGGCAGCACCATAACATAGACAGTGGGTGACTTAAATGAATTCTGGGAGACATTCCTGAATTCATAGCTTTGAAAATCATGATATAGACTCTGGAAATTGTATTGAATGAAATAGGCAGCAACATTGAGGCATTCTAAGCAGCAGGATAACGAACTGACTTACATTTTAAAGGGGTTCACCTCACGGTATTAGAAACAGCCAAGGGGTAGTGAGGGCATGGGGTGCAGCGAGGCTGTGGCATGGAGTTGCAGAGGAGCTGGCTGAGGACAACAGCCCGGGCTGTGCACTGATGTAGGTGGGAGGCACCGTGCTTGGGGACTTTTATGGTTTCTTTTAAAATTGTCTCCCAAAGGGCTCATGCTTAAGGTAGGGCTTTGGTTAGGTGATTGGATCAGAAGGGTCTAATTTCATTAGTGGATTAATCCATTATGGAGACATAATTTGATGGTATTAGCAGTAGGTGATGGAAACAAGAGGTCTGGCCTGCCCGATGGCCTCAGCAGCCTATCTTGTCCTTGCCCCTTCCCCATCTGCCCAGTTCTCTTCTTCCTTTTCAGCTTCCTGGCTGCCATGTGGTAAACACCTTCCTCTACCAAACCTTTCCACCATGAAGCTGCATCACCACAGGCTTAGACACAATGGAGCCAGCACACCATGGGCTGAGCCCTGTGAAGAATGTTCCATCAGAAATGTGTTTTGTTACTCTCAGGGATTTTTGTCTGATCAATGAAAGCTGACTAACACAGGGAGCAGCCAGCAGGAGGCTATGCAATGGTGAGCATGTTTTGAAAGCAGAAACGACAGGATTCGATAATGGACTCTGCTTCTGAAAGGCACATGAAGTCATGGATATAAGTCATAGAAGATTTATGGCCTGCATAACTCAGTGGGCAGAAGGATTTGCCATTTATTGAAAGGTGGCAGGCACAAGCCGGGCAGGCTTGAGTGCCAGGTTGAAGCTGGCAACGGTGACCTGCCCATCAGACAAGCCTGATGAACCAGGCAGGGGTCTGCAGTGGAGGGAAGAGGTTTTGGTGAGGATGCTCACCTGGGAGTGATGTCCCTACAGATAAACAGCGGGAACACAAAAGATCCATTCAGGAATGATTGAAGCTGGAGAAAGTCAGACTTTGGACTAACTCGACTTTGGATTTTGTCAAAGGCACCAGGTTATCAATTGAGAAACCCACACCTTGGTTTCAACATAGAAAACACCAAGCATGGTGACCACACCCCCCAGACCTGAGTGGCAAGCACACAGGAGGAGGAAACAGTCCTCATCCCCAAGACACATGGGGTGCCCACCTGCCAGGCACACAGGCCCACCCAAAAGGAAGGAAAGGGAAACACGAGGTCCCCTCCCAAGAGCTTCATGCTTACAAAACCTTTCTTACTATATTCCAGGTGGAAGAAAAGATGACAGTGCACATCTTTCAAAGCATGGGGAACCTGGGACACAACAACTTGCTGTAGTTTGACTGTGTCTCAAAAGTTCTCACACTGGAAACCCACTCCCCAGCGATGAGGACTAGATGAGGTCCTGAGTATAGAGTCCCCACCATGGTGCTAGTGAATTTATGAGAAAAGTGACAGAGACCAAAGCAATATGTCTGCTCTGTCTCACCATGTGATGCCATCTGCCCTGTCCTGAGACACAAAGAAAGCCCTCATCAGAGCCAGCACCATGCCTGTGGACTCCCAGCCTCCAGAAATGCGATCGAATAAACTTCTAATCTTTATACCGTAGAAAGACTCAGGTGTGTTGTTACAGCAACAGGAAATGGACCAAGACACTTCTGCAGTAGATTTCAGTTTATTTGCAATTCAGTTTTATATGCATTACCTGACAGAGAGAAAGAAATAGTAGAAATTTCACAGGATTGGATGAGTAAGTATGTATACTTCTAACTGAATTCAGAAAATAAGGGCTATGCCTCTACTACAGCCAAAAAACCTCCAAAAAACCAAAAACAACAACAACAAAAATGCAAGTTACTATTCCCTGAGAGACAAATGCTTGAAGGTGAAAGATGGCCCACCCCTCTCCCTCCATGGAACAAGGGGCCCTGCCCCACGTGGAGAGTTATGGCCAAGTTCTGTCTCTCTTTTGGAAGTCAAGGGCAGAGCTTTTGTCATTCATTCATCCTGGGATAATGCACGGTGCAGAGCAAATGCCCAATCAATCTAACTACACACCAAACAAATAGGCAAATAAATATTCATTAAAAATTACTTGGGCTGTTAATTTAAGTCACTCACTGGAAAAAGGAAAACAGAGCAAAGAAGTACGCATCTTTTTAGTTTAACAGGTTAATTAAGGACAAGGTTTTAAAAAATATTTTGATGGCTTAAGTAAACCAAGCACAAGTGGGTTCTAAACAGCTGCAATCAGTAGCTGTGAAAACATTTACCATGTGCTACAGAGCAGAAAAGGAGTGAGGTCAAGGGCTCACTCCATGGCTCTTGTATAGTCTCCATTTTAAATCCAGATAGGAAAAAAGGAAACAGGCACTTGACATATAAATGTGAAAATCCTAACTAAAATGTCAGCCGACTGAAGTCAGCTGTACCTCTATGAAAAGTACATTGTAACTGAGTACTGTGCATCCTAGAAATGCAAACACAGCTTACTGTTAGGAAACCAGCTTAATGCAACACAGCTCATGAAAGGACTAAAATAAGGATGATAATGTGGCTTTCTCAATGGATCCAGAACAGACATTTGATAAACTTCAGTGGCGCTAGGTCAGGTCTCTAATGACCTGTTAGTCTGATCGATTTCCTCTTCTTACCAAATTTTCTGTTTCTTTCTCCTGTCCCATTTTTCTTAGCTGTCTGAGTAGGATGTAGCCCACAAGAGCTGTGCAGCTCAGGTGGTCCAGGGCCCCAAGATTGTCCGGAGGGGCAGGGAGTCCCCATGCGCCACCCGGGCTTCCCACAGCATCCATCCAGCTCATCTGGGCTAAGGATGAGAGGGACAAAAGCGTCCTGTGGTGAGGCTCCCCTCGGCCCTTAGCTGGCAGAGTGTGTGTGGGTGCAGGCTGACAATGACAATTTCCAGAAGGAAGAATTCGGCACCAGCGTAGCATCTACAGATTAAGCCAACAAGGTCATTGCATGAAGATGATCTTTGACCACAATCTCTTTTAGCATAGTCCTTACATAATTTATGGCTGCGCCACCCAAAAACAGTATCTCCTGCTATGCTTCAACATCTTCTAATCTGGCCTCAAAACAAATAAATCTTCAGCAATGTAACGAAGGGCTAATACCAGATAACAGTATCAGTTCCTGTGCCCACAGCTGCTTCTATAGAATTTAAGCCCAACATTCTACAAATGTTATTAGAATCATTTTCTCCTAGCTTTGCCCTATACTTGTGGGTTTATAAACTGGGGGAAGGGCTACTGAATAATCAGCATGTTATACATCATTCACAAAGTTGCCTGTATAAAAAGTTCTACGTTAATGTCTGCAAAAATGCCCCACGATTTTCCTGGTGAGTTCATCTGAACACATTAGGTTAACAAGTCATTAAGTACATCTGCATGAATTGTTGGTGCAAATTTTATCACCTTACAGAAGCTAAAGTCATCAGCCGAACAAGAAAGAGCCACTAACAGAGTTTGACAGTGGCATCTTGACCAGTATGACAGCCTGGAGTCCCATGGAGCACCTGCTCCCTGTAGGCCTAGTTTTGTGCACCAATAGATTAACAAGTGCACTGTCCAGTTTCCATGTTACACTGCTCTAGGGACTGAGAATTACAGTGGTGAGCAAAATATTTCCATTCTAGAAGAAGAAGGCACTCAAATATGCAAACGTACAAATGAAGTAACAGGTACAGTTAGAGACAGAGAAGTGGGCTATGACATCTGTTGTACAGGATGGTGAGGGAAGGCCTGTCTAGTAAGCTGACATATGCACAAAGACTTGAAGGAGGAGAGAGTAAGGCTGCCATCTTGGCCAGGAATGGTGGCAGCATTCTGGAAGGTTGAAGCAGGAGGATCACAGTTTAAGCGAAGCCTGTGAAACTGAGCAACTTAGTGAGCTCTTAATGCAAAATAAAAAATGACTGGGGCTGCAGCTCATTGTGAAGACCTTGAGTACAATCCTCAGTGTTTCTACCCTAAGCATGCAGGAAGAAAGAGAAGGCAACAGGAAGAGAACAGGAAAGGAAAGGAAGGAGGGAAAGGGAGAGAGAAAGATACTGGGCAGAATGACCAGGGAGGAGGTACAGCCATCATAAAGGCTTCTGGGTAGGCATGTGTACCTGCAACTGTGAGGCCCCACAGGAGGCCTCAGTCATGGATGCAATGTGCACATCTGTGCATGTGTGCGTCTGTGTGACCATGTGTGAAAATGTGTAGACAGGTAAGAGGGAAGGGCCGGCAACCATGTGAGGCTTCCAGGCAGGCAGGGCCCATGGAACCCCGCCCCCATGCTGCCACATGAATTGAGATCTGCTCCTTCACGCTACCGACGCTTGTCCAGGGATGGGTTTATCTGTTCACCAGCTGGTGGCTACTTGGGTTGCTTCCAGTTTGCAGTTATCTGGATGAAGCTGCTATGAGCATCTGCATACGAGTCTGCATGGACATGCATTTCCATTTATCTTGGAGTTCTCACTCTCTACAGATCCATCTCTCTACTCTTCACAACCCAGCAATACCACTCCTGGGATTTACGCAAGATCCATTCCAGCCTTTCCAAAACAGGCTGTATTATTTTGTATTTCTATCAGAGACATAGAGATCTTGATTCTATTCATCCTAGCCAGTACCTGGTATTGCCAGACTTGTTTCTGTTTAGCCTCATAAATGGGTGTGTAGTAATAGCTTATTGTAGTTTTCTTTTCTTTTCTTTCTTTCTTTGTAGTGCTGAAGACTGAACCCAGTGCTTTCACACTGAGCTACATCCCAGCCCTTTTTTCATTTGTTTTGCTTAGATGGGGTTTTCCTAAATTGCTCCCTGGTACAGGCTGAACCTGAATCTGTGGTCCTCTCCCACAGCTTGCCGGAGAGCTGGGATCAGAGAGTGTTCAAAGCCTCACTGCAGTTTTATCTTGCGTTTTTCCAAGAGCAGGATCTTCTCACCTGCTGTTAGGTATTCATCTACTTTATTTAGGGAGGCATCTTTTCAAATCCTTTGACTTTAAAAAAGGGGCTGCTTTCTTAATATTTAGTTGTAAGGTCCTTTGTATATAAGCCCTTTGTCAGATACATGTTTTGTAAATATTTTCTTCCAGTTTGGGGCTTGTTTTTGTTTTGCAGCTATGTCTTATACAGAATAAAACTTCTGTCTGAATTAAACAAGAGTCCTCAAACAATTTTTTCACTTGTAGTTCATGCTTTTTGTATCTTGTTAAGGATCTCTACTTCAATGTCCAAAATACTTGTTTCTATGTTTCCCTCTAGAAGGTTAATGTTTTAGCTCATATATGGAGGTTTCTAATTTATTTCAAGTTAACTTTTCTCCATGGTATCAAGAAAAGGTTGAGATCTGGTGTTTTTCTAAACAGCTATCTAGGGGTGAAGCCACCTTGTTGAAATGGCTATTTTTGGTTTCTGAGGTGCTGGGGCATGTAGTATTTTGTTCCATCCTTTGACTTTGAGCCTATGAATGTCTTTATGAGTTAAATGTGTTTCTTGTATACAGCATATTGTTGGATTTTGTTTCCTAATCCACTGTGCCAGTCTATTTCTCTTAATTGGTGAATTGAGTCCATTTACATTGATGGTTAGAATTGAGATGTATTGACTTATGGTTGCCATGTTATTTACCTGTTGTCGTTTACTCCTTTTTCTCCTGTGTTTAATTGCTCACCCTATTTAGTTGGTTGCTTCCGATCTCATTCGTGGGGTTCTGATCGTTTTGTTCCCTCTCTAGAACATCTTTCAGTAGCCTGTGTAAGGTTGGCTTTGTCATCGCGAAATTCTTTAGCTGTTCTTTGTCATGGAAGTATTTCACTTCTCCATCAAACTTGAAAGAGAGTTTTGCAGGCTATAGTAGTCTAGGCTGGAATTTGTTTTCATAGAGAACCTGAAGTACTCTGCTCCATGCTCTTCTTGCCTGCATGGTTTGTGAAGAGAAGTCGGCTGTAATTCTAATGGGTTTTCCTTTGAATGTGATCTGCTTCTTTTCTAAAACTAGAACCCAAAAAAAGTTTGGATAGTAATAAATTCTTCCCAGTACTATCATATTATTCATACAGATAATATAAGTTCTACCAAATAAATTTCTTATACATTGAATCCTGACTATACAGCTTACATACTATTCCATCATTGTCAAGCAAGTTGCTGAAGAGTCAAGTGAGGTTTGAAACCTGGCTAGCTGTGTGGCTTTGAGAGAATTATTTAACCTATCTGGTTTCAGTTTCTTTTTGTGTAAAATGATGATAAGGCTCTCTGTGGAATTATGAGTGTTCAGAAAGATAATATACTTAAGTATATTTCAGTGTTGGACACATTATAAGCATTCAAAGTAATAGTTATCTCATAGTATACTCAGGTTTCTTTTTGTTGAGCTGTCGGTCTATTTAATGAAAATGGTATCCTTTTGGTTCAGTGTTTATGTATAAAAATAAACTTGAAAGCTGTTTTTATTATTTAAAAAAAAAAGAAATGGCTATTTTTCTGCACTGAGTAATACTACAATTTTTATAAAGATACAAATCAGCGGGACTTATAAAGGCAAGTCTCTTTCTGCACATTCCCCTATATGTCACTGAGCTGCATCCCTGGCCTCACACCAGGCCACTCTTTCTGGATTGCTGGCTCAAGTTAATTTGAGGACATCTCTTGGCTACACAAGCATTAGATGTCTACACTAAGTTAGAATTTATATATACATGCATTTGGCAAATGCACGGGAGAATTTGAAGTCAGGGAGAGATCAGAGATGTGAATTTGGGAGTAAGCAGGCTTGGAGATGATACTGAAAGCAGGAGACTAAGGGACACTCAGGGGCTTGTGCACACTGATGGTCAAAGGAAGGGAAGGGCGGCAGCCTGAGGGCGCCCCGCAGGTGCCTTCAGGTCACTTGGTCTGCTCTGACATGTGAGCTGTGCCAAGATGTCCAGCAGAGCTTCATCCAATTCAGATCTGGAGCAAACGGCTGCACCCTACAACTCAGACAGCCAAGCTCAGGGCGGAGCCTTGCGAAAACATTCCAGCTTTGTGAGCCTCAGTTCTCAAATCTGGGGGAAAAATGGGAATCGAATAACTGGCCAAATTACAGGCCTGTACTGAATGACTATTAAATAAAAAATGTACACGTTGAGACCCACAGCCTCAGGATATGCGCCAGCACTCTCCCTCTTGTCTGAGGTGTGCATGATTCATCTCTGTATTTAGGAACCATGCATTGTCAGCTGCACAGAACACGTGAAATGACCTTAGAACAGGCCATGCTGAGCCCAAATGACCCCAAAGAGTGTGGAGCTGGCTTGTCCCTATCATCACAGCACCACAAAGGATCCTGGCCAGGACTCAGAGGCTGAGCCACTTCTCACCAACCAGGTAGAGGTCGGTAGAAGCCAAAGTGCCCTTCCAGAAACAGCTAATATGGAGGTGGCACACTTAGAATGCACTGCTGGAACAGTGCGGGGCTTCTTAAGTGACAGGTCACTGAAATACACAGTGAACGTTTAAATTCTAAAAATGTAAGTAAAAGTCACATTGCCAGGAATCCCCCTCAACATACTCTCTTTCACTTCAAACACTCTCCTCTCTGTTTCTGCCACTTTCAGAAGCAGTTCTGGAGTCCTGAGTGCCGGCATGACGTGTCAGTCCCTGGACAGCCTGCCATCAGTCATTGCCTCAACACAGCCTAACTCACAGCATGTCAGGCTGCGAGCCTGGCTGTGGTGCCCCCACAGGAGGAAGTTCAGTGCTGACTGCAATTCCTCTTCCATGCAGTATGAGCCACCCGCACAGCTCTGGGGGTGGACAATGCTACTGAAAGAAAGCATAAGCATGACAAAGTGGAAGAGGGCCTATTATAAGCATTTCCAGGTATCTGATGTATCCAAGTCACCAACATCAACACTTACCTTGGTGGAACTTGAATGATAGCTACCACGCCTGGATGCCTGATGAAAAGGTGCAAAATAAGCAGGAAACAAGGAATACTTGTCTGGACATATTACATAGGAAAATTAAGGAGCAGACTGGTGAATCACCAGTGAGCTACAAATGCCCACTGAATATTCTCGCCAGCCCAAAACATACCTAGTTCACACCAGATCCAAGTAATTTTTCAACCTGCAACAGCCTACCAGAAATCAGTCTGAACAGTTACCTGCCCTGTGACATTTCAGAAAGTAGGTTCTCATACATAATTAACTTCCCAGCTCAATTCATCTGTGCTCCATTCTTTTATAACAAGGAAGGGAATATTGAGGGGAAGCAAGATATGGAAGGGTGTTCTATCTCATAATTCAATTTGAAAGGAATGAAAATAATTTGATGGAAATAAATGCGTAGACTCCAGCTGTATCTGCTGTCTCCCTTTAAGGCACATGCCTCTCATGCCTGCAAAGATCTTAGAACTTTATACTTGGCACTTTGGCTAAGTGCTTGGCCGATGGCAACTGACTGTTTTTACTATTCTTAGTGTTTCTACCCTGAACTCACCTCTTGGTAAGTCTACTAACTTTTTCTCTTAATCAAGGGATGATTAAGTACCTAGAAAAATACACAGTATGGATCTGCTTCACTACAAACAATTATATCCTACTTATAAAAATGAAAATAGGTCAATTTTATTCCATTTGCTCTTTTAACTGCAACGTTATTTCTAATAGACTATAAATAGGCTTTAGTAGCAATACATCACACAGCACTTGAATAGTATAAGGTACACAAAGCACAATTCCTGCTGGGCAAGGTGGTGCACGCCTGTAATTCCAGCATTCAGGAAACTGAGGCAGGAGAAGCAGTATGAGTTCAAGGCTAGCTGGAGCTACAAAATGAGCTCAAGGCCAGCCTGAACTGTATTGAGAGACACTGTCTCAAAAAGACTGAAGGAGAAAAGAAAAGAGTACAGTTCCTATCACACTAACAACAGAAAAAGGATTCTTTTCCAAAACTACTTAATTGGGCTCAGCTAACATGAGCAGACAGGACCCCACCTCTGGTAGCTCAAGTCCCAGGCTGGTCACTTGGCCCTTCTCCAAGTGGGGACTAAGGGCAGTGGGTCTCTTCCAACTTGTGCAGCCACCATTCCCCTACCTGACCTTCAGATCAGCACAGAAGACAGACAGGACAGTGGCAGGGCAGGAGATTCTAGGCTAATAGCCACCCTGTCTGTGGCCAATCAGGCAGCACCAGCTCAACCAGAGGGGGCGCTGGTGCCCAAAGTGGAACAATGCCAGAAATCATGCAGTATTCTCTCTGCCATATGCAGTATCTACACAGACAATTCATACTTGTTTGATGTTTTCAAAGCATTTTTCACCATGTTATTTATTCATTTCAGAAATGTACACATTTAGATAAAGTTGAAAAGTTTTTAGTTTTGCTGTTTTCTAGATGAAGAAACTGAGGCTTGGAGAAGCCAGTGAGTGTCCAAATGGCACAGCTAAGATTGGAATTTCTGCTTTCTGGATCCAAATCTCAAGTGTTTTCCATTCTTCTTTGCATTGTGATAAACTTTGAGAACCCTGGAGTTCCCAGGAGAGTGTACTTCTACAACCAAATCTGGATTACCTTCCCCCCTACCCATGAGACTCAACAGGATTAATTCTGTAGCAAAAGTGAAATCTGTGTGTCACTCACAGGGTTGGAACCAACCAACCAGTGTAAGCAGCGAGTGACCTCTTCATAGTGGTCAGGTAGCAGTCATTGTAGGCAGTGTTTAAAGAATAAAACTGCAATCAGTATGGCAACAACCCCAAAACAAGACCTCTAGTTCTTACTTTAGAGGTTAGTGACACAGAAGCAGATGTGGTAGGTCTGGATCAGGTGAACACTGCTGCTGCAAGAAAGAACTCTGTGCCGTCAGAATCAAGTTCCTCAGGGGCTGGAAGTTCAATCCTCAGCCTGCTGTGCTGGTCTAGCCCCTGGGGTGTGCTGAGAGATGGCAACTGAGACTGGGTATGAAGGCGTGCGCCTATAATCCCAGCACTTGGGAGGCTATAAACAGAAGGATCACTACAAGTTGGATCTACACAGTGAGACCCTGTACACCCTGTCCTAAATTAAAAAAAAAAAAATCAAGTTCCTAACCCTAACTAAAACTGAAGCCCATGTACAACACTTGTTGTCATGGTAGCAACTACAGGGATGGCACTCAAGAAAACAAGTGAATACCTACTACTAGGGACCCCGAGCCCAGGTGCAGCTGAACTGGACACAAGCAGCCACAGCAGTAACAGTGTCCTGTAGTGCAAGCTGGCTCCCTTGAAGGCACAGAGGCCCATAGCAAAACTTTTTCTTGGTAGTACTACACTAGAGATTGAATCAAGGACCTTCACAATGAACTAAATGCGCAACCCCTTTTTAATTTTTAGATAGGGACTCACAAAGTTATTAAGTTGCTCAAGCTGGAATCAAACTTACAGTTCCGCCTCAGCCTCCCAGGTCATAGCTGCAGCTCAGGGCAAAGTGTCCATAGCTTCCTTCCCCACTGTCTGTCTAAAAAGCACCAATATCGCTGTCTAGGACACAATGGATTCACATAACATTTAGAGCAATGACTTTTTTCCTTTCAAAATGGTGTAATGTGCAGTGTTAAATCTGGTCTCCAGAAACGCTCACACAGGGCGACCTTGTGTCCAGAGGTTTATTGCCAAGGTTCCAGTTTATGCCCGGGTGGCACACGGCGAGGTTCCTGGATGCAGCAGCCGCTCTTGGCGTTTCCTCACGGAGCTCCTGGCTCTGACAGGTTTTGGCTGCAGGAACTATTCCACGACTGATTTATTCCTCAATTTCAATTCTCTTTCTCTACATGAATCATTTCCATGTTTCCAAAGCAAAAGTAGAAAGAATAAAAACTCTATAAGTTAAAAAAAAAAAAAAAAAAAAAAAAGCTCTATGGCTAAGGAAAAAAGAGCCTTCCATACTGGGATGGATTTGCAATCAAATGTCCATTTCAGGAAACCATCAGGTAGAAGCAGCAATGTAATGGGTAATTGGGTCTCAACTTCCCCGTCGGGCACAACGCCTGCGCGCACACATGGACACACATTCACTCCCCAGCGATCCACCTCCCAGACAGTGAGCTTCAGGGAGACCAAATTCCAGGTGGGAGGGCAGTTTCCTTTCCCCTACACCAACATGATGCTTCATTACACCAAGACATAGCACTCTCCGGCCTGCCAGGTAAATAAAGACGGGGCCTAAAATTTACGGTCACCTTTACACTGCTGAGCACTTCTCCCCTAAATGAGTGGATGAACAGCCCACCAGTCCCTGGCCAGGCTGGGTTCAGCTCTTCTGGGGCTATGGCTCCATGCGTCTTCTGTGGGGCCCATGACTCCCTCCTGGCTGGTCCCCAGCAGGTGTCGGAACTGCCACTCACTTAAAATCTCTGGGACATGTTCTGCATTGCTGACAAGAGCATGGGGTACCACTTCCAATTTTGTTTTGTGAGTTCTTTGATCACCAAAAGATTTTTGATCCACTTGTGCTAAGGAAATCAGAGCGTCCATAAGACGGATCAGGGACACACTGGGCACGGGCACAATTCCTCAGAAACCAGGCTATCCCAACAGGGCCGAGACCTCTGCAGAGGTCTTGAACCACCTACTGTGCACCAGCTGTGTGGCTGTACATGCTCAGCCCACCATAGAGACCCCGTGTGGAGTGCCCTTGGTGGCTCATGACTAGTTAAGAGGGCACATTGAGCTGAGGTTCCTCTTCCTCCTGGCCCTCCTGCCCTGTGTCCTCCCAGGCCCTGAAGGGCACTGGAGCCACCTGGCTGGAATGTAGGAAAGTGCTTGTATTTATTGGCTGGCTCCTGAGTGCTGCAGCTGCAGAAAGCCTTTCTAATAAAGCATAAAACATCCACCAAGAATATGGTCACTGGTGTTCTTATATGACCATGACATTAAAAGCTGACCCTGGTCACAACAAGAAGGTGACAGAGTTTCCCAAGGCTGCATCCCCACTGTCACCAACCATCTGCGTGTCTCACAGTTGACAAGTGGCTCTCCAGGTGACCTTCCTGTCCACCCTGGGCATGGGCAGCACAGGTGCAGCCATCCTGGCTTTGCAACCAAACCCAAGTGACTGGGTGACTGAGATAAGGCCACGAGGCTAGCACAGTCCTCATCACTCCCCAGCGTGCTGCCTCAGCACAAGGTGAGTTCCCCACCATCCAGACACTGTCAGCACAGAATTTTTTAAACAGCAAAGAGTGAAGACTGCTGTGGTGTCCATCTTGATAAAATATGAAGCTGGCCAAGACAAAAGATGCTTGTAGGTTTAAAACAACAAAAAGATCTCTCGCTTAACACTCAGACTGTGTCCAACATGACAGCACCATGCAGGCGTCCCCTGGAGGGTGCTGGGCCTGACAGGGCCTTGCCTCGCCTTTGGCCCGGCCCAGCTCTGGCTCTGTGTTTACAGGCAGGGCAGTGGGAAGGACATGACCTCCCCAGCTTGTGGCAGGTTAAGCAGCCTGATTGAACGCTGCTGCTAATTGAGGGCCCCTCCTGTCTGGCAGGACCACCGGGGTACCTTCTGCACTTGTTCATGACCACAGTACCTCGCTCAGAAATTAACTCCTGATGAGTGCAGACAGGGGCCCAGCTGGTCCTCCGAGTCCTCCCAAGTAGACAAATGAAGTGTAATCAGAGCGCTGCTGACTGCCAAGGGAAGAGGGGCTCTCCGTGACCTCACGGTGAAATCCGGAGTATACTTCCCTGTGACTTAATTCTCTGTACCAGGGACGTGGAATGCAGCCTGGAACACTAGGAACGGACCCGCAGCCATGGGCTGGCTTAGAGGTGCCCAGTGCCAAACATCCACTTCAGCAAGCAGGAGCCAAAAGAATGAAAGGGCGATTGATAGGAAACTAATTTTCAATTGGCAAACATTTTTTAGGAGTGAGATGTGCTATTTTCCCTGTAACTCTTCCCAGTCCCATGTACTTTGCAAATGATATAATCAGCCTGCTCAGGGTGAAAACAGGAAAGGCTCCCTTCCTGGTGCGTAGAGAAGGGCTCTGTCCCTAACACCGCACTGAAGAGGAGAAAGCAGTGCCCCGCACTGTCCAGGCCTTCAGGCTGACCAGCCAAGTGGGTGCAGCGCAGGCTGCAGCTGAGGTGCTACTCATCTCTGGGGTCTTCCCATTCAGCTCAACGCCCTCAGTCCCCTTGTCATGTGAGCAAGTTCACACGCGGTGGGTGGTAACGGGGAGGGTGTGGAGCTGGAAGACTGAGAAATGAGCACACTTGGAAGCCACCTAGATGAGGTGAAGCACTGCCCTGGAGCTGTGACAGAGGACAAAAGCCAGGCTGAGTTCCTGCTCTGGTGTCTAAATCACAGTGAAGCCACATCTTTCCATGAACTGACAGGAGCAAATAAGGTCTCC
The DNA here is from genome assembly GCF_000260255.1 of Octodon degus. Taxonomy (NCBI): domain Eukaryota; kingdom Metazoa; phylum Chordata; class Mammalia; order Rodentia; family Octodontidae; genus Octodon; species Octodon degus. The sequence continues at coordinate 3,013,770 of NW_004524637.1, forward strand.
AGAGAAAACAGATGAAATGACAGCAAGGGTCAGTTTATTGTCTTTTCAATATAGCCAAAAAGCAGTCATTGTGCTAGGAGCAAAACAAGAAGGTAAAGAAATGGAAAGAGCCCGGATTCAGAGCCGGCCGTGACAGCAATGGCAATTTTTAGTGTGTCTGTGGTGAACAAAGCTGGCGGCCTGATTTATCACCACAACAGCTATGTGCCGCCGCAGGCTAAGGCTGAGAAAACCTTCAGTTACTTGCTGGATCTGCTGCTCAAGCTGCAAGATAAGGGAGTGCTGGTTGCTTTCAGCCAATGGGATGGCATCTGGGTGGGCCACACAGTGCTGGCTATCAATGGCACGGACGTGAACAGCAAGTACACGTACAATGGGAAAGAGCTGCTGGAGTATTTGGCCAACCCTGCCAACTACCCGGTGTCCATTCGCTTCGGCTAGCCCCACCTCACCTCCAATGCGAAGCTCATGCTGGCCTCCGTGTTCCACTCTTTGCCGTTGGCTCCCAGCTGTCTCCTGAACAGGGAAGGTCTGGCATTGAGATGCTGGAGACAGACACATTCAAACCGCACTGCTTCCAGACGCTGACAGGGATCAAGTTTGTGGTGCTGGCAGATCCTAGGCAAGCTGGAATCAATTCTCTTCTCCGAAAAATTTATGAGATTTACTCAGATTTTGCCCTCAAGAATCCATTCGACTCTCTGGAAATGCCCATCAGGTGTGAGCTATTTGACCAAAACCTGAAGCTAGTTCTGGAAGTAGCAGAAAAGGCTGGGACACTTGGACCAGGGTCACACGCTAAACCTGCACTGGACTTCCAAAGCGAGATCAGTCTTGTAGCAGAGGTTCTGCTATTTCTGCTCGTGCCAGCAGCCTTGTTACTGTACTTGAAATAGAGGACAGAGTCTAGTGACACATACTGATCCCTGAGCCTTAACTCCATGCTCTCCCTTCTATATATATATTGTGGTCCTACTTCCCAACTCTATACAGATTTATTTATGGAGGCAGTAGGCCCATAAGTGTTGTAATAAACATTTCTTTGATTAAAAAAAAAAAAAAAGAAGGTGAAGAAATGAATAGAAGAGGCCTTTAGGAAAAACTCAAAAAATAAGAGTACCTTGAAGAAATCGGTGCAGTTTCCAAGGGCCTGAGGTGGGGTGGACAGGAGGAAGAACAGGAGACAGCAGAGAGCCCAAACTGCTTAGGGAATATGTCATCTATTACTATGTAACAAACCACCCTCAAGTGCAGCCTTTTAGGCAACTTGCACTGCTTCCCTCCTAATTTCTGCACATCACTACTCTGTCACTCTGCCAGGTACCTTTACCTCCCATCAGGCTGCTATTAGGTGTCAGCCAAGGCCAAGCCACCTAAAACCCAACTGTGGGAGACTTTCAGGCTTGTGTTCCCAGCTTCCCCCAGGGACAGAGAAGGGAAGGAGGAGGTGCAGCAGTACCAAACCAAGCAGAGGTAGCAAGACAGAAGTCACAGCCTTGTTAGTCACCTAACCTTAGATGTGATGCCCCCTTATTTTCCCTATGCTGATTTGGCTGAGCACAAGGGGAGAGGCTTACAGAAGATCATGAAAAAAAGCAACAGCAGAGACCCTGGGACCATCAAAGGCTACTGACCACAGACAGAACCATCCCACACTGATATATCCTGGAGCCTGATTACTCCACAGTGTACCCCTCCACGCACCTGGAACCTACACAGTGAGGCCACATATGAACCTTATTACCTTCACTCTTCTCACATGCTCAGGGCTCACAGAAGGGACCAATTCTCCCCATCAGGGAGGGCAAACATGTCCTGCCACGCCAGGTAGAATTCATCTTTGAGGATACCTGCCAGGGCTAACCAACCTAAAGGAGCTATCCACAGTCTGCTGTGACTGCCGCTAGCACTAGGCTCTGTCCCCTTCCAAAAGAAAGACTGGTGCCCAGAGGTACATCCTCACAACAGTGATAACCATGGGTGTCGCTGAAGGACTATGACACCAGGAATGGAGCCAAGCCCTTCATGGCCTTCTCCATGTGGTGACTCTAGCCCCAGGTGAGGGAGGATGTATCCACTGGCATGGATCCCTGCAGCTACGGGACCACGGGTCAGTGCCCTCCTACCCCTAGCGATGCTCAGCCTCATGAAAGCAGATAGGTAAGTAGTAAGAGACTGCAGGACCTGATAGTTCTGCTAGGTGCTTACCATCTGACTACACACGCACAAAACCTAAGGGAATCAGCTGAAAACTACTAGAATAAAAATAAATTTAGGGAAGAGGGTAAAATGAGACAATAAAAAAATGAAGTGCCATTGTATGACTATAAACTAGCAATAGCAAAAAAAAAAAAAAAAATCTGAAGAAGCGATCCACATTGCAGAAAACTTGGAAAACATAGAAAGGTAAGACTAAGACATTAAGTCACCCTTGATTCTACCACCCTGAAGACATTTTAGTATATTTCCTTTGAATTATTTTTTTAATGGTGTATCGATAGGTCATATTTAAAAAAATCATTGCCAAACTACACTGACCAAAAATCCTGTTTTTGTTTTTTCACTTATACCACTATAAATGCATTTCCATATTAATAAATATTCCTCAAAAACATCAATCTTGACATGCCAGTTGCTGCTATGATGTCTCTCGGGTAGATGGTTGTTCAAAAAGAAGTGGGTGGTGAATGAAAGCAAGAGACAGGAAAAGGAATATTGTGGGACTATACTGCTTCAAGGTTGTATACGGTGAGATTTTTGGACTTATGTG
>NW_004524637.1:3017662-3018479 GCF_000260255.1 Octodon degus
CATCTTGTACAGCAATTAACCACTAGGAAGAATGTATATAATGTGTTAATTATTGAAACTGTCCTACCAATTTGATTTGAAAAAAAATCAATCTTATTTTTTTATGTTTTTCTGTATTTATTTTTTATTGAGAAATAAATATGAATGAGACAGTTTCACAGCTAATTAATAGGTCAGTTTTGATAGTCAATACACTGTACATTGTTATCTTCTTAGTGGTTATCCATAGTACAAGAAGCAGACAAGATATTCTGTCCAAACACTTTAGTACACCTCTTTCTTCTCATTGAGTTAAGCGAAAGTAGCTGTAAATTTATCCTATTTTGTATATATAAATACAAAATGATCTTTCCTTAAAAAAATCAATCTTAAATGGCTGCTGAATCACTTGTTATCTTATTATAGCTTAATTTAAAAAACCAGCTTCTTGAGGTGGGCGTGGTGGCGCAGGTCTGTAATTCCAGCACTCGGACATGAGTGTAACCTCAGCATCGAGGCAGGAGGACTGCTGAGGGCTCAGTGAGCTACACAGTGAGTTCTAAGCCAGCCTGAACTGCACAGAGAGACCCTGTCTCAGAAATATAAAATACAGGGGCCAGGGAGATGGCTCAGTAGACTAAGCGTTTGCCTGGCAAGTGCAAGGGCCTGAGTTCAATCCCCGGTTCTGCCAAAAAAAAAAAAAAAAAGATGCAGAAATATAAAATACAAACAAACAATAATACTAGCTTCTTTTATATTCATTTAATGGGTCCAAAAATATTAAAATGTTTTCCTCTGTTCCTCATATCCCTCTTCTTAAAATTACTTGAATATCCAT
>NW_004524637.1:3025150-3068279 GCF_000260255.1 Octodon degus
AGGTTGCATTTTGTTCCTTCTCGTCATTTTGTGTAGCACTGTCTTCTGCCCTTTGTTGTAGATCTTTGCTGTAGTTATAACCTTCACACGTACTGAAGTTGGAGCTCTACAGAGTTTGGAGTTATCCAACTGCGTCTGGCTTAGGTCTGGCTGCTGTGCTCAGCTCCTTCCTGCTGCGGACCTGGGCTAGGACTGGGTGGGGGAGGTACGGCGGAGTGTTGGGGGGGGCGGCCCGAGGGGGTGGGGGAGGGTCCGGCCCACGCTGCGCCTGGGCTGGGACTGGTCCCGCCGGTGCAGGGTAGGAGGAAGCTCTCCACACACTCACCGGACCTGGACTAGGACTGGGTCTCCAGCTTGGTTTTCCTATTGGCTTTTTAGCCATATTTCTTTACATTTTTAAGTGGCTGCACCAAGGATCACAAGATATGTTACAACTTTCTAGTCTACCGTGGTCAGTATTGTATCACTTTGCAGAAAACAGAAATCTCCCAAGCGCAAGGTCCATTTCCAGCCCATGCCCTCGAGGTTACTCTGAGCCCCTTGAGAGAGTGAATGTTCTACTCTCTGCTTTAAATAGTTACATGAGGCCTGGCCAAATAGCTCAATGGATAAAAGCACCTGCAAGCAGGCGCAGGGGCCAGGGTTTGATCTCCAGGCCTGCTGTGCTGGCCCTGCCCCTAGGGCACGCTGAGACAGCAATTGAGACTGGGTGTGGTGGTGCACCTGTAACTCCAGCTCTTTTTTTTTTTTTTTTTTGTAATCCCACCTCTTGGGAGCCTGTAAACAGGGAGATCGCTACGAGTCCGATCTAGTAGTGAGACCCTGAACATCTTGTAGATCCTTCCCTAAAATAAAAAAAAAAAAAAGTTTACATGGCTAATAAAGAAACAGGGGGAGAATACCAAGAAAGAAACCACTACCTGTATCTACTGAAATATTACCGATGCTCTTCATTGTTTCCGCAGGGATCTAAATTCTGGTATCATTTCCTTTCTACTTAAAGAAGTTTCTTTGGTATTTCTTATAGTGTAGATCTCCTGGTGATGAATTCTCTTAATTTTCTTTTATCTAAACTGTTTTGGGGGCCACGGGGATAGCTCAGTGGTGCAGCACCTGTCTGGCAAACTCAAGGTCCTGAGTCTGATTCCCAGGACCCACTAAAGCGAAGTTTTTATTTCTGTCATTCCTGATGGCTATTTCTACTGGATATAAATTTTTTTCCTGACAATTATTTACTTCTATCACTTTCAAGATGTTACTTCATTCTGCTGTGGTGCCTGTGGCTGCAGGTAAAAGGCCACACATTAACTGCATAACTGTTCTCTTCTGTTGTTTCTCTCTTGTGCCTTCAATTTGGCTCGGTTTTCCATACTTTCAAACAATTCACATGGAATCTTTTATATTTTTTCTCTCTGGTATTCTCTGAGCATCTTATGCCTGTAAATTTGTTTTTCACTGATGCTGAAACAATATTAGTTATTACTCTATTTTTTCTTCTGTTCTACTGGCTCTCTCTTTCCTATCATGTCCATTCCACCAAGTGCGTCCCGTGATTTTCTTTAATTTCAGACAACTGTAAAGGTTGGCGTGTGGCTCAGTGATCTAATATATGTTTGGTATGCAAAAGGCCCTGGATTCCATCCCCAGGACTTTTGGGGGTAAAAGACCAGATAATTATATCTAGAATTTCCACTTGGCCCTGTTTCTTACCATTTCTACTTTTCTCCAGAGACAGCCTGTCTTCTCCTTCACTGAGAATGTCTACTGTCCTCTTCAGTTAGGAGTTAGAACAGTCACTGAAGATCATCTGTTGTTCCGTCTTCTTCACCCTGGGCTGGACCTGGCTGGTTTTCTTTGTCCTGAGAGGGTGTTCTGTAGTTCTTGGTTCTTCAAATGTTGGCTGCACGCGCTTTGCGTCCTTGGTGTGGTGAGTGCCAGTGTATACAGATTATAGACTTCATTGCTTCTCTCCGGTGAGTGCTATTTCTTTTGCTTTGTCAGTTGTTTTGGCTGAACTTGATTTGCAAATGCTGCTCCTTTAGATGAACAGCTCCAAGCACAGTTTGGGCCTTTTTCCATTGCCTGAAGTGTGTTGAGTCCATTCTGAGCATGTGTGGCTCAGATGTATGGAAAGGGAATTTGGGGGATTCCCTCTCCAGTCTCTTCTTGTAGGATTCCCTCTCACTGAGCTGCACTGCACTGCCTGCGCTTGGCTCGGGCTTCGTTTATTTAGTTCCAGTACCCAATGACCAGCGATGCCTCCTCCTGTAGGGTGCCTGCTTTGGTTTACTCTCGTGGCTGCAGGCAGCTGCTGTCCCAGTTTCCATAGTTACTTTCTGTGACAAAAGGAATTTGGGGAGGAGGAAGACATGTCCAGGAAGGTCCTGGTCTGTCAATCTCAGAAGTGGAAGTTCCCAGATCCTGGGTTTCAATTATTCTCCACTAAGAAGAATCCAAGTTCCTTAAAACAATGCAAAAGGGGAAACTTCTACAGCTGATTATAAAATGTGTCGAGGACATCTCAGTGTGCCCAAATAAGGAACTGTCCAAAGATAAATAAAGGATGCTGCAGACAAAAGGGACGGGAAGCTGCTGGAAGGGCTGCTCATGGGCCACACCCAGGGCTAGCTGAGCCAAGAGAATAAAGACTGAAGTCGATGGTAAAAACACTGATAAAAGAAAAACATCAGGGCTGGTGAGATGGCTCAGTGGTCTAAAGTACCTACTTAGAACAAGCTTAACAAAGCACAGGGACCGCGGTTCAATTCCCCAGCACCACATGCCAGCCAGCCCCGCCCCCGGTGGGCTGAGCTGGCCACACACACACACACACACACACACACATAAATAAATAACATTTTTTTAAAAAATAAAATAAAATAAAAAAGAAAAACATCAGTCCATAAGCTAGTCAAAGGAGAGAAAGAGAAATACGTAATTTATATGTTGCCTCTGAAGTAAATATGACACCAATTTCTTACTCCGAAAATCATTCTCTACAGAATAACACCAGCCAACAGGGTAGAAGGATTACTAAAATAGGAAAAGCTGCCGTTCTGCAAGCTTAGAGGAACACTGATTTAGGAGGACTCACTAAGGTTACAGGAGAGCTGAATATGACCTAGTGCCCGACAGCACTCCACGATTCACTTACCGGAAAAGACAGACAGCAGTCAGCTACCAAGCGGACGAGCTTAGCATTCCGAGAATGTGAGACAGCATGACAGGACAGACAAGGAGGGCAAGTATCACCCAGGGAGCTATCTTTCCCCAAATATTTAATCTCACTCAAATTAAGTGTTCACACAAAACTTCTAACATACAAGAAATCCAGAAACAAAATGCCACAGTGATCAGTTATATTGGACTGTGCAATATGGAAGTGACAACCTGCCTCTTCAGTTGACTTTTTAAATGCCGGTGAGAGAAATAATTGACATGCATCCTGGTCAGAAAAATACAGCAATATATTTTTATGTAACTGAGAAAATCTGAACATAGACTAGGTAGCGATAAATTGACATTTATATAATAAATATCAGTATTGTGTTTCTATAGATGAAAATCCTGGGGCTAGTGAGATAGCTCAGCAGTCTAAAGTGCTTGCTTAGGCAAACTTAGGCAAGTGCAGGGATCGGAGTTCAATCGCCGGCACCATGAGCCACGCCAGCCCCACCCCCAGGGCAGGCTGAGCTGGCCGCAAAAAAAAAAAAAAAAAAAGAAAGAAAGAAAGAAAAAAGAAAATCCTAATGGGTAAGATACGCATTTGGGAGTAAAGGTAAAAGTATTTTTAAACAATTGCAAAATATTGCGATTCTTGTATTGTATATACTGTTATTCCTTCTACTATTATTCTAACTTTCCAGTGATTTAAGTCCAAACAGCAGGAAATTCAGCTGAAGCTGGCCAAGGTTCAGTCCTCTCAGGGCTGCAGGGCCTCCTCACAGCTTGACCGGTGGATTCTAAACAAATTTCCAAGAGACAAGACCTGGAGGCTGCCAGTCTCTTAAGACCTGAGCCTCAAATCATCGTGTCACTTCTACCACATCTAGTGGTCAAAGGAGACAGGGTAGAGCTGGGAGAACCCTACATACCTGCAGAAGGATTAATCCTAATCATATTTTCTTATTTTGAAATAGGCCATTAGGACCTACAAGGGCACATTTACTTCATGGCCTTGTTCTCTCTCTCTCTGTCTCTGTCTCTGTCTCTGTCTCTGTCTCTCTCCCCTTCTCTCTCTCTCCCTTTCCCCTTCCCTCCCTCCCTCTCCAGTATTTATATCATCTGCTCCCTAGAGCTTGATAACACAGCATGGGCTCCCACTACCAAGCCAAGGAAGACTATAACAAATGGGCATTGTCTTACGGTACAAGAACAAAAGTCTTTTTAACTAAACCAGACATCCATCCATTTGTTCAACATTAACTAACACAAAGAGCTCAGGGAATAGAAAGATTAACCAAATATGATTGCCATTTTCAAGTTGTTCACGCTGTTGCAGGAAGCCAGCCATATGTACAATGAGCTCCGGTGGGATGGGATTAGGGGCCATAACAGTGAGTTGAGCCCAGGGGACCAAGGAGACAAAAAGGTGGAGGGAGCTGACATCCCCGTCCACTCCAGCAGAGTGACTTCACTACACCTGAATTTCTCTCATTGCTATCTCACCTATCCACATCACTTATAGCACAGCTTGTAAACAGAATTCTGAACTCCAAACAGAGTCAACACACGACCCTTTAAATGACGTGCCTGACTTAAGTGGGTATCCTTTAGATGATGATTCATTACATATAACATTTTAAATTTAAAAACTGATTAGATAAAGCAATGACTACATGCAAAGCTGCCAACCTCCCTCCCCTACATCATGGGAGCCTTGGCCTTTCCTAACGCTTCACCCTGGTCTTGGCATCTTCCAATTATATGAAACCTGCTCAAAGTCCCTAAATTAAATTCAGCTCAAAATCACCACATGATGCCACCCAACCCTAGACATTCACAAGTTCTTGAGAAGAGAACTCCACCTGGGAACCTTGGTGGCAGCCAACATTCTACCAAATACCTTTGTCTATATTCCAACAAGGACAGCAGTCATTATTATAATCCTAAGGAGAAGATGTGTCCAAAGATTTGCACTACTCACAGATAGAAGTTCTTTTATGATTGCTCTTAATCCTATCTCTCCATAAGACCTACATTAACTCCTTAGATGTTAATGTCTACTGTAGTAGCCATTTCATTCTGCATGTGTTGGGCCAGTGGGACAGCACAGTGGCATAAGCGCCTGACTGGCATGTGCAAGGTCCTGAGCTTGATTCCCAGTACTACAAAAAGAAATAAATCATTCCGTATGCGTATATTAAAAAACAAGTTGTTCATCTTAAGTATATATAGTAAGAAATAACTTTTTGTTAAATATTTAAAGGCTCAGTAATTGATTAAAGAGCCCTGAACCAACATGGATAAGTAAAGAATATTCTGGGGCCATGAGGGTAAAAGCCAGTGCTTATTTGTCAGTTAAGTCTTATTTTGGGGTAACAGCATTAAATGAGATTGTTTTGACTGCTGCTATAGATGACCAGAACAGATTTAATTTTGCAACTAATAACTTGCAAAATTCATAATGCAAGTGTGCTGAACTACAGCATGAACTGCACGGCGTCACAGCTGACCACGCCTTGGTAGCCACCAGAGAACAGCTTTCCCCTCAAGAAAAGAGGGGAAAGAGGCTTGGTCTGTCACAGACTCTACAAGAATGCATCTGAGGCTGAGGCAGGAGGATCACTGCACAGTTAGACCCTGTATCCACTAAACAAATAAATAAAGAAATATTTTTAACAAGAAGCATGTAGTGGTTGATACATTGTGTCAGCCTGGCCGATGTCTCCAAGGTGCAGTTCCTGCCTACGGTCCGCCCTCCACACAATTGAAAGGGCTGAGGAAGTAGTCCATGTTCCACTCTGTTGGAGGAACTTCATCGCCTGGCTTGCAGCACAGACTCTTCCGCCTCCAGCTTGGATCCTTCACCTTCCGTCGCAGACTCATCAGCGTCCATCGCAGACTCTTCAGTCTTCTGCCGCAGACCCATTAGCTGACCGATAGAGACTTGCACGGAGCACAGCAGTGAGCTTCAGACCTTGGGACTGAATTCTTCAATCTGGGGTGTGCAGACGCCCTCTGCACACTCCCTCATCTGACTCTGCAGCTGACTGTTATAAGCCAATCTTGTAACTCCTTATACATTGTATATCTTGTGTTAATATCTGCTCCTTATATCTGTTCCTCTAAGTAACATCCTGACCAATACAAAGCATTTCCAATTTTGGAGCTTTTCAGATTTTGGAATATTTATATAGACTTTACTGGTTAAGCATAAAATCCAGAGCCCCAAAATCCAAAATGCTCTGACATCTGAAGCTAGCACTCCATGGAGAACTGTGGTTCCCAAATTAAATAATATAGAGACCCCTCCTCATGTACAGCACTGCGTGTCAGGGAGTCACCATCAGCCTCTAAACCTTCAGCATGCCTGCTTACAGAGACTCCACCTGCCATCAGAGGCGACAACACCTAGGCATGGGCAGGAAGCAGGAGTCTGCAGTGGCAGCTGGTGTCACTTGACCCCCAGGGCCTTCCAACTGAACTATATGCCCAACTCTTTTCACTAAATTGTGCAGCTTGGGGTCAAAATTGTAATGCTCCTGCCTGGTCACCCAAGGTACAGGGAATACAGGGATGTGCTTTGGTTTCTGGCTTCAACTCTCCTCTCTCCTGCCTTTTTAGAGTCTTATCGAAACAGGAAGTAATAGACTTCTAGTGAATTTTATGTACAGGCAAGAAAATATCTACCTTCCATGGCATAGGTGTGGATGTTAGAAATGTTTGAGTCTTAGAATCTTAATTAAAGTAAGTTTAAAAAATTATGTGAGGCTACATAAGCCCCCCAAAACTTAGCTCCTAGTTCTTTGAGTTAATTGGTTAATTTGCTAAGAAAGTTATTTCCTCAACAACCACCAAAAAGCCCACCTGACATGATTCATCAATTTTCATTAAGTTTAAACTGAAAGTAAGAAGTTATTGATGAAAGAATAAACCAGCCAAGTATTTTAATATACAGAAAAGAGGGAAAAAGAAAAATTAAACCAAAGAAAACTTTAAACTGTCCATCTCTGGCTTCTTCTCAAAAAGAAATCAGACAGTAAGTCTTGAATTCCTGTTTTCTGGCAATGTTATGCTAAACATATCTGTAAATATGTAAACTACACAGACAATTTTGCTATGACTCAGAATGTCACTTTACCACGTTATAAATTTAGTGCCACCTACCTCCTGATACTAAGAAACCCAAATAGGCCATCAAACAACCAGGGGCTTAATATTCTAACTTCCATTTCTCCACCACACAATTTCCTGTAATAATCTCATTTATGCCCGGGGTTCAAAGAGCTCTTCTTTCTGCTCTGTAGGCCAGGGAGCCAATAGCACGAAGACCCACACTGGAGAGGTCGAGCTTTACAAATGGGTCCTGAAAGAATTCTAGTGTGAACCATTTCCCCAACAGGGATAATGTAAGAAAGCAAATTTTAAGAAAATGGTTCTAATGCCATTTTCAGTTAAAAGCACTAAGAGACTTACAATGATCAAGCAATATGCCAATTTCTTTCAAAGGATGCCAACACTCGATGCCAACACAATTACAAGTTGGAAAACTGTGTAATGAACAAGGCAGCTCATAATTTCCCTCAGAATATGTACGTACAACTTATTAAGTGATATAAAAAGCAAAGCGTCATGGCAAATGCTGAAACCTTCAGTCTGCGCTTCATTGCTTTGGGGCATTTGAGTCAAACTCCATCATCTGGAAGTTCCCGACAATAAGAAATATTAAGTCACAGGCTGTTCTAGAAACACCTGCAATCCCTTCACCTAATGAGGTGAATAAGACAGAGATTTGTGTTTCTCATCAAATAAGAAACTTTAATAGTTAAATCTGACATAATAAACCCAAACTTAAAACCCTGTAGAAATAAAAACACTTGCATAGAGGCATTTTCTCTTCCAAATGTTCAGCTTTGCCAGTTCCCTCACCTAAAGCCACCTGGTGGAAAAATGTGCCCCAACTTGAGGGTGGCATGGGATTTTCCGGAGTCCCTTGGTGGTCTTTGGTGCCTCAGACGAAGTAACTTAGGTCTCCTTGGTGCCCCCCACCTCTCCCTCACACACACACAACAGAGGTCAGAAAAAGTCCCAGGAAGTCGCATTCAAACCCGTCCCTCCCTTTTAGGGCCCTTTCCGCTCAGGCCAAGGGGTGGGGATGAGCGGACAGTCTCCAAGTTACTCCCTCTAAAGTCACTTGCTTACCTTGTATCTATCACTTTTTCCTAATTCCAACCTGGCCTACCAGATTCCACAAATGAAAATACAGAATGCCCATGCCCAGGGAAATGTCTCTGAATGCCCCCCTCCCCGCCACATGTGGAAGGTTCTGCCCCAGCCTGGATGCTCCAGGGAAGTGGGGGAACCACTGGGAGGCAGGGCTTCGTGGAGAAAGTGAGGTCACTGGGATGTGCCCTGAAGGGGATCCTGGGGCCTTGCTTCTTCTGGTCTGTCTGGCTTCCAGGGCACCACAAAGCATGCAGCTTCCTCTGCCACACACTCCTGCCATGAGGTGCTGCTTTGCCAAGGCCTAAGGGCCACAGGGCCAAGTGACTGTGGACTGAAACTCTGAAACTGTGACCCAACATAAACCTTTCCCTCTTAGAAGGTGATGAGCTCATGTACCTCGTGGAAACCTGTCCCATTGGCCATGCCATCCTGAGGGATTGGACCAGAATGCTACAGGGTTCTATGTCACTACACTGTTCCTTATGTTAGGTGTGTTGAATACATTTTATCAACAGGTGTATGGTGCTGTGAGGCCATGGCACACTGGGGAGTATCTACCTATGTCCTAAATCATGCACCAGATGTGCTTATGTTCAAAAATGACCTGAGACTAAAATTAAGCCAGTATCTGTATTTTATCTGGTAGACACACAGAACATTCAACATATGCAGAAAGAGAATGACCATCTTTGCCTCTTCCTAGCAGTGGGTCTAGGAGGTAGAGAAAAGCCATCTCTGAAGTGTAGGAGGGAAAGGTGGGAGAAGGAGAGGTACAAGGAGAAAATAAGGGCTTCCTTGTTACAGTACAATTCTACACGGTGTTTCTCAAACCCTAACGTGCATACAAATCACTCAGGGACCTGGCTTGGGAGGACCAGGGAACCAGAACTCACATTGCTAATCCTTTCCCAGGTGAGAGGGCTGCCACAGGCCCTGGCAGCAGGCTTCCCAAAGCTCTGCAAGGCAAGGCAGGGTGTGCGCACCGTGTGGGTGTGTGGCTGAGGAGAAAGGAGGGGGACAAGGGGTAGGGGAAGGGAGCTTTTACTACCAAAGTGAAATATACATATACGGTTTCTTGTGCAGTTCTTGCAAGTCCCCTCTGGGAGAAATCTCACTTTTGTCATATATCCTAAGATACAGGTCCTAAGCAGAAAGGCAGAAAGACAGACAGACAGACAGACAGACAGACAGACAGACAGACACACACACACACACACACACACACACACCACAGAGGAGATGGATTTTCCACGCACATACTTCTCATAGTACTGCTGCAAAACCAAGCAGCCCACTGGAGAATCCAAACAGAAGTCTCATCCCCTCTGGGCAACCCAGTGACAAGACGGCGTAGGCAGAATACAGCAAATATTTGCAAAATACTGCAAATCGCTGTGCCTCCAAAAACCACTGAAGAACACAAGGTCTCACTCACCATGGGTGCTCTTAGTGAGGTAAAAAGAGAAGAGCTGAGCTGTTCTTTCTCCTGGTTCGGTAACTATTATGCAGACCAAGGATGGGCAACTATTAAGACTCCAGGTACAGAGACGAGATTCGCAGTCCCCTCAACAGCCTTTACTCAAGACCTCACAAAAGCTGTCAGACAGCAACAGGAAGTATTCTTGGAACCCCCAGGAGCCCACAGTTCTGCCCTGAAATCTTACCACTCTAGGGATGGACTGACCTTACCATGAGAAGGATACAACTTTCTGGCATCTGTTCTCCCCTGAGTTTGATAGTGAAGACAGCCAGATGACCTGTGCCAAATCTGGGGACCACACAATCATGCATGGCCTTAGTTTCCACAACTGTAAAAGGAGTATCAATAAAAAAGTGTCTGTCACTAGGCTGCTGTGAAGGGTAAACTGAATACAGTACATCAAAAACTCAGCCCAATGACTAGAAAGAGTTCAGGGTCACTTATATCTTGTCATCATTATTAAAGGTTTTTTTTTTTTTAATTTTGCTCCGAATTGCCAAATGCTGACCTCATCCTTGCATTAGATTACTCCCTCTCAGGTAAGCTTCCCAGTGATAAAACCAAATCTCTGCTAGGGCCACAAATACACAGTAGTATATATGGGCCACCAGGCCAGTGAAGAATGCTGGGAGACACACATAATGAGCTGTCTTGGTCTGTTTACTGCTACTATAACAGAGTGTCTGTGACTGTGGAACTTACAAAGCAGGTACCCTGATTCTCTGCACTGTAGCTGCGAAGTCCAAGATTGGGCAATCACATCTAGAGGGACTTGTGTTGGTTCTACTTGTGTTGAAAAGTCAGACAAGTAGGCACATGCAAAAAAGGGAAAAGGGGGCCAAAACCCAGTAATAGATAACCCATTCCCACAAAAAATGCATGAATCCATCTGTATCATGCAGACAGGCTAGAGTCCCAACGTGCGCTTTTGGCGGACAGCCTCCAGTGATAGGATGAACTACCCAAAATACACATTTCAAGAAGTGGAGACACAAACACTGGATGGTAATACAGTGATCTACTCTAAATACACACACATAGGATCATTTCATTACACACAGACTATCTGTCTACTCATGCTCCAGGATTCATGTTGAGAAAGGATGGGCAGCTACCTCCCCTACTAGCACATCAGAGATGATATACCCAAAAGACTGGGTGAGAAAGCAACATTGAAAGGTAGCCATGCTCGGAAATAACACACTTCCCCCAGAATCCCTCAACTTCCCTTTCCCCCACAGTGATACTGCTGGGAGAGACTGCCTGGCATGAAGACTAGGCACCACAACCCTGGCTCCCCTTACAGGAGGGTCACAGTGCTGCATCCTGGTGTCCAGCAAGGGAGTCTTCAAAGGCAAGGAGCCCACAGCTGCCGTTACCTGACAAGCCCTCCCTGCTTTGTGCTGTACACCCGGTTATGTGACAAATTGTGTGTGTGGGCGGGGGGAGAAGTCTCTAGTCCTTTTTCCAAAACTAGAAGCCTTATAAGAAAAGCTCTGGGATGATTTTAACAACTTCGGCAGAGAGTTGGAGAAGCCGAATATAACACTACTCAGGTCCCAGCAAGATTTTCAGTAGTAAAAACTAACACTGGCTGCCTCCTGTCCTGGCAGTCTTTCACAGTGACTCTGGCCCTGATGCACCCTGGTGCTCGAGGAACTTCAGAGCAAAGAGCAAGCATGTGACAAAGAGTAATACCAGATCACAAGCAAAGATTCAACACTCGAGTAATGAGATGGGTTATGTACCATCTTACCTTCACCCTCCCAACACAGAACCCTTGAATACATAGGAAGGGCAGATTATAAACACTGTTATTTTTCTTTCTACTCCAAGTTGGAATCACTTGGGTCTTACCATTGGCATCTTCGCTCAATCTGGACTGAATGGATTTCTCTGTCCTTCCCTATAAAAGCGAGACTTTTTGCCAAGTGACCCTGCATCCCCCAGTCTGATCTTCTGGGGCTGCTGTCTTCATCCTCCATATCACGACTTATCTGGGTGCCAGCTGTGATCAGTTCTCTCGCAAATGTTTGTCTATGGCTCAAGATGTAAATCGTGTTCCAAAGAAGAATTTAAATCTCTTAATTCTCCAACATTCCCTAATGCTCCACCCACCAGGCACTTCTCTCTCTCTCTCCTACTCTCCCCCTCCTTTCCGCCCAGCACACAGGATCTTCTTGCCTTTGACACCATGCAATTTCTGGAATAAAGGAGACTGGAGTTTTGTTGCCAGTGAAACCAACTTTACATTAGAGACATCCAAATGGTGTGGATTTGGTCTAAGCTGCTTTCAAAAAGTACTACTCCATTATTGGGAATGTTTATGCCTCAAAAGAAGATTCTGTGTTCTATTGTGTCAGAAGCTTTCAAAGTGCAATTGTTCAATTTGCAAACTGCAATTGGTTAACCAAGCTAAACTTAATTAGTCCAACGATCTTACAGCCCACATCAAACCCCACTGTTTGATGTATTCTGCGAGACGTCCGAGCCGCCTACAGCTGGCTGAGGGTCACAATGAAAAGGCGGCCGGGCTTAGGTCTGGGAACTGAAATGAGCTGCTCTAAGTGGAGCTTTTCTTCCATTTTCTGAGGCTGCACTGCTCTGACCTTCTCCAAATCAATCCTTTGCGGATTAACATGTAAAGCAGTGTCGAATTAATTTCAGAAAGGGAATATGAGATCAGCCTAGGATCATACAAAACATCTAACTCCTAAATACACTAATGCTTCTAACCATTCAATGAGGAGCTGTCAATACAGGGAAAAAGGTAGGGGAGGGGCGGCCAGAAGATTTGAAGGTTGCAGCAATCTCTCAGGCGAGCTAGCGCACCACCGGCTTCTGTGGCATGGCTGATTCATTCCTCCAGAAGTTAATCCTATTTCTAAAGACCCTCCCGAGAGCAGCACATAGGCCGTGATGAATGAGAACTAAAATGCATTAAAATTCTCAACAACTTCACCAAAAGGCATACTATTAGGTTCTGAGTGTCTAAAATAGGGCGGTTCATTAAAAGTGCAGGTCTTAAAGATCTACTTTTGTTGTGGCACACTAGGGAGACAGAAGCCAGTGTGTCACTTGTGACACCTGCAGCCAAAATATTTTTACATTAGATTGTCCACATGATCAAATGAGAGGCGTTACATGAAATGGTCAGGGAAGGGGTTTTTCACCAAAGATTCAAACACGCTGTTCTGCCTCCACTGGCATGATGCACATTTCCTAGGCATTAGCCGCACAATGGTGTCATTAAAACCACTTTAAAACTTCAGACATGAAAGAGCACTTAATTTCCCTTGGAGAAGTGGTGGTGTGGAACACTTCCCTTTCTCCTGCATTGTATGTTGCATGTACTCAATTAAGAGATAATTTCTCCATTTATTAAGATGCAGTCGGGGCTGAGCATTTATACTGGCGGTCACCACAGCTATGGCACCCAAGGGCAGGCTGGGGCTGAGCTACGGGTGCTGGGCCTGGCAGGGGCTGGGAACCACATCCGCTCACGTTAGCACAAGGGCAGCTGCATGGTCCTTAAGAGTGACAGCGACAGATTACAAAGACATGTCAGTTCTAACATCAGAAACAAACACCAAGGACAAGACACCAGGGACTGGCAGGAGCTGAAGGGGCTCCAAAAGGCAATGTCACACTTTATGGAGAAAGGAGGGACGTGTTTGTTAAATGAGTTGATTTTTTTTTTAAGCACTAGGGATCGAATTTGGGACCTTGTGCTTGTCAGTCAGGCAGGCACTTATGCCCCTGAACTATATCCCCGGCCCCATGCGTGTTAAATGAATGAATGGAAGACAGAGCGAGTGGGTGTCAGGCTCAGTCACCAGCTCAGGATGCTTACAGCAAGGCTCACATTTTGCATGAAGTTTCACTTGGTGCTGGATACCAGGTTCCACAGAGGGTTCCTTATGGGGTCGGGGTACGCCAGCAGGGGACAAGGCAAGGAGGGAGGCACATTTACGCAGGGCTGAGTAAACATCTAACTCCTGAGGACATTGCACAGCAGTTCTCATATGAATCAAATGTTACACTGAAAAGCTTGAAAACAACCTTCCTGCCAGCCTTTCTTTTCCACATCAGCCTCTATGGCTCCTCTGTGGCTTAATCCCGCCCACCAGAAACAGCTCAGGAATTCAGGTCCCATGGCATAGGAATAGAGCCATGATGGAGCCGCACTGCGAGCAGCCTTCAGGGAGTGCTCCTAACGGCACCTGGCTCCCACATCTTGCTCCAGTGCCCGCAGTCCATTCACTGGGCAGCAGCTCTTTGTGTGACCAAGGCTCACCTAAGAGGACAAAGCAGGTGCTAAAGGTCACACAGTTAACAGTGGCCACACACAGGACAGAAGTTAAACTCCAAACTCCAGGCTCTTTCCATTTTTGTGTGGGGAAGCAGTACATGATATAATACTATAAATCCAAATCAAAGAAGCTTGGCTATGAAGCTACACATAGAGAAGGTGATGGGGTTCATCATGCTTGGAATGAAAACGCTCGTTGGAGGGCTTCAGGCTTTAGGAGTAAGTAAAAGGACAACGCCCCCCAAGCACACAATAGGATTAAGTATACTCATTGGTCAGCAAAAAGACAGACTCAGACACATTGGGGGTTTCACCAAAAGCAAGACACTGTGGCCAGTGAAGGTGTCTGCCACCCTACAGGGCTTTGGCCATCAGGGGAGGCTGGGGAGCAGTGGGTCACAGGAAGGCAGGGACCCTTCAAAAGAGACATGGGCAGCAGGCAGGAAGGCGTGTTGACCAAAGTTACCCCAGGACTGGGCCCTGGGCCCACAGCCATCTTTTAGGATCCTTATCTTCAATACACTCCCAGGCCTTAGCAGGAGGAAGACATGCACAGACCAGAGAAAACCTCGGTGGGTGTCCCCCATGTACTCCTTTGTCATCAGTAACTGAAGTCATTAAAAATATTCCAGAGCTGCAACAGCCATGAGTGTGAAGGCTTGGCAGGTCTGGGCTTACGGGCTCATTATATCCAGGTCTCACAATGTTAGAGTCTGGATCTCCGTGCATGGACAGGTCGTATACATGATGCGGCCAGTGCAGAAAAGCAAAATATGGAGTGAACGAAGTTTTAAAAATCACGAGTGAAGTTTATCAACACATACAAAGATCTGAGTGGAATTGAACTGAATCCCAAAAAATACCTTCTGGATGTTTTATCTTGGGTTAAGAGACTCTCTTCTTACCCTGAAAGAAGCAACCAAAGTACTGAGTTAACCAGAAGTCAGCCATGCAGGCACCAACCTGGTCCGTGGGCAACAGCAAGCATGCCAGGAAGCAGAGCACAGCCTCGGAGGCCATGGCTCACCTGGTCCGGCGCCAGCTGCTACCTGGACTCTAGAGAGGGAGTACAACGTAAGAGGCTTAGCCCCAGGGCAGATCCTCAGCAGGAAGGACAGAGACCACCACGCACTGAGCTGCCTGCATAACACTTCTGCCTCTGCCCTTCTCTGGCACTGGACCTGCGAGCCAGGGCACTTGGTGCTGGGGCCCCTCCCCACCTTACTCCAACTTGGGCAGAGGGCACAGAGGACTCCTGGCAGACCTAATTTCATGCCCAGGCTCCTCCTACCAGCCTGTGTGGCATGGTGAGAATACCACGGATTAGGAAGAACAGAGATGACAACTGTACCACAATGGCTTTGTTGAGATTGGAAGGGTGAGCTGATTTTAAATGCCTGACATTCACTGACTGATTCACTCATAAACTACTACTCATTAGTAGTTTACTTTTACCTTCCAGGAAGTTCACCAAGTGCAAATGCTGCTTTGTGAAGTTTAGTTTTTATGACTTTGTCATTTTATCATTATTTCTAGTATAACTGCTTGTTTCTATTATCATGATTATTTGAAGACATCTCTCCACTGATTTTGTTTTGCAGTACTAGGGATTGAACTCCGGACCTTGGGCTTGACAGGCAGCGCCTATGCCCTTGAGCTATCTCCAGCCCTCTCCAATATTAAGGTTTTGGGGTTTTTTGGGTGGGTTGTTTGGGTTTTTTTTTTTTTTTTTTTTTTTTTTTTTGTGGTACCAGGGATTAACTCAGGACCTTGCACTTGCCGGGCAGGCACCTATTCTACTGAGCTATCTCCCTGGCCCCTGATTCACTCATTCAAATAGCCAACTGCTATCCCCAGCTAAGATGATTACCATGTTCCAAACACAAAAGGCAGCTATTGGGAGATGTGTCCTCAGTCAAGTCTGGGGAGCCCCTCCCAAAACCCTCCCAAATCTCATGTTTTGCAATTTGTTCTTCAGTGATTTAAACTTATTTATGTATTTAGAGACAGAGCCTCCTTCCGTAGTTCAGGCTGCCCTTGAACTCATTTTGTAGCCCAGGCTGACCTCAAACTGTTGGCAAACCTTCTGCCTCAGCCTCCCAAGTAATGGGATTACAGGCATGAGCCGCCGTGCCCAATCTCTAGTAGTGATTTTAAAACAAAGTTTCTGTACTTTTCTAACCCAAACGTTTGCACTGTTACCTCCTGGGCACCCTCATTAATGTCTTATACAACATTTAAGCATTTTTTAGAAGAAAAAAAGCACGAGTGCTTGATCTGAATAGACTAAAGATTGCCCCTAAGTGATGGGCACAGTTCACATCAGTGACAGCCTTAAAATTCCCAGGTGTGAAGATGCAGAGCCCAGGGTACAAAACCAGACACAGAGGAGTTAGAACGAACCTCAAGAAAGAGCTGTGACTGAAATGAAGGGGGGGAGGGGGAAGAGGAGGGGAATAGGAGGGGAGAAAGGGGGAGGGGACAGAAGAAGCCAAGGTGGCTGAGGAGGGCTGAAGAGAGAAGAGGACAAGACAGGAAAAGTGGCCAGAGAAGCTGACACCCAGCAGAAGGGCGCTATCAGGGGCACAGGACACCCAGTACCCACGCGCAGCTATCCACTCCTTCTGCGTCCACTGATGACCTTACCATGAGTTTACCCCTTGTGATGTCTCACAACTATAGCGCACAAGCCATTCCGGAAAACAGAAGAACAAGAACAAGACAAGACCTATGTGTAGGTGTAGCAGGTCAATCGTTTCAAGGTGAGAAAGCTATTTGTCATTTTATTTTTTTGCAGTACTGTGGATTGAACCAGATCCTGGAGCATGCTATGAAAGTGCTCTACCCCTGAGTTATAATCTAGTTGGAGATAGTTATTTTAAAAACAGGCAATCCCGGTACTGCGACCAGGTGCTGCAGGACGTCCAGGCAGAAGATGCTGAGGAGGCTAAGAGTAAATATCTATTAGAAGAATTAAAATTGAGAGACAAATGGCTTGGAGTTTGGAAGACTAATCCTGAGGTGTTTTTGTGAAATACGAAGAAGCTTGTACCCCATTTGTTGGTACACTGGTCGAGGTAACTTGTAAACCGTACCAGGACTCATCGTCTTGTTTTGAAGTTACTGTTTCTGTTGCGGATCCCTTTTCTTCTAACATTGCCAACATTCCACGGGACTTGGTGGATGGGGTTTTGGAGGAACTGGAGTACAGTGTGCCTCTCTTGGAAGTGTATCCCATTGAAGGACAAGGTGCAAATGTATGGGATACTGCTCTGGCCTTGGAAGTTGTCAGGGTTTTTTTATGATTTTCTTTGGAGAGATTGGGATGATGAAGAAAGCTGTGAGAATTGCCCTGCTCTTATTGAAGAAAGAATTAATCTGTGGTGTGACATGCAGGATGGAACCATCGCACAGCGCTTTAAGAAATCATTAGAGAAATACAAAAAGAAACATGTCGAGCTCATTGAATACCAGAACAATATCAAAGAAGACCCATCCGCAGCAGGGGCTGTTGAATGCTGGAAAAAATACTATGAAATAGTAATGCTCTGTGGGTTATTGAAAATGTGGAAAGATCTATGCCTTCGGTAATAATTTACTGTATTTTAAATACAAATAAAAGATTACATTATTATTTTATTATAAAAAACAGGCAATCCCTCATTAAATAAGGTGTTTAATTCAGAATATGACTATAAGAAACTAAAACACCAAAGTAAAATTTAAATATATCACTGAAATTACCTATGCTATCAAACCATTCAGGGTATTTTATCTTGTGGGGGTAGGAGCAGGCAAAATTTTAAAAGCACTGCCATGTACAACAACCAAGAGCTTTCTAGACTATCTAAGACCCCACTTAGAGTAGCACACACCTCAATTTCAGAATTGATAGCAGTAACAAGCTGAAGTCAAGCAACATCACATTCCCTACTTCCTTGGGTAGTGATGCACAATGTTTGCAGAATATGAAAATATTTACTGCCCCTATGAGGGTCTATGGGATGACACTCATCTGTTAGTCTACAATTACCTGCAATTTGCCCCATGTTCTGGCATGCCTAGGGCTCCCTATCCCCCTCTTCTGCAGTGAGTTCAACTATCATGAACGTGTGTTCACTACACATGAAGGAGTCCATATAAATACTGTAGCCTAACAGGATACCTCCTTCAAGTACACAAGAACCCTCCTATCTATTGTGCACTTACAAACACGAGGGTGTACCAGGCATGCCCCCATGAGACTTGCAGCCACTCATATACCCACTTTGGATACGCAAGTCAGTGTGTGTGCTCTTCTATCTCCACCTTGCTCCACTGCTGCAGGGGCCAGGTGCTACACACATGTTCAAGGACACAAGAGAGTGTGCGTGGGCCAGGCATGGGATATGGGAGATATATATATATATATATATATATATATATATATATATATATATTTAACCTTGTGGGTTTGCTCCCACCTAAAGTCACCTGTATAAATGAGATGTAACTGGCTTTTGTGTTTGCATTACCTAGAAAAATACTTCTCTGCATTGTAGCTACACAGAACAGACCTATTTAGCCTTTTCCTCCTGCTGTCCTTGGAGGACAAAATCAATTTGTTGTGCTCAGAGGTTCTCTGCACATGTAATCCTGCAACATCCAGAGAAACCAAACAGCATGCTGCCACACTTGCTGAACACCAAGAGTATGGGGATGACGAACAGAATTACAAGGCCCCACTTATCTGTGGTTGCTCCCACCTAAAGTCACATTTTGTAATGCAAACACAAAAGCCAGTTGCATCTCATTTATACGGGTAACAGAGGCCAGGGAGATGGCTCAGTGGAATAAGCACTTCCCTGGCAAGTGCAAGGGCCTGAGTTCAATCCCCAGTTCTGCAAAAAAAAAAAAAAAAAAAAAAAAAAAAATCTGGGGTTCATTTATACGGGTGACTTTAGGTTTTCTGTGGCTTTCCTTACTGACAGCCTACTAAATGAAAAGTTCTAGAGACACACAATTTCTAAGTTTTAAACTGCAGGTCACGGGGGTGGTGTGCGGCTCAACCTTGTTGTCCCACTCTTGGCTGCATCCAGGCACTCACTTATCCTTCATCAAGCAGGTCTGGGTTGTGGACACCACCCGCCCCGGGATCACTCAGCAGCTCCCAGGACTCTGGGGTCACTGGGCTGCTACTGCAGTGTTCTTGCTCAATAACCTTATTTTACTCAATAACGTGCCCAAAGCACAGGAGCAGTGATGCTGGCAATCCAGATCTACCTAGGGAAGCGGTTATGGCATGATCAAAAGATATGGTGAATGTTGAAACTTTTTTAAAGATTTATTCCAGTAGAAGACATGATGCCTTTAATCCTCTTCAAAATACTACCCCTTACTTTAAACATATTTATCCCATCACTCTTGGCACTTTCTGAATCAGATCTGGAGTCCTCTCTTTTGTCAGCGTCTTTAGTTGCATTTTCTGGGCTGCTTCAATGCCCAGAACTGATCCAAAACATTTCCCTTTCACAGTCGTTTTGACTTTGGGAAGAGTCAGAAGATGTAGGATGCCAGATTCAGTGAATAAGGTGGGCCCTGTGAAGTGTTTATGAGCTGCCTTTCCACTGACTGGCACTTGGCAGCAGCATTCACCGTATCACCATATTTTTAATCACACCCCTTAAAGACCCAAAGAAAGGACTTCCAGAACTCCCTCACGAAGTAGCAAGAATGATGGGATGAGCGTGCTCAGAGCCGGGGGAACATTCTGAGGAGGAGTCATGGCAATGTGTCCTTTAATGTAATGAATGGGTTTTTAATTTTTTTTTAAATATTCCTTGCATATTTTGATCTCACCTCATAAGTGTATACATAGGAAAAAAACGTAGTGAATATCAGTAAAATTCATAGTTCCTGGCTTCATTGAGGGTCTTAGACTATATCTCCTCACATGAGGGGGCACTACTACATGACCAAAATACTGTCAATTCTGAAGAACAACCGGGATGCTTTCAGGGTATCGGCAACTTATTAATAGGCCATTGACAAGCTTCCTGGTAGCAAATGTAGAGAGACCAATGCTTTTTCAGTTTTGTCATGCCAACTTTCAGTTAATAATGAAAGTTCACTAGCAAACCACCCACACACCACAGCAAGTGACTAGGGCAGCCTGCTGTCCTCTCCCGGCTTCTCATTCAGGAAACCGCCTGGTGCCATCTCAGGTCCCTGGTGCAGAATTTCTGCTCCTTCCAGGTTTCCTTCTGCCTGCACCATGTGGAGATCCTTCCATGGGGAGGGGACATTCTAGAACCAAAGGTACAAAAAGCACAAATCAAAGCGACCCACTCAACTTTGCTAACCCTGAGAGAAACAAGTTACAACAACAAAGGAAGCCTACCTTTCTCCTTCTCAAACTCCTGAATAAAAACCACAAAAAGGCCCCACCCGCATTTGAGTGGTGTTTGAAAATGATACAACTGTTTTAGAAAGTGATTTTAATAGTGATAATCTACTGGGGATTGATAAAGCCTTTATGGTCATGAACTTGGTAGCTTTACTGTCTGAGGCTGTCCCCCAAAATTCTTTTTAAAAGGAAGAAAATAATTGGGTATAAGAATGTTCCCTGTAGCTTAATTATCTCACTATCTAGTAGTAGAGAGACCACTAAGGAAATTATAGTAGGAATCATTTATGAGGTCACCTGTCAGCTGTCTGAGCCCCACAACCCCCAGCAAGGAGCCTGAGGGGAGGGCTTCCCTACAAGTGGTTTATGTGTGTGGTGGGAATGGCTAGGTGGTCACCATGATGGTGAGGTTACACATTTGCCAGATGGTCTGAGGAACTTTCTGGAATGAGCCTCAGGATGGTGTCTGAGGGTGAGAGAAAGGAAATGTGTTCCTCCCATTCTCTCAGCCAACTTGTGTCCATGAAGTTTCCCAATTATGTCTGTATACTTCCAGGTGCACTGAGGCAGAATCCCATAATGCCCAAGTTGGCAAGGTACAAGTAAATGCAGTGGGTGTAATCTGGTGCACCTGCCAGAGGCCAGGAACCATAGTGATGGTCAGGAAAGAGCTGGGCTCAAGAGTCCAGGATACCTCTGTTGCTCAGACTATGAAAACTGTGAGTCCACACTGAAATTTGTCTCAAATATAAACCTCAATGAAAATCAAGCCAGCACAAAATTCTATACACACTGAAAGCACACCATAAAATGATCTTAAAAAAAATAAAATAAAATGATCTTTATGGTGGACATGGGCTTAAAGAGCATTTGGAAAAAAGAGGACCTCAGTATGACAATGAAATATTTTCCTTTTATGCTACTTTCATTCCAGTAGTTTATCTAGTAAATAGGAGATATTTAAAACTTTAAGGGCCGGCCTGACAGCTCAACAGACTAAAGTGCCTGCTTAGGCCCAGAACAGCAGCTGGGTCCAATTCCCAGCATGCCCACCATGCTGGTCCTGCCCTCAGGGGGACACTGAGATGGTGATTGAGACTGGGCGTGGTGCACACCTGTAATCCCAGCACTTGGGAGGCTGTAAACAAGAGGATCATTTTGCCAGAGAGAGGCGTCCCTGTGGCCTGGGCTGGAAAATGGGGGTAAGACAGAGCACCGAAAATGCTTTATGCTGCCATCGATCTTAAACTTTGACTTTCTTCTATAATATTTCTTTTTAATGAATTATCCAATTAAATAGAAATGTACAGAGAAAGACATAATGAGGATCTGGCCCTCACTCTACAAACTTAAATGCTTAAATTCTTCCCAGTTCATTTCCTTTTCAAAACCACTGCATCCACCAAGAATTTTAAGAGCTTCCCTTCCCCTCAGAAACCAATGACTGAAGCTTGTCATTGACTCCTGGCGTGGCCTTTTCACCTGTCAGTCCTCCCTGACCCCTGCCCAGGCTCCTTGTAGCCAGCACCAGGTGTACAGCACCCACAGAAATATGACAGCCTGCTCCTGCCTCAGACAGTAGAGCAAGAGAGGTTAAGAAAAAGTACCTGTCAGTCTGAGTGGGGTCCTCAGATCCCTCTGTCCATTCTCATCCTCACCGGTGAAATACCCAAGGGAATATTCTATATGTACAAACTGCAGTGTGCATTTGAAGCAGTGACACCATGAGCCAAGATTACGGGTCCATCTTAGTCCTTTGATGCCACCTTCATCAAACCATCGATTTAATGTTCCTAGATGGAACGCAGCAGGAACTCAGCCTCAGTGTTATCTCTGCCAAAGATGCGTAACTTTTACTTGTGTTTAGATGAGTCTAAACACAAGTCCACAAGGGGAGGTATTCAAGAAAGCAGTTGTCTGTAGTCTTGATAATAGTCAAAATCAAGAAAGAGCACTGTGAATGCTAAGGACCCAACAAATAAACATAGTATATAATTCTAAAATGAATCTTCTCACGCTAAAATACATTACTGGTGCAACTGGTAAAACTTGAATAGGGTCTGCAATTAAATGATGAGAATGATAATAATGTATTAAGATTAATTTCCTTTTTTCAGTAGTTGCAATGATAGGTGTAAGTCTTTATTCAAAAATTAGGTACTAATTTAGATGCCAATGGAATACCCATCTCTGACAGAACTAAACCAAAAAAAAAAGGGGGGATACAAAGGAAGGACCATTTATATGTGTATATACAAAATAGGATAGATATACAGCTACTTTCGCTTAATTCAATGAGAAGAAGGATTTGTACTAATAGTGTTTGGACAGGATATCCTGTCTGCATCTTGTATTATGGATAACCACTAAGAAGGTAGTAATATATTAATTATTGACATTGTCCCATTAATCAGTTTTGAAACTGTCATTGCTATTTGTTTCTCAATAAAATTAAAAAATTATGTACTAAGTAAAAAAAAAAAAAAGAGGATCATTATAAGTCAAATCTATGTAGTGAAACCCTGCAGACCCTGACCTAAATATAGGAATAAATAAATAAATAAATAATAAAAATAGGGGCTTGCAGGTTAGCTCAGTTGTTTAAAGCACCTGCTTGGGCAAACTCAGTCAGGTGCAGGGGACCACGGTTCGATCCCCAGCCCCACATGCTGTCCCAGGGCTGCTCTTAAGGCAGCCTAAACCAGCCATAAATAAATAAATAAAATAAAATGAGAGCAGAGGCTCGGGAGATATCTCGGCAGTCTGAGTGCCCACCTGGCAAGCATAAAGACCCAAGTTTGATCCCCAGCACTGCATGCCATACCGCCTACCAAAACTGGGCATGGTGGTGCATGCCTATAATCCCAGCACTGGGGAGGCGGAGACAGGAAGATCACTACGAGTATGAGCTGTGTAGTAAGACCCCATACCAAAATAAATTAATTAATTTTAAAAAATTAAAATAAGAACAGAATTTCCAAAGCCCAGTTGTGAGTGACTACTAAGAACACAGGTGTGAGGTTGAGGATGAGATGACGCAACCGGCCGCAGCATGGTGGTCTCTGCCCTCGGGGCACCTGGAGAGAGGGAGCAGGGGACACAGGCCCAGAGAAGACATGCTGACATCCTAACCCCCAAGATGTTAGAATCTGATCCAACTTGGAAACCACAAAGATGACATGAAGGCGGGCCCTAAGCCAATATGAAGGGTGGCCTTACAAATGGCAGGGAATAAACAGCTATGAGGAAGATGGGGTGAAGACACAGGCAGAAGGTGCAGGATGGCCTGGAGTGACATGTCTGTCACTGAGGCACAGTGGAGACACCAGAAGCTGTGAGAGGCAAGCAAGGGCTCCGACGGGGTTGGCAGAGATGTGGCCCTGACTTTGAGAGAGTCACACTTGCTCAGAATGCTGAGACAATACCTTTCTTTATTTTAAGCATCTCCATACACACAGCCTTTATAAACTTCTGAAAATTACACTGCTACATTTCAACTGCCCGGGCAGGGATGGCCCAGTGATGGACACCTGTCTACGTGATCCCACTCCCAGCATAGCGGAAATAAATCAACTCCATTAGTTAAAAATTCCTGCTGCCTTTATTTCTACCAGTTCTTGAGCTGGTTCTGGATATGCAATGTTCTAAGTGACTTTAAAAAGATATGCTTCATTTTTGTCTTCCAAATAAGCTAGCCTTCTTATTAGAAATAAAATGCAGAGGCAGACCCCATTCTACTGGTCTTACTCAGAACTCCCTGTAGAGTCTACAAGGTACCCCTGGCCCAGGATCCTATACGGGCGTCCCAGGAGCAGAACCAGTACAGCTGGAAGCAAGGGCGTCCCAGGAGCAGAACCAGTACAGCTGGAAGCAAGCATGCCTCACATGGAGCCATCGCATGGCTACGGCGCCACGCCCACTTCTGGGGACACAGCTATGACAGGCCACATAACAAGTTAGGAACCAGAACAAGCCCAAGGGAGCCGGCTGATGAACTAAGACTTGAAACAATGGAGGGACAACTAGAAGTCTGGCATTCTGCCAGCCAGTACCTTTCCGGCATGGGGAGAAGGTGGGGAGGAGACACCAAGGGCACACCCTCTCCCACCAACCAGGAAAGGAAGGGAGGTTTTCATTTGATACCAGCAGTGGAAAAAGCAACTGGTTTGATTTTTTAAAATTTATTTTATTTTTTACAAATGGTTTTTTAAAAATAGGAAGTAATAAAGGAACCTCACCAACTTTACTCTGTGGACTGACTTTTAAGACTGATGAAGAGGGGAAGTCATCAAAAGCCATGATTTTTCCATTATCATTCACTTGGCGTGACATGCTTCCCGATCACCCTACGTGGATTTCTGTTTTTTAAGCCAAAATGTGAAATATATAACCATATTTTACTGCTATTGCTTAAGTGTTTTCTCTAACAAATGAGCCTTTCCATCTTCCCTCTTCTCTTACCCCGTTCTTTATTTCTCACATGCTTAGGTTCCAGGACACGGGACTTCCTATGATAAAGACCTCTCATCACCACACATCCGCTTTTCCATTTTCCTATTTTCAGGATCTCATGCCTATGTTTGTTCTAAATCTCTCTATCTTCCATTTAATTATGTTGCTTCTGGGCTCTTTTCCACCCCCCACCAGAAAAAGAAAAACATCAATTTTAACATTTTAAATGACAAACAAATCAATCTTATACTAGTTTATGTATCAGCAGAAAAATACTCAGTAAACCTAACCAGGGAAAGCACATGAGGATATGAAGGGTCCCAACAAGGGTGGTGAAGTGACACTTGGTGAATTCCTGACTCACACAGTCTCCCAGAAAATGGCAATCAAATCCTGATAGCAGCACTGAAATGAAAGGAGCTGGAGGGACACAGCACGGGCAGTGGCCGGTCACCAGGGCCCGAGGAAAAGGTCTTCAGCAACAGCAAGTGGGTTCAGCCTGGGTCCAGGGTTGGACGGGAGAACACTGCCACCCTCTAAAGAACCTAAGAAAATGGTTACAGACACAAGTGAATGTTTGGAGCTGAGAGGCAACAGAGGTATAGTCTGGGGCTACAGATGGGCAACTAGAGGAGGCAGGACTTCATAACCCACAGACAGAACGCGACGGACGGTAGAGCCACCCCAGGATACACGCACTGAGCAGACACCATGCACTCTTTGAGAGTGAGTTGCAAAACCTCCAGCCTTGCTTCTAGGGTGCCTTCTTATCTCAAAGAGGCAGAAAGGGATGCAGGTAACAGTCCCGGACTCCCTGCAGGTAAGGTTCTCCAACAGTGGGTGTGGGTTTGCCAGTTAGATATTTCTATACACGAGGTGACAGCAGGCACAGAAACAGAAACCCTCTATAGCCACTTTACTGGTCCATGTCTAAGTCTGCAGCGTGGTGAGGACAGCCAGAGAGGGAGAGTGGCAGGTCCTGCCTCCATGCTTCCATGCAGCACTTGCGCTTGAGGTGGGCAGCTCTGCTGGGGCCTCCCCTTGGCTCCCCTCCTCTGCCTCAGCAGTGCCCCTCCAGGAGCTGTCCCTGCAGCCAGCCAGTGGGTCAGCACTTCAAGGCCTCTCAGTGATCTCCCAGGCTACCAAGCACCTTCATTAAACCCCTTTCTGAGCCTTCTAGGCCCACATGTGTCCACCCTTGTCTCCAACTTGTACAGGACCCGTGGCAATGTCCTGGCACATGGCCTTCTCTAGCATGGCTACACCAAGTGATAATTCCTGCTATGCAGTGTCATAAGCCCACACATAAGATATGTAACATATATCACCATCCCTGGCTTACCAAGCGAAAAGCCTGACCTTGCTGACACAGCAATAGAGCTGGGCTATGATTCCACTACAGCACAGGACAAATGCACCAGAGGCACTGTATAAAAAGGCAAAGAGGGAGGAATGGAGGCGATTGAGGGCACAAGGGTGGCTTAATAAGTGTCCTTAGGGTCTGAGTCCAAGGTAAGATACCAAGAGTGCTTTGAGTCTACATAGCATCCTGGTTAAGCAAAAGGGACAGGTGGAAGCATGGCCAAAGAGACTTGCAAGACGCAGGAGAAAGTGGACACTGCATGCAGCCATGGAACCCACAGGGAGCTCCCACCTGAAGTTTGATTTGAGGGTGACTCAGTAGGTCAGAGAGATGAGTGTAAAATTCCCACAGCCTGAGGAAACTGAGTTTGCCTATGACCGCATTTCTGATTGACAGATGGAGGATGCTCATAAACTCTTGGTGGCCACTAATGTTTCTTTAACTCTCTTGTTTTTTCTTTACCCTCAACGTCTATGACGAGCATTTTTCTACAGTTGTTCCATGTTCTGAGAACCAGAAAAAGGATATTCTGTTATTTCTGTGAGTACAGATGAAGTCTAGCCCCAGATGTTTCAAAAGGAGTCAATAACACCAGGGAGCAGCGTAAGGCCCATGAACCAAAAGGCAGGGGTTTGCTAATAAGACTGAAGTTTTTTTGTTTTTTGTTTGTTTGTGGAGAACCAGGGACTGAACTCAGGCTTTTGCGCTTGCCAGGGAAGCACTTATTTCACTGAGCCATCTTCCTGGCCCCAAGACTGAAGTTTTGAAGGAACATTTATACTTGCATCTCCAGAGTTCAATATTTGGTAAACTGACGGTATTCCAAAGTTTGTGGAAGAAATGGATGAATACAGTTCCACTTCACTACAGCAGGCAGATCAACGTGCTGCAATGTTAAACAGTTGTTGTATGAGACTGCTTTCCTTTACTCTTTTTTTTTTCTAAAAGAGTAATAGCCTACTCAGCAGTTTTTCTTTTATCCTAACAGCAGTAGATAACATAACACCATATTTTCACTAAAAGCAGAGCCATTCACATTAGAAGGGGTTCTTCAATCTACCAGTTAATTTTTTAAGTGGATAAGCAATTAAAGATGCCAAGTAGATTAAAATTGATCCCCAGCACAAAAGTTGTGATCAATAAAAAACAATCTGTAAATTTGATTGCATAAATCCTTTTTACCTAAGTCATCCATAAGCATGATTTTCAGGATCACTACTTTGATCTCACCTACTGGAAAAGAAAATGGGATAAAAATCATGCAGTTGAACATAAGTCTTGCAGAAAATGACAACACACCTATTTTACAATTTTGAGTTGTCCGTGGAAGACAAATGCATGGTGATCAGACCATGCTGTTAATCAAGGAAAATGTATGATGAAAAAGTCCCCCGGGACCCAGCTCACTCCCATATAAGAAGTAGTATGAAAAATGCTCTTGCAAATGCAGCATGTTTTGTTTAACTGGCTCCAAAGGCCCTGCCCTGGTTTCCATGCTCTGGCAACTCTACATACTGTCCTCTGGCTTCTTGCTATGAGGGTTCAGCTCACACTTCATCCATCTCTCCTCCTCCTCACTCAGTCATCTGTTGCCAGGTTTTCTACTAGATTGTTATAGAAGGCCCAGCAATGCACTGCAAACATCTCTTCCTGTTTCATCTCCTAGACATAAGTCACAGTCTTGCTCCTCAGTTTGTGAAAGAAGCACCTACCCTCTGCTGCCCATTTTTCTGCTCCCCACCCACTTTCCTCCACCCAGCCCCCCTTCGCTGTCAGATACAATGACAGTACTACTTAGTACCAGCTGCCTTATCTTTCATGATTTGTCAATAGATTCATTCTAAAAGTCGACAATTTTTTGTGTCATGACACAAACACAGCTTACAGTACTGATTTTATTACTATATAATATACGCTACACAATACTATAAACAGCAATAGGTATATGAATAGATATTAGTTAACTACCAGTATTTTAAGTGTGGCATATTACTTGTAATGTTAGATTATGTTTCCTTTTCAATATGCTCACTCTGCAATTCAATAGAAAATATTAATAGGATCAAAACATCTATGCCACACTGAAACCCAATTATTTTGTAAACATCAATAGACTTAAAAAAATTTTTTTTGATACAGGGTCTTGCTATGCAGTTCAGACTCATAGCGATCCTCTTGTCTCAGGTTCCCCAGCTCTGGGATTACAGGTGTGCACCACTACACCTGGCTTCAGGGCCAACACAGCGCCCCCAGGGCCATGAGGCCAGCATGGCATGCAGTACCAGGGATGGAACTCCAGTTCTTGTGCTTGCCAGGCAGGTACTTAGGCTGCTGAGCTATCTCCTCAGCTCCATCAATAGACATTTTAAATTTGAGACAAATGTATTTGAGGAAAAAAACTCTTGTCTATTCTAACAGCCACCATCCTACAGCAGTTATGGTGTCCACAAAAAGGTAGGGCCTCAGCGGGGTATAGAAGTGCACACCTGTAATCCTAGTTATTCAGAAGCCTGAGGCAGGAGAATCACAAGTTCAAGTCCAGCCTGAACAAGTTATCAAGACCCTGTCTCAAAGAAAACAATAAAATGGCTAAGGATGTAAGTTAGTGGTGGAGCAACTCTAGGTTCAGTCCCTAATACCACACACATAAAAAGTCCATGTCCTAATTTCTGATGCCTATTAGTGTCTCTTACAGATGTAAATTGGGATCTTGAGATGATGTCATCCTGGATTATCTGGGTGGCCCCAAACCCAGTGACACACACAGAGTAAGATAGCAGACTGGAATGATGCCAATGAGGTCAGCAATCACCAAAAACTGGAAAAAGCAAAGAACAGGCTTTCCCATTAAGCTCTGGAGGAAGCATGGCCCTACCCACACCTTAGGCTAGACTTTTGACCTCTAGAACTACACGAGGGGCTGGGGAGATGGCTCAGTAGGATAAGTGCTTGACTGGCAAATGCAAGGATCTGAGTTCAATCCCTGGTTCTGCCAAAAAAATAAATAAATAAATAAAATTAAATTAAATTAAAAAAAATAAAAAATAGAACTACACAAGAATAAATTCTGTTGTTTCAAGACCCCCTTTTGGTGGTAAAACAAATGAAAACTCATCAGTATGCCCAGATTTTATTAAGCTCTCACAGAGTTTTCACACATGCCAGCAAGCTCCTGCTCTTCTACTCTGAATGGTTTAATCCAGGCCTCCTCTAAGACTTTCTTCACCATTTTCACAGACGGAACCTTGGATTTTATGCCACCATGGTTGGTTTCCCTTCTTGTTTTGCTAGAGCACATCCTGAAGTAACTTGCTAAGAAAGAAAAAGCACATAACAAATTGTGTGGGTCTTTCAATGTCTACAAATCTCTATGTTTATCTTCAAATATAATTGTTTGGGTGGAAACATAATTCCAGACTTCAAGTTATTTTCTCTCAGAACTTCAGTACTCGGGGCCGGGGAGATGGCTCAGTAGGATAAGTGCTTGACTGGCAAATGCAAGGATCTGAGTTCAATCCCTGGTTCCACCAACAAAAAAAAAAAAAAAAAAAAAAAAAAAAAAAAAAAAAAGAAGAACTTCAGTACTACTAATTCTCATTCCATTGTAGATATCTATTTATATCCCTCTGGGAACTTTTAGAATATTCCCTTCATCTTTGACTCCCTGAAATGTCACAATAGTACATCCAGTTATGTCTTTTTAAAATCCATTCTGCTTGGTTGGATTTCAATGTGAGGATTCATTTCTTTGTGTATCACTCACTACTCATCTGAAGTTTCCTCCTAACCTCTTTAGTTCTCAACTTCTCCTGGTTGTCAAAACTATCCAAAAGAACTCTACAAGGATGGAAATTTTCTACAAATCTGTGCTGTCCAGAACTGTACTCCCTAGCCACATACAGGTACTGAGTAGCTGGAGTGATGTTAGTGTCGATGAGGAACTGAAAGTTGTATTTAATTTGAATTTAAATGGCCACATTTAAACTGGGCGTGATGGTGCATGCCTGTAATACCAGCACTAGGGAGGCTGAAACAGGAGAATCACTATGAATCTGAGTTGCAAGACCCTATACCAAATCACATCTGGCTAGGGTGACTATGTGTAGTCACACCATTAGGACTTTTCTACACTCTTCTATTTACCCTCATGTTTTCTTTCTTTTTTTCTTTTTTATGTATTTGGTACATGATCTCTCTACGCAGCTCAGACTCCTAGTGATCCTCCCTTCAGGGCTGGGATTATAGGTGTGCACCACCACACCCAGTCTCAGTGGCCATGCACCTGGAGAAAGGGCCAGAGCACCATGTGGTGCTGGGGACCAAACTGGTCCCTGTGCTTGCCTAAGCAGGTGCTTAGTCTGCTGAGCTATCTTGGTGGCCCTTCATCTTTTCTATATTATATTTCATATCTTTTTTACATTTTTAGTCCTTAATTAGAACATTTCCTTGGCTTTAGCCTGTTTTATTTATGTGGTACTAGGAGTTGAACCCAGTGCCTCACCCATGAAGCTTTATCATGGAGCCACTTTCTCAGCTATAGCCTGTTTTATTTATTTATTTATTTATTTATTTATTTATTTATTTATTTATTTATGGCCAGCTTAGCCTACCCTGGCGGCAGGGCTGGCATGGCATGTGGTGCCAGGGACTTTGCCTAAGCTTGCCTAAGCAGGCACTTTAGAGTGCTGAGCTATCTCACTGGCCCTATAGCCTCTTAATTAATTTCTTAATTTTGACAATCATCATACTTTTCCAATACTCTTATTCCTCTGGGGGGATGCTGGTGACTGAAAGCAGGATCCCACACATGGTAACTAAGAACTTCACCAGCTCTTATTCTTTAATAGCATATTATTCTTATTTTAAGGATGGATGAGTCTTGACAGTAGATGCATACCCTAGTGAGAGAGGCTAAAATCCTATTCATTTCATCAAAATAGCTCTTCTCCTTCTGCTGTCAGTTTATCTTGGCCTCTTGCATAATTGAAGTTGTAATAACATGCTTGGTGATCCCTGGATACTTTTACTCTTTGATGCAGTGCAAGCTCTCAAAGCAAAGAGAACGGCAACTTAGCTCAGGGCTGAACCTCCAGAGGATGAGGCCTGGCCACAGGAGAGGGTGGCACATCACTCCACAGGTGCAGCTGCTTTTCCCTGGACCATTTGTTTATATCCCAAAGAAGCAAAAACCTTGGCAAGCCTTCAAGCCTTGCCCAAACTCCATGGGGTGTCGGGGTGGTGACTAGCTTATATTCCTGAGTAAAGTCAGTCTCTGTCTGTCTCTCCCTTCACCACTTCTCCCCTCCAGCCTGCCATCAAGGAGGAGGAACAGATCCAGTCACGTCACTTGTGATGGATTATCTAATTGTCAGCTTGTAACACCCAGCTGAACTGAGTCAGCTGGGTATGGAGGGCTCCCCTGAGGACTGCTGCCAACAGCATCAAAGGAGAACTGGAAGGGAAGAGGGTGTGCTGTTGCTTCTCCTGGAGAAGCTTGTCATGCTTATTTTCCTGATGTGAACTCAGCTGTTCTCATTCCTAGAGAAGTTCAGGTCCTTGCTGTCACTGAGGATGGCTGCGGTTCTCTTTGGGGGAGCTCTGATCCTTACCTTGAGTGACGCTTCCTGGCTCCAGTGCAGATCCTTCGGCCTGCTGGCACAGATCCTCCATCCCACTGGCGCAGACTTTCTAGCTTCTACCACTGACCTTTAGGCCTTCCCAGTGCAGATCCTAATACAGACTTGCATGACATTGCCCTGGCTCTTGGCCTCTGGCTGGACCCAGCTAGGTCATGGCAACATGGGATCCAGACCCTTTGCTGGATTCTTTAGGTGTCTTGTGCATGGACAACTCTCCAGCTCCTTTCTGCATTTGATTCTTCGGGTGAATATTATAAAATAATCCTATAAATTATGTGTTCTGTATTAAATCTACTCCCCTATAAACCCTGAATACAATACTACTTACGTCTCACATCAGGAAATTCTGGGATTCCTCTCCTGTGGTACAGAGCAGCTACACATGCAGGCAGTATCAGAAGCTGAATTGAGTCCCTCACTAAAAATTCATGTACTGAAATCCTAATCCCAATGTCTCAAGATAGGTCTCTACAGAGGTAGTTAAAATGAGGTCATTCAAATGGGCCCTGATACAAAATGGGCATCCTTCTGAGAAGAGGCAGGCATGCGTGGTGGAAAAAAATCTGTGCACAGATATGTGCGGAGGGAAGACAGTGTGAAGACAGAGGGAGGAGACACCCATCTAGAAGCTGGAGAGAGGAGCCTGGAACAGACTCTCCCTCACGGCCCTCAAAAAGAACCAATACTTCCAACACCTTCATTTGGCCCTCTGCTTCCAGAACCATAAGACAAATAAACTGTCGTTTCTGCCTCCACCTCTACGCTGTGCTGCTCCATGGACACATCGGCTCCCCCATACATAGTCCATGGCAAGCGCAGCACCCAGTCCACCTGAGGTCTGGGGTCCACAGCCATTGACTGGGTTCCTGTTGGAACCAACTTTCTCTAGTTTGGTTTCTGCAGGTCTAACAGCAGGGAGTCTGTGTGTCCCAGGGCCTGGCAACAGACAGGCTTCACGCTGGCCAAAGTGGACACTGGGGACCCCGGCATTCCAGAATGAGGAGGGCTTTCCTTAGCGTGCCAGTATCACACAACCCGCCTGGCTGTCACCCAGTTAGTCATCTCTATACAGGTCAGAGTCCCACGACAACTCTATCTGAGGTAATCTCCCTGCCAGTCCCCAGGGAAAGAAAGGGCCCAGCAGCAAGGTTACACCCTCAAAATCCTCACTTTGACGTTCTTGGGCCTTGGTACTTATTCCCTTAATGATGAAAACTCATTATTCTTGGCATGCCAGTGCCCTGAGAAAGCCTGATCACTGCTTCAGCTGCTTCTAAACACCCCCACGCGGAGCCTGGTTCTCCCTCCCTAGCATGCCCTAGCCCTTGCACAGGAAGGCCTCGGTTTTCCTCTGCAGCGCGATGCGGTGTGCACCAGCCCCTGCGGGAGCTGCGGCCCAGGCCGTGGAAGAAGAGAGCAGGCGCTGGCGCTCATCAAGCTGCCTCCTCCCATCTGCTTCCCATCTCCCAAGAACTGGCTGCAATCGCGTCTGCCAGGAACAGCCCCTCGTTTCCTTTGATGTTGTAGATGTTTAATTTTACTTCTCATTTAGCTATTTTAGCGGGAGTCTCAAGGACAGTAGATGAGCATGTGCTTAATGACAAGCACCAATCCTTTTTCCTGAATGTTGTTAAACCAACACTGCTGATATCAAAGTAAATGAGACACTGAGTGCTATTGTAATCTCAGTTAGCATCCTCAAGTAGCTAAATGAACACACGAAAAGTTACACAAATGATCTTTTCAAGCTCTACTGAAACTTTTAAAGTGGAAGAAATAGAAATCTTTAAGGGTAACTGAAGAGGATTACAAGTCTCTAATATAGGTTTCTTGTGTCAAAACAGCTAATCTGTGTAGAAATGGAAAAGATTATGACATTCAAGCAATGGTTGTTTGAGGTTAGGTACTCTTTATGAAGAGAAGGGAATTTCTTTTTCTTTAAGACAGGGTCTTGTGATGTTATCCAGGCTGACTTCAAACTCTGGGCTTCAAATAATTGTCCTACCTCAGCCTCCTAAGTAGCCTGACTGAACATATGGACCTCCAAAGCCAGCTTAAACTTTTTAAGAATAGTTTCTTTTGCCTACTGTGCATAAGGCCCTGAACTGGACCCCCAGCACAATAACAAAAC
This sequence comes from Octodon degus, assembly GCF_000260255.1. Taxonomy (NCBI): domain Eukaryota; kingdom Metazoa; phylum Chordata; class Mammalia; order Rodentia; family Octodontidae; genus Octodon; species Octodon degus. The sequence goes on from NW_004524637.1 coordinate 3,059,301, forward strand.
AAATAAACTGTCAATGTACATTTCCTCGAATTCTGACTACCAGAACTGGTTTCAGAACAATCAGCCCCTGGCTGTCTCTCCAAGCAGGACTTTCCCTTACTTTGATGGTATCCAACGCATGGACCTAAGATGGGCAGCCAAGGACACAGAGAGGCCTTGGCCACTCACTTGTAGCCTCTCCTCCACCAAGCAGGAAGGAAAGAAACTACTCCTTCTCAGCAGTCAAAGGGGAAGACGCAGGCTCAGTTTCGAAAGGCCTGGTCCTGCAGGCCAAGAGAGAAGCCTGGCCACTGGGTCACCCCTGCAGCTGCACACCTGTTACCTAGTGTCCTGCCTCTATGCAGTCCGATGTACCACCTCCTGAAAGGGCAGAAAGGTGAACAAATAAGTGATGAGGAAGAGGATGGGAAGAGAACTCTAGATTTTAGCTTCCTCCTTCCTTGCAGAATGACATCACACTGGAAAATCTCAGTCAAGGACCAGATGTGGATCCACATCTGGAAGGCTTTTCTCCCCATTCACCAGTGAATGGCATGGACAGAACTCTTCAGAAGTGAAGGGAGAAAGTGCACCACAGCTCCCCAACCCCTTTACAACCTGAACAAAGACTCTGGCACCATGCTGGACAGCACGCTCCAGACTCAGTCCTAGACACCTGACAGTCCTGCTTGGCGCATGTTCACAGCAGAGACACTCACATGTCCTTACAGACACAGAAAGAGGGCACAGAGAGGTGCAGCAAGAGCACAGAGGCTCAGTGAGCCACTGCCACAGCCTCAGACCAGATGTGAGAAGACACTCTCTTGTGTTTTCTTTGAAACTTGCTCTAGAAATTACATTTTCCCATTTATCAACTGAATGTGATGGTGACTGAAGTATCAGCAAGGTGTGTCCTTGAAGGTAAACATGGTCCCTCAAAAGTCAGCCCCTGCTGAGCACCCGCCCCCAGGGGATGAGACGGTCCTGGACACACAGCCCCACGCACACCAACTTCCGGTTCTGGGCAGTGGGTACAGAGGTTGTCCTTATTTTCCAGTTTCCAGAAGGAAAAAAAAAAAAGGGACTATCAGGAGACAAAGGGGGACACAACTAAAACAGGAAAGCCTTGTGATGACCCCTTTAAACCAAACACCTACAAAAGCATCTGATACAGGAAATGACACTATGGGATGACACTATGCAGGAGAGGCACAAATACTTCAAGTGAAAGGAGGAGCATATGGAGGTGAGCAAGCCAGGGAGGGAGAAGTCAGACAAAATGAGGGATAAGCTGAGTGTGGTAATGCACACCTGTAATCCCAGCACTGGGGAGGCTGAGGCAGGACAGCTCCAAGTTCAAGGCCAGGCTAGAATGCATAGCAGGATACTGTCTCAAAAACAAAAACCAACCTAAAACAAAATGAACAACAATAAAAAAGGCAAAGTCTCCAACTAAGCGAGGGTCCAAAGAACCCCACGCAATGACCACTGGAACAGTGTGCAAATAACCTGCAGGGACCCAAATGAGCTAAGTAACTTCAGCCATGGGATTTGGGACATCTTCATCTGTCTGGCCAGGCAGAGGAGAACAAATGGCTCCTAGAAGCCATCACCCTCCAGTTGGGGCTCTCTGAACAATAGCAATCAGTTCTGTCCTCACCTCGTGCCCTGTGCTGAATGATGGGTTCTGAATGTGGAAATGAGTTTTATTCTTGAGGGTAAGCAAGAGCTGAAAGACCACTTGTGGAGCACTGAATGGAGAGGGACCAGAGGCAGGAGTGGCTGAGATTAAGAGTAACCCATGAGATAGTATCCAGGCACTTCAAGTGGGACAGCAGAAGGGGCCATGCAGGAAGAGATTCTTCCAGCAAATAATTCCAGGGCTCCAAATTCTGAGTACAAAAGTAGGCATCTCAGCAATTCTCAGTCAGGAATTATGTAGGCCAGAAATCAGGCTGAGCATTGAGCTTGGGAGATATCCTCTTAGGGGACAATTGTGTCCCCAGTGCCTGAAGTCCTTCAGGCCTTCCTCACCAACCTCCGGTGTCCTAGCATCCTGTGTCCTGGCAGGACAGATCCTACAGGTGCAGAAAGGGCCATTTCCAGCATTGCAGGCAACTGCTTCCAAGATTTAAACCCAATGGGATTCCAGGGCATCTGATTCACATTATCAGCAAAGCAATTTCATCATTCCTAAATATGGTGACAGAGACTTTAATTTCACATTATGTCAAGAGTTTTTTTTGAGCCAAGAAGCTTTCTGGTCCTGAATACTCATCAATACAAATCCCACAGAAACCAAACAGCAAAAGCACTCATTGTGATTATCACCTAAAGGAGGGTTAGAAATTTGATTAAAACCAAGTGAGAACTAAAATATATTTTATGAGCAGGAAGCTTAAATCCAGAGCATATGTCAGAGCTGGAACATGAAGTCACAATCTCTCTAGATTATAGTTGAAGCATTTTTCATTCTGCCTCTCCTTCACCCATAAATCCAAATACAGTTCAGAGAGGGCCTAGGTGGCACCCTGCTCAGAGCAGAACCCAGGGGACACTCCTGGCTCTCATAACCCACACTTTGGGCTCCCTGCTCCTCCAGATTATGGGCCTGGGCATCTCTTCTGATCTGGGGTTGAGATCAGTGTCACCTACTCCTGCATGCCGTGTATCAGCTGTCCTGGGCAGGCTGGCCAGCAAGGGGTCTAATTAGCCAATGTGGAGATGTCATGTCCTGTGAGCAAGAATCAGGACAAGTTTGGACCTGAAAACACTGCTTTAGCCATGTCAGAGTGGCACCCTCTTTCTGTGGTGCTGTGTTTGCCTCTACTGGCTAGCCCATTTGGGTCAGGGTAAGGCATCACCAGCTTATGGGCTTGCCGTGGCCTCTCCCCGCTGCCACCATCCCTACTTACGCACAGGTGCCCGATGGATCTGCGCATGGCTTCCTCTACTTCTGTCCTAAAGCCACCTCTCACACTCACCCTCACTAGAGCCTGTTTGGGGCTGTACAGAATCTCCAGAATTAAGGCTGAGGTGGTGCCACTCCAAGTCATACAGGGCTGCCGTACATGAGATATTGTGAAATGGGAAGAAACTGTTCAGGAAGAAAGAAAAACTGGAAGAGGGGAAAGGAGAAAAGAAGGAAGGGAAAAGGAAAAATTATATATATACATACACATACGATAGTTAAGATAGTTATACTACTAATTGTCATTAGTTCATTGAAAAGAAAGGCTTAGAACTATTATTTGATCAATTTTTCATGCCTATATCTTGTACTATGAGCATCTACTTTGAAGATAACAAGATACAACATGCTAACCATTGCTACTCTTTAACAATCTTGTTTAAAATTTTTGTACCATCATTTTTACTGCTTTTTCTTTAAAAACATTATTTAAGAGCTAGGGATGTAGTTCAGTGGTAGGGCGCTTGCCTAGCATGTATAAGATCCTATGTTCAGTCTCCAATACTTCAAAATATAAAGAATAAAATTAAATATGAAAAAAAAAAAAGACTGCTGTGAAACTCAGATCCACCCGCCAGCTGCATGCTGGGAAGGGCCTGGTCCTCTGTTAGGAGCCCTCCCTTGCAATCCTACTTGTCTCCCATTGTAAACTGGAGCAAGAGCTATGCTACCCTGAGGCTACACCACAGCTATCGCCTCCATCATCTGCATGGTAAAAATCCTGGTGTAATTTCAAAAAGGCAGCAGATGTCAAGACATGATCCCAGTTCCTTTCTCACAAAGCAAGAACTGAACCAAAACTGTGTTGAATGACAGTAAACGTACACAAATTGGATGATACCTGACATTCTTAGTACTGAGATCTGACCTGCTTCCTATTCAGAAAGCTATTTAAAAAGGTTTTGTGAAGATCTGGAATATTATAAAAACTATACACTGTGGTATATAGGCTTTACAATCTGAGGATCTGAGCCTTTTAAGCAGAAACCTCAACTAATAGACAACTAGAAATCCCTCCAAGTATGTTTTCTTTCAAATGTAGGTCTTTAAAAATACACACAAAAAGATTCCATTTGGCTTTGCCTATACCAAGCAAAAGTCAATTGGCAAGGGGATGAGGCTGAATTATAAACCCTCACAAAAAGTGTTATAAATCAAGACAGAGTTAATGTTGGACTTATCTAGTGGGTGCTGTCACAGCTCCTACTATCAGCAGGAATACAATGATGCTTCTTTTTAAAAAAAGAAAGACTGTTTGCCCAGTAAGGTTGGATCATAAGCAAGACAAACAGCAGTCAAACACAAAGAAATGAAAGATAACTTTTACACGTTGGTTCTTTATAAAAGTCTGGCTGTACCTCATACCAAGCCAAATAAGGAAAGCTGCTCTTGCTTGATAGGTTCTCTCCTTCTCTATCTAATATATGTCCTAATACCCACACCCTTAAAAGTTCACTGAGTTGAAAAAAGCTTCTCTGCAAATCACAGTCTTGAGATGATGCTATCCTAACTGACCAAGTGCTCCTAAATCCAGGGACACATCCTCACAAGAGACACATAGAGAAGACCACCTAAAGACTAGGCAGAACCTTGAGAGTATGGTGTTAAGTGAAATAAATCAGACACACAAGCTTAAATATCACATGATTTCTGTTATATGAGAGATCCAAAGTACAGCTGAAGAGTAAAATAAAAGAGAGACAACAGGAAACAGGGACAATCATTTGTAAAAGGGACCCAAAGATGGAGAGAGGGGAAAGAGACAAGAGGGGAAGGGGATGAAAAAGGAATGACTACATGTTCTGTAAAGTAATCATTATGCACTGCAAACATGGAGTAATAAAAATAGGCATGTTTTTAAAAAGCTAAGCAGAGACTGGAGTGAAGAAATGCCTGGGACCAGGAGAAGTTGAGAGAGGCGCAGGACAGACCCTCCCAAGAGCCCCCAGAGAGAGCAGAGTCCTGGAACACCTTGAATTTGGTCTTGTGGCGTCCAGAACTGGGAGTTACTGTCTCCAGTCGAACACAGCCCCCAAGAAGTACATCTCTAGATAGATACACAGACTCACTGTTCTTGTCTCTAAGCAGCAAGGGACACCACTTCCCAATTCCGGGGACCAACTTCTCCCTGACAGAGCAAGCTATGCATTTTGGCTCCACTGCTGGCTTAGATGGGATTGAGCATGGGCACTGTTTTACATAGGAAATGGCAGATGGGCATACCATGGAAAGAGTGCAGGGACCGATGGACAGCATTAGCATGGTCACATCAAAAAGATGACACATTTCTCAGTATCACTGTGCTACACAGTGGGTCAGGGGACATCTGCACTTCAGCTAGCTTTCAGAAATGCATCTGGAATTGTTGGTCATATTTAGGTTTCCAGGTTAGAAGGTCAGCTGAAAAGACACCTGAGTTTGTCTTTTCTCTATAAACACAATACACCTGGGCTTAATTAGGGAACGTGACTCCTGAAAGGAGATGAGACAGGAAGGTGGCATCACTAGATGTGAGGACTGTGGGGAGCAGACAGCAGCAGGAGTCCTGCCAGGGGACCAGATGTATGTGTGACCTAGAACTTCAAAGCCAATGCTCAAAACAGGGACAAACAGATAACAAAAGAGATCCAAAAGCAGAGCTCCTAAGAGGTCCAGTGCACTGGTAAAAACCTTACTTGTATGTTTTTGAAATTTTCAAACTGTGTTAAGATAGAAGGAACCCTCAAACTGAAACCCAGATCAGTAGTGACATTCCACATGTGTTTCCCAGCCCAAATGCATTAACAGGGAGAACTCGAGATAACTGCGCAGTAATGCATATTAGCTCGGACCACAAGTCTAAAGTTAACATTTATTTTGCTGGATGCCAAGACTACCGAATAACAAAAGGGTTATTTCGCTTATAAATGGTCCATTTGTTATTTGTTGGCACAATTCTGGAAGTGCTTTCCAAAGGGGGAGAAAAGCCTCAAAATACAAATACAAACTCTAACCTTCAATAAGACTCCATTATTCATCAGAAAGGTTAAGGCTGTATCTTAAATAGCTTGTAAACAGCAATTGGTATGTGTGGCTTTATTTGAGAAACTTCTAACACCTTGTAAATTTACTTATCCTAGTAGGAATTTTATTGTTAACATTTGCATAATCATATTTCTTGGACAGCCACATCACTTAAAATTTACATTTGTTGTACGGCAAAAAATCATATTCCCAAATATTAAAATAACCTAAGACTGGACCTTTTTTTAAAAAGTGAACTACTTCACACTGAAGAATTATTGCTACCACAGCAACGGATGGGCACTCAATAAACACCTTCCCATGTATGTATCCGAAAAAATTCACCTGAAGAAATTCTACACTTATGATTTTTAAAAATATTTTAATTGCTTATAGAGAAATTACAAACCACAAAAAAATAATGTCTCCCATAAAACTAAGTAGTGACATGTTATTACGGTAAAGATAGGAAACAATTGCTAAATAACATTCCTCAGCAATGAGAAGGAATTTAGGATAAATCACAATACTGCTTTTAGACTAAATTGGTAATCTTCATTTTAAAAAATGGAGATTTTGACTTTTCATAGAGGAATGGAGAAGCAATACAAAGATACCCTTGTATTTGTATTTACTCAGGGTACTGTGTAATACCCTGAGTGATTACACAGTACTGAGTCATACACCAATTTGGGAAACTGGGGGACACGTAGTTACTGTCCACCTTACCACCAGAAATTAAAGGTATTTCTTAATTTCACAAAAATATTTCCACTGAATTATACTTAGGATCAAAGGTGTCAACCAAGGGGTCTGCTGTTGTCTTTTGAAGTAATTATTCACCTTCACATATTCAGAAAATCAATAAACATCAGGAACAATTGTCGATGTACCTGAGACCTAGAGTTCATAAAACCTAGGTATGAATGGCTCCAAAGCATCAGCATGCTGCTTGCTGTTGCTGTGGTTAAGTCCAATGGTATGTTCACTTCAGCCTGAGTAAACTGTGAGGGTAACAGCCTCCACCATATTATTCAGGCACCATAAACCCCATCATCTTTCTATGGCAAAAAGATTTAATCAGCGCCTGAATGTGGCAAACTCCAGGGCTATGTACAAAATGGCTGCCGAGGAGTCCAGATTCCAGGCTGGATGTAGACTGCATCTAAATCATGATTTTGGATAAAAATGCATCATCTTAGTCACCGTATTTCCATCTATAAAATGGGGAGGATGCAACCTATGATCCTTGGGAACTAATACATGAGAAAAATCTAGGCACAACACCCAGACTGTAATAGCTAACCAAATGTGTGAGCTGTGTCCTTCATAGGCTCAACTGTTTTTCAGCCATAAATTGGTCAGATAATCCAAGAAATGTTTGTCATTGATAATAAGGGCCATCAAATAAAAAAATGTTGGTGTCAATCTTGAAAGCCTAATGGCCCAGGATTCTCATCCATTGTGGGTTGGAAAACCACTGGGCAGGTGTCATGGTTTGGATCTAAGTGCTTGAAGGGTCAGGTGTGCAGAAGTGGAGCTTTGGAGGTGACTGGATCTGCAGTACTCATCTGTGGATTCATCCCCTGATAAGTTCAGAGCTGAAAATGCTGTTTGAAAAGTATGATCTTGTTAGAAGAGGCAGTTCACTAGAGGGCTTTATTCTTTCTCGGCTCCTTCCTTCTCTTTTGGCTTTATCTCGAGTGCCTGGAGATAAGCAGCTTTCCTGCTCTATGCCCTTCTACCCTGACACTTCTGCCCTACATCCAGCCAACTACAAACTGAATCTGCTGAACTGTGAGCCATATTAAATCTCTCCTCCTTGAAGCTGTGCATGTTGTGGGTTGTGTCCCAGCAACAAGAAAGCTAACATACCAGGATCTGCAAAATAGCCAGGCTCTTTTTTTTTTCCCTAGGGGTCCAATGTATTTATTAAATGTTGCCATTAAATCAAATTTAGTTGTTGAGAATGCATGAATATCACAGCATATACATTAAATCTCTATAATTATATAGATTCTGGATATGGACCAGGTGATAAAAAGGAAAGAAGAAAAGTTTAAAAGTTCTGATTAAAAAATTTAGTTAAGGGCTGAGTAGACAGCTCCGTGATCTAAGCACCTGCCTGGCAAGCACAAGGACCTGAATTTGATCCCTGGTACGGCATGCCATGCCAGTCCTAGGACCCCAGGTGTGCCAGAAGGGCCCCCAAACCAGGCATGGTGAGGTAATCCTCTAGTACTAGCACTGGGGAAGCTGAGACAGGAGGATCACTATTAGTCTGAACTGTGCAGCAAAACCCTATATCAAAAGAACAATCTATTTAAAAATAGCTAAGATAATTGTAATACATATAATTATTTTATTCTAAATAAAATATTTTTATTCAGCTTAAACTAGAAGTATGGGAAATCTGAATGTAGAAATAATGATTTTTCACAGTATCTGTTGTCCTCAGCAACCCAAGATGATGTTATGTGTGAGACTTATAAAAACTAACAATAATAAGCTGAAGAAGATACAAAAGCGGTTTATCTGTCTCACATTCTGAGTAGGAAGCAATGGCAGGATGTCATGTCTCCAGTATTCAAAGTCATGGATTAATTTTTGCAGCATGCTATGCATGGGCAATTCAGCAAAGCAGAACTGCTTAAATTTAAACTTGTATTTCCCTTCTGATGTCTATCCATTACATTACTCATCCTCATTTCTGGCCAGAACTACGGGGAGACAGCTTCTCAACAAAGTAAACAACAGTTCGCATCACGTAGACAGCTGTTAGGTGTCAGTGGTGGGTGAAGTGATTCGTTTATATAGCTACATCTGGCCACTTAATTAATAGGTTTGGGTGAAATTAAAGGCTAGACTAATGCTCTTGTGAAGTCAACCTGAAAATACAACAGATGATTGCAATAATAAAATCCATAATTATTACTAAACAATATAATTTTTTTGAATTTACATTTTATTTTTTATTTTTATTTTTTCCCATAATTTTATTGAGAAACAAATAGCAATGAGACACT
>NW_004524637.1:3069264-3082135 GCF_000260255.1 Octodon degus
TTAGAATATATTTTTTTAAAAATAAGCATAAGGAATTATATACTTCTTATGTTTACATGTAAGTCCAAAAATCTAACCATATACAACCTTGAAGCAGGACAGTCCCACAATATTCCTTTTCCTGTCTCCTGCCTTCATTCACCACCCCCTTCTTTTTTAACAATCATCTACCTGAGAGACACCAAAGCAGCAACTGGCATGTCATGACAAGCAGCCCATATTCAGAAGACCAGAATGACAGGCACTCCAAGCATGAACCTACTATTACAGATTGCCACCTTCAGTGCAGTTGCTTAATTCACAAGTGTCAGTATATATAGTTAGTCAGGGTGAGAATCTTTCCAATTAACTGCTAGATTCAAAAATCTTCTGAATATTCTCAGGATCATTGCCTTGGCCATCTTCTGCATATAACTGTATGGCTTGTCACTGTCATGTTTCCTACCTCTTCTCCCTTCCCTCTTTTGATTAGTTAGTCCTCGAGTTCCTGCTTTCCTTTCACTGGTATTATACCTTTCTATTTGTATTTCTTCTTTTGAGTTCTTATACTAAGGAAACTATATGATATTTACACATATGTGTCTGGTTTATTTCACTTATGAGTATATCTTGAAGTGAAAACAGCCAGACTCTTAAGCAGCACAATTCCTAAGAGCCTCAAACTGGAAAAAACCCAAATGCCCATCAATAATATAGACCAGACAAACAAATTGTGTGATGTTCCTCAACAATGATAATGAACAAACTAACCCCATCACAACATATGTGAGGAAGACATCAAAACACAAAAAGTGTATATGCTTAATGAACAGGTATGGGGAAAAAAAAACAACTTGTTTTGCAACCCAGAACTCATTGTTTCATATGAATTTCTAAAGGTATAAGAAGAAATATTACTGCCAGGTGCAGTGGTACAAGTCTGTGATACTGGAACTCTGAGGCTGAGGCAAGAGGAGTTAAGCTTGGACTGTATAGTAAGACGCTACCTCAGAAAGCAAAGCAAAAACAAAAAACGATAATACAAACTAAAGTGATGGTGTTAACAAGTGAAAGAAAAAGTGCATAGCATATGTTTCCATTTATAAAGGCACAGACCCAAGACGGTGTTAAGTCACGATGATGGCCCCATGAAGGAGCTACAGCGATGGGAAGGGACCATAAGCGCTGGCACCCCATTTCTTGATCTGGCTACAAGTGAGTGTAGGGTGCAAAACTTCAAGTGCTACCCTCCAGTGATACGCTACCTTGTCTATCTTTTGCAAAGCTTTTAGAAACATCTATTTCCACCAGACTCTTCTCTTCAAGGTCACAGAACCAGGGAAGCCCAGATCACCTTGGCTCCAAAAGGCCCCAAATCTCCGGTGGCCTAGCCCTCGTCAGAAGACACTGATCAGGGTACAGCACCTCGCCTGCTAATGGTTTCCCTGTGCAGTGTCAAGCCTGACATCTCTCTAGGCCCTCCACAGGCCTGAGTCTGGACACTTTTTCCTGCCAGGCTTCATGGTTTTAGACTTGGTGGCCCTCAATAAAGAATCTTCAGGATACACAGATGAGATGACACAACAGTTAAACACATTTTGCCCAAGGCAAATCATCTAAAAGAAATATCCATTAAATCTTTAAAAATTCTTTTTTTTTTCTGGTACTGGGGGTTAAACACAGGGCCTCTGCATTGAACTCCATGCCCAGCCCTTTAGTTTTCACTTGGGACTGGGTCTCACTAAGTCATTAAGCTGCTGAAGTTTGGCTCAAACTTATGATCTGTCTCCAAGACTTCTGTGGTTACAGGCTTGTTCTACCATACCAGGCCAAGAATCAATTCTTTAAAGAATAATTTATTTGTAAGGAGGCCAAGAGATAAAGGATGGGAATAAGGAGAACCGGGTAAGGCGAAGTAAAAAGAATTAGCTGTGTTGTGTACATGTGCCAACTTCCCAACATGAATGTAATCATTATGTACTGCAAACATGTACTAATGAAAACAAAAATTTAAAAATTATTTTTAAAATAATGTATTTGTAAGCAACTACAATGAATCCCACTGACTTAGAGATTTTCTAATATTGGGTATATGTCATGTCATATCAGTATTAGTAAAATTTGTAAGATATGTGCAATTTTAGTTTAAAAATAAAGAACATGTAAAAAAAATAAGGTCTTCGAAATTTTTTACATTGAATGTAAAAAATGTCAAAATGTTTGGATCATTATACATGAAACAAAGTTTTGCATAAATTTTGTTATCATCACACAAGACTATTTCAGTCAATGATGCCTCATAGTGAAAACTCCCCATTCGGGCAGTGAAATTATTCTGTAAGACATTGCAATAGCGGAGACATGTCGCTCTGTATTTAGTAAGACCCAAGGCACGTATGATATATACAATGAGCCCTAGCGATGGACTTCGCTGACAATTTATCACCATGAGCTAGTCCATGGTAATCACTGTATCCCACATTAATAATGAGCAAGGTAGACAACAGGTCAAACTTGGAGCTGTGAAGGGGCTAGGAGGGGGTCTGTGTGAATTCCATACTCTTAGGTTTAATTTTTCTGTATGCCCAAAATCCCTCTAAGAAACAAAATGTGTTAATTTAAAAGTAAATAAAGGAGTAAAGAAAGCTTCCTCACACCTTCTAAGATTTCTATATTATTCCATATTATTCTGATGTGTCTGTAGGAAGCATCAAGTTAGAACCATAGACAGCAAGAAAGAACAAAAGTGTTGGGCTGGGGAGATAGCTCAGTGGTCTACGTGTCTGCCTCACAAGTGGAAGGACCTGGGTTCAACCCCAGTACCACATGCTGTGCCAGCCATAAATAAATAAAAGATTTAAAAAAAGACAGAACAAAAGTGTTCGTGCATCTTCAAGGGTTTGCATTTGCCCATGAAAATGTTTCTCATTTATTGTTACTACACACACACACACACACACACACACACACACACACCCCATGTTAGAAATTCATTATTTAGAATAACTATCTTCTTTTTTGGTACTGGGCTGGCAGACTGTTCTTCTGTATAAGAAAATATAATGCAAAATGTACTCAAATAAAAGCAAGAATAAGGGTCGACGTTAATACCGCAGGGAGAAATCTGATCGATTGGGTCCATAAGGAAAGATGTATGCGTTAGGTGCTCCCTAATTACAGCTGCTTTGGTGGGCAGCAGCACTGGTGAAACAGATGTGGGAGACCTATTAAAGAATGGGTTTCAAACATCTGCTTACAATTTCAAGGCAATTGTAAATACAGCAGAAAAGGTCAATTGGGCCAATTAAGGCCAATGTGCAAATCCAACACTGCAGGTTTCTTTTCAAGCTTAGATGGACTTAATATTTTATGCTTCTATTTTCTACAATCACATCAAAAATTTTTTTAACACAGGAAATGGGCTTAGTAACAACTTTTGTCCACTTTTTAAATTGTGATATTTTTTAAAAAAAGAAAATGACAGCAGAAATTCCATTCAAGGTAGGAAGTGTGTACCTTCCACTTCATGAAGCAAAAAATCTTCCTCCCCTCCCGGGGTACCAACACATAGGAGATTCCAAATGCTGGCTTCCTTTTAACCCAAAATGAACAAAGGTAGGTGTCACCTTCAGAAAAGCTGGCAGCGCAATGTGTGACTCAACATTACTCTCCATTGTAGGGACACCCAGGCAGGGGCATCTGTATTTCTACAACAGGCAAGTTCATCAGCCTTGATTAGAAAATCTTAAAATTTCCTACACCATAATCCAGTAACAAGTTTTACTATCAACAGTCTAAGTGCAAAAACTAAAAAAGGTACCCCTGGGATAAAAAGCTCACTCGTGTCAAAGATAACAGAAAGAAGCTTCTAGAAAACTCCAGGTCACTATTTCAAAGACTGACATTCAGGCCACTGTTCTAAAGACTGCTGTTTAACAACTGGTTCCCAGGGGTGAAATGACTCAGGCACACAAGAAGTTATGAGGAAGAGGGGCTGTCCTTCTGTACATATGTAAATTTTCATAAAGCTGTAAGTTTGTTACAGTTATGGAGTAGATACTTGGGCAACTTAGAGATAACAGGAAATAAGCATGACCTACCTCCTTTCCCATGAGCTCAAAGTCCTGACCATTAAGTTATATTTCCCACTGTTTTTGGTGGCCCAGACCCCTAAATTGCTCTCTTTATAGAGATTAAAAATAAAAAAATTAAAAAAGCAAAGTTAAGCAGACCTAAATTGAAATCTGCACCTTCCAGTCCAGGGAATTCAGAGCCTCAGTTTCCTCATTTGTAATTTGGAAGTGCTCCACCTTCTACAGTTGTCAAAGTTGACACACAGTAGACGTTCAATAAATATTGGTTTCCTGAGGTGGACACACAGTAGACAAGAAATGTTGGGTTTGGGCTGGAGAGATAGCTTGGTGGTCTAAGCACCTTCCTGGCAAGCACAAGGACCCAGGTTTTATCCCAGGCACCACATGCCGTGCTGCCAGGCTGGCCACTGAAAATGGGTGTAGTGGCATACTGGGGAGGCTGAGACAGGAGGATTACTACGAGTCCAAGCTGCGTAGTGAGACCTTGTACCAAACAAGCAAACAAACAAACAAACAAACAAATAAATAAAATTGTAAAAAGAGGGTTTGTAAAGCTGACATATAGTAGACACTCACAAATGCTGGCTTCGTAAAGGTGATAAGCATGAGGTGCTTGAGAAATGCTGGGCTCCACCAAGACACCTCCAGGGAGCCTGGACTATGTCCCCAACAGCAAGTGACAGTCCCCCTGAAAGGTTTTTTTTTTTTTTTCTTTCTTTCTTTCTGGAGCAAAGTATACCAAGTTTTTGTATTACTGCTGATGTTGCTGCTGTTTTTTTATTACTTGTGTTGTTTATTGGGTTTTTTTGTTGAAGCAGAAAGAGCGAAAAAATGAAAACATGAAATAAATTTTAGAAGAATAAGCCCTGTGGCAGTAGGCGGAGAAAAAACAGTACAAAGAACAAAGCAATCCTGAAGGAAAGTCAATACAGACGAGAGAAATCTAAGTTGAGAAAGTACTTTTTTTATGTCCCCTTTCTACTTTTCAACCTTGAGGCTCAGCTCCCTCAGGTCTGAGCAAGAATAAAGAGTCCTGCTTGTCTAAACAACAGCTAAATCTGAAAGCAAACAGCTCAGCTCCATGTGGTTCGGCAGCAGCATTCCCGTCAATACAACCCGTCCCAGCTTGATTGGCCCAACAATACCAGACTTAGAGCCCTGAGCTCATCCGTCTTCCAACTAGCTCGGGATTTTCAAAAGGCCATTCCAAGAACAGCTCTGGCAATTTTTGTAGCCTTTTCAAAAACACAAAAAAATCTAGCTCATTCACTTGGCCCACTGTTTCGGCTACTCAGCTTAAGCTAATTTTAAAACCTCCCCTTTTGTAAATAGTGATGTTTGAAACACCATCATTGATGAAACATAAATTGAAGGACTATATCATTCTTTCTTTCAATCCAATCACCATCATTTTAAAAAGCTTCAGACAGAACATCAGGGTTGGGGAAAATTACCTGGGGCTTAGAAGACACAAATGACACAGAAGCTGTTAAAAGCATTTTTAACATCAAAATGACAGCGTGGTGGGCATAATTTCTTTTCTAAAGCAAATGTTTAGCACAGGATCTGGTATAAAAAGTGATCAATAAATAAGGACTAGTAATCCTGACAGCCTACTAGAATGGGGCCCTCCGAGCTCCAGCACAGGCTGCTTTCTATGAATCACTGAAAAGGAATTTCAGAGCGCTGAGAGCAAGGCAGAAAATGCTAAGGGTAGACATCAATGTTACTGACCCACTCGGTCTCAATTTGCCAGAACACAGACAAGCTAAGCAACTATCTAAGGTATCATCAATAAAAAACTCTCAACAGTAACTTGTATTTAAAATATCACATATGGAAAAATGCAAAAGCCAAAACAACACTGGGTGCAAACTTGAGTTATCTGCAGGAAAAAGAAAAGACAACACAAAAGGAATATTGCTGATATGTATATCAGCAATATATGCTATTTCCTGCAGTAGAATTTACCATTTTCTTCCTGTTTTACAATGAGAATATATATGCACAGAATAAATTTTATTTTATTTTATTTATTTACATATTTTTTGCTGTACCGAGGATTGAATTTAGGACCCTGCACTTGCCAGGGAAGCGCTTATTCTCCTGAGTTATCTCCCTGGCCCGCAGAGAAGAAATTTTAGAAAAATATTTTAAAACTCAAAGGACGAAAAGTATCCTTATAGTCCATTTCCCAAAGAAAAATGCCTTTAATATATCTGGATTAGCTTTTTTCCTCTTTTTCAATACATATACAAATCCTTTATTTTTACTATTATTATTACTTTTTTTTGTATTTTTTAGGGAAGGGTCTACAGGGTGTTCAGGGTCTCACTAGTAGACAGGACTCATAGTGATCCGCCTGTTTACAGTCTCCCAAGAGCTGGGATTATAGGTGCATGCCACCATGTCCAGTCTCATTTGCCGTTTCAGTGTGCCCCGGGGGCGGGGCCAGTACAACAAATCCTTTAAACTTACTTTCTAAAACAAAAATTGGGTCATAGTGTAGACATTAATTTTTGATATTTTATGATTAAGCAGCCATACAATGTCAAATAAATGTAATGTACAATTTAAACTATTATCAGATGTAGACTATGATTTTTCTGTACCTTAACTAAGGACTTAATGAGCATTTACTCATCTATGTCTTTTCTGCCTATGTTATTTTTCTTGCATTAAACTATGAATGAATTGAGTAAAACTAGATACATTTTAAGGTGCATGGTACTCAACACACTGGAAGGGTAATGCTAAATCTGCCCCAACAAATGTACAAGCACACTTTTTTCCCTCTCTAACCAAACAATTTTTTAATCAATAATTTAACAAGCAAAACAGCTATGTGGCGTTTCCATTTTTATTAATACTGATGTTCAATTTTTTCCCACAATGGTCACCCAACTTCTGAGAAGTGACTGTTCATTTTCCTGACCATTTTTTCATACTGAAAATATAAATCCCTACATTGTTACGCTTCAACTATCTTTCCTCCACTAGTCCCATACGTGTTTCACAGTACTGCCTGAGATACAGAACTTCACGGTTGAAGATATAAACCTATCAGTCTTTTTCATCTATCATTTTCCTTGCACTTTCAAGCTTAAAAAGAACTTGCTGTCCTTAGAGCAAATAAACAATCTATTTTACACATTGAACTAATATTGGGATGACATTGGTCCTGATTGCAATGACTGAGGGGGTAAACTAGAGTTAAGGGGGAAAAAAGATCCCAGAGGGCTGACAAAGAGGTGAGAAGGCTTCTAAAAATAATATTTGGCAGACATGGGCTAAATGCAAGTCTAATTTGCCTCTTAGTTAATGAAGGAGAAAATGGAGATGGCGAAGGAATAAAAGGCCTATTCTAGAATGGTAATAATGAAATCCTCTCTGAAGACAATATCAACATTCTTGTTATACACAGAAATCTAATCCTAAAATAATAAAGAATATATTGATATAACAGCACTGTGAATAAATTCCATTTAAGCTATGTTGTTTTAACAGTGACCCAGAAAATGTTGAACTAAAGTAGTTTGTTACCTGCCCCATTTAGGGAGCTAAAACCCACTTA
Source organism: Octodon degus (assembly GCF_000260255.1). Lineage (NCBI taxonomy): Eukaryota > Metazoa > Chordata > Mammalia > Rodentia > Octodontidae > Octodon > Octodon degus. The sequence goes on from NW_004524637.1 coordinate 3,076,912, forward strand.
GAGAACCACAGGCGTCTAAGGATGTGTATGGAAAACACTTTTGTCTGCAGTGGACTCATCAATAACTATGTGCCAAAAGCTGATGTATGTGTGTTTCCAAAGAGCTCATACACCAATGTGTATGCCGACACATATAAATTTCCCCTATATCAAAGGTAACAGGTCTGTCAACATTGGTTTATGTTGTCCAGGCTTTAAATGGAATCACCATCTCATGAAGGGCACAGGAAGTGGATGGCTGGCAGCGATTCTGCCAACCCCACTCCTCCCTCCTGGGGGTCAGAAAGAGGGCCTTCGAGGGTCTGTCTGCCTGCTGGTTGAACCCCAGCTGTGTAGCAAAAGCATCTGGAACGGTCCAAAATTCTTGCTGGGGGCAGGGACGAGGTAGCCGGGGCTGCTGGAAACTGGCTCTGCTCACCTTGGTTTCTAACTTGCTTTCCACTGTGGTGTCTTACCCTCTTCCTTAGCATCTCAAGCTCCTGACTACCATCCTTCCCACGTGCTTCTTTCTTGCTTACCCAGTATTATGGTTGGTGTCTAGATGTCCCAAAATCCTCACATGGTCCTAGGTTTTCTTGGGAGGTGGCTGAATCTACAGTGTGCGACTGATACATGGTGCAATGCCAGGATTACAGGTGGGTGACTGCTGGATCGGTCCACCAACCAGATCAGCACCACCCCAATGCTGGTAGACTAGATACAAGGGACAGAAAGACCTTCTTCCTTCTCCTCTTCTCTTGTTACTTTTGCTGTCTCTGCTCACCATGAACTGCTGTCCTCTGTGAAGCCACCCTGCCTTGGAGCCAACTAACTATGGACTGAAACCTCTAGGAATTGTGAGCTAAATAAAACTTTCCTCCATTAAGTATGAGTGTTGGGTATTTTGTCCCACCAATGAGAAAAAAGTAACTAAGAAAACCAGTCAATTTCTGCTGTTTGCACGTGAATGCACAGACTCTACTGGCTCCTGACACTGATGGAAACGTGTGAGCACACACTCTGCTGCACAGCTCTCAGCAGGGAAGCACGAACAGTCTCTTAAGCAGCTTCTCTGCTGCAGCTCTGCTTCCATGCCTGAGACAGAGTTGCACACTTGATTCCTATCCTTCCACTTCCTTCCTGCACCCAAGTTCTTCTCCCTAGAACCAGTCTGGTAGTGGGTGAGGGGAGAGAGCAGAGAAGGCTAGAAATACTAGAAATATTTCAAAAAACATCTTTATGGTAGCAGTGCTTCTCTTATAGCTATTAGAGGCTTAATTTTTCCCTCTAAATACATTAAAAGTGCATTAGACCGGGCTGGAGAGATGGCTCAGTGGAATAAGCACTTCCCTGGCAAGTGCAAGGGCCTGAGTTCAATCCCCGGTTCTGCAAAAAAAAAAAAAAAAAAAAAAGTTCATTAGACCCAAATTTGTACCTTAGCTTTTTGGCAGATAGCTTCAATCCCTTTGTGTTCTCTAGGAATGCAAAGATGACAGGAGTAGAAGAGAGAGAAGACAGGGACCATGGCAGCTGGCTCCTGGGCAGCTCTGCTTTTTGGCTCCTCCATCCTTGGTGGGCTTTGCTCTGGGATCTCCAGCTGCCCAGGAGGTGACTTGGAGAGAAACTCAGAGAGACTGCTGGCTGCCCCCAGTCTTTCAGGGGCATCTTGGGAGGCACTGCCAAGGCCAATTCTGAGTCTGCTGAACAACACAGCTTAAACCCAAGCCAAGCAATGGAGGGACACATACACACACACCTGTACTAGCCTAGCACCCCATCTTGAGGCCCGAGCTCCTTTGGGCTCTTTCCTCCCATCAGGATATAGACTGACATGCCCTCACTGGGTCTACACTGTGGACACTTCTTGAGAGGCCAAGGTTTGGGGACAAGTAGGAGTCCAAGGGGACAGCAGGATGCCACTGATCAACAAGTAGAGAGTCCCGTGGAATTCCTGCTGCAAATATTAAAGAAGCCTCATGGGCATTTCTTCCACCTTCAAGCTCTAACAAGGAGCAGTCAGACCCCACAGGTCAGTCAAGGAAGGGAGGGAACTGGGAGCTGTGGGCTTGGGGGAGACGGTGTCCCAGGTGCCTTCCTGGGTCCTTTGGGTGTGGGCCCCACCCCTGTCCAGAGCTGAGGGGTTTGCACAGGCAAGGAGGCGAGCTGAGGACCAAGCACTCCAAACGTGGCTGGCTGTCCTCTTAATGAAGGCTCTGTGTGCCTTCTCCCTCCACTCACACACAAGCCATGGGGAAGCCTAAGGGTTCAACATTTGGGCTCAAAGTCTCCCGTATTTCAGAAATGCATCTTTGAAAATTCAAAACTTGAAAAATTAGAACTAAACTTACAGTTTTTTCGTATTATGATTCCCAAATACATTTTAAAGAGATTTTTCTGAGGATGATGAAGAGAACTATAACTTCATCCCAGAGGACCAACTCCTGGCTTCATTTACCCATTTCAGGAAGGGAATGAAGAAGTGAGGCTTCCTCAGTAGGACACGCACACCCACAGACTCAGCTGAGCTGAGAAATCAAGGGAGACATTCTAACTGAGAATCTCACTTGGCTAGTACACAAGTTCAGGCAGGCTTTGTCAGCTAAGTACTCTCTAAAATACACAAGAGTCAAATCTGCAGATTCAAAGTTTTTTTTTTTTTTTTTTTTTGGTACTTTAGGGAAGGGTCTACAAGGTGTTCAGGGTCTCACTACTAGATCGGACTCATACTGATCCTCCTGTCTACAGCCTCTTAAGAGCAGGGATTACAGGTGCATTCCACTACACCCAGTCTCAATTGCTGGCTCAGTGCGCCCTGGGGGCGGGGCTGGCACAGCGGACCTCTGCGCCTGCTTGCCGGAGCTTTAATCCACTGAGCTATTTGGCCAGCCCTGCAGGTTCAAAGTTTTAATGAATATATATATAAAACATAGGTGACTGCAACAAGAAGACTGCTGGCAGTTCAAGGCCAGGGACAGCCTCTTAAGGATCCTTCGGGTATTAACAATCCGAGCAACTCCATCAAGAGCAAAAAAAAAAAAAAAAAAAAAAAAAAAAAACCAAATACTTCCACCAGCCAAGTTCCAGTTTTTTGATTTCAACAAACTGAAAAGGATCTGACTAAGCCAAAACTGACAAGACAACAAAAATAATTACGGATTTGAAAGCAATATAATTCTTGGCACTTAACAGGTAAATATTTTATTTTATTTATTTATTTATTTTTATTTATTTATTTATTTATTGTGTGTGTGTGTGTGTGTGTGTGTGTGTGTGGCCAGCTCAGCACACCAGGGGGCGGGGCTGGCTGGCATGTGGTGCTGGGGGATTGAACCGCGGTCGCTGCATTTTTGCTTAGCTTGTTCTAAGTAGGTGCTTTAGACCACTGAGCCATCTCACCAGCCCAACAGGTAAATATTTTAAAACTTCAAAATTAATGCTATTTTTTAAAAAGTCAATTCCTTCCATTCTCAAAGAATTAGCATGTTTATGTTGTAGAGAAATACCCAAGAGGGATTAATAAAAGATTTTCAAGCATCAAATGGAATACATTTGTATAACCCTCTACCTTCTATAAGGAATTAAGAGTGAAAACATGAATTCAAGGAACCAAAAGAACAATACAAAATTCTGATTATTAAAAAGGAGCTTCTAAAACTTTTAAGAAATGATGATCAGCATCAGACAGGAATGGCTAAATATCTGTAATCTTTTTCAAATTTCAATTTCAGTTTTAGAAAGACACACAACTCTTTGGATGACAATATTTACCTTTTACTGGAAACTGCATATTTCTAATTAGTTAAACTTTTGATGAAAATGATGAGATGTCAGTTCAAACCCATGTAAGAGGGTTTATAAATTTTTCAAGATGATCTTAAGGAATCATCTGAGAAAGATTAGAAAGCACTGCTGTCACAGCACCCAGTTCTGCCCTCCTGGGGAACCAAGGCACTCTGGTCGCAGAGGCAGGGGTGTCTTAGGCACTGAAAGGATGCTCAGGAGTGAGAGCAGTCTTCAGAGCCCTGAACAAGGAGTGACCTACGGGGGTCTAGGGCATGCACTGTCCTCCTGGGTGACAGCAGCAGGACCAAAGGGGGAGCTGCCTGCCTGAGGGTGCAAGGAATCACCCAGTTCTGCGGAGGGCACAGGGAGGTCCCACAGCCCAGTCATCAGGGCACAGGCCTGCCCCTGGGGGACAATGCAGAACCCTGGCTTACTGCTTGGCCGCCAAGTTAGGACCAGGACTCTCACAACTCTCTCACCTAAAGAAACATCCTTTTCAATGCTCTGTGTAAGACGAATGATCACTATGTAAGGTGAGACAGTGGTTCACAATTACCTGACTCGCAAGCCTGATTTTGGTTTTGCATGTAAAGAAAAGATGCTTTTTTTTTTTAGAGGACCCGGAGCCGCTGGATCCTGAATCAACCCAGAACCCAGGTCCGGCATATGAATGAGACAGCCCGGGGCCTGCAGATCCTCAATAGACCCAGAGTGCAGGCCCAGCATGTGAATGATACCGCATGGGATCCATTGGATCCTCATTCTACCCAGAGCCCAGGCCCCACATGAAACCCTTCAGCAGAACTCCCTGCAAAGAGGCTAGAGGCAAGACCCACCCAGCTGATTCAGGAGCAGAACATCTTGCCAGAGTGACACAAGGGTTCAACTCCAAGGGCTGCAGTAGAAAAAAGTGGAGCAGAGCACCCAGACTCTAGTCAGATCCAAGCAACACCCACCTGGAGGAATCTGAACTTCGTAGATCCAGACCTGGTGCTAAGGTAATAACCCTATCGAAGCTCTACACCAAAGGTCAGAAGACAGTGGTATACAAAATGACAAAGAGAAGGAACAAAATGCAGTCTCAGGCCCCAAGTCCACCCAGTACAAATGCAGAAGATAGTAGCATAGAGGAAACTGGAAATCGCACACCTGATATCTCTGAAATAACAGCATTGGAAGTAAAGAAACAACTGCAGAAAGGTGTAGAAGAAATCAAATCAGAAATAATTTCTGAACTAAAAAATGTAGTGATAACTATAATCAAAGAAGTACTAAGTGCTGCTAAAGAATACACTGATTAAAAAATAGAGCACAATATAAAAATGATGGAACCTCTGAATAAGCAATTTTGGAAAGAAAAAGAATGTATGAAACAGAATCAAAGTGATATACAGGAAATTAAAACCTCAATCACAAGCTGGCAAAACCGTTTGAGTGAAAGTGAAAATAGACTTTCTGACCT
>NW_004524637.1:3084001-3108578 GCF_000260255.1 Octodon degus
CTTTCTACTTTGAGAATTCTAATTATATGAATATGTTTCTTGGTTTTGACACAGTGAACTATTATGACTGATCTGTAAATTCTTTCTTCATTTTTATTTTGAACAATTTTCAGTGTTATATTCATTTATGTTTGTAAATAATTTATTTTCAATTTGCAATCTATTAAAAAATAAATTAAAAAAGAAAAGATGCTTTTTGTACAGCTTTATTAAGCTCCACATATTCTAACAATGTTACTGCCACATAATTAAGGGGATGCAGACAAAGCCCACACAAAGTGTGACGGGCTGACTCCCACCAACTCAAATCAGGTCATCTAAGGCAGCAGCACATTTGTGGTGTGTGAACTGACACCACAATCTCCCAGAAACTGCTGCTGTCCTGACTATGCACAGGTGCAAACACCCAGCTACTTCCTTCCATCTTCCTAATAGTCAGATATGAACACACAGTAACATGCACACCACTCTACTCTACGAAAACATTTCACTTTCTTTTCATTTCTGCTTATTATATTTAGGTTATGCTATTACTTAAATTCTATGCACAGATGTTACAAAATCTATGAATTTAACTTCAAAAGGTTAAAGATGGAAACATAAGATATTAATTACAAAAAGAGAAGTAAACATGATACAACATGAATGAACCTTAAAAAACCTACATGAAGTAGAAGTCAGACATGAAAGACTGCCCTATACCTGTGTGGATACCAAATGCCCACAACAGCAGAGTTACAGCAACAGGATGTAGACAGTGTTGCCAGGCGCCAGAGGGATGAGGCGCGACTGTGGGAGCGGTTTCTTTCCAGGGTGCTGGGAATATTCTAAAGTTGACATGGTGATGACTACACAGGGAACACACTGAAAGCCACTGAGTTCACTGCACATACGCTTCAATGGCCAAACTGAGTGGAATGTGAACTGTATCTTTCAAAAGCTTGTTTTAAAAAACTAGTTTAGGGCCGGCCAAATAGCTCAGTGGGTTAAAGCACCTGCTTAGGCAGAGACAGGGGCCAAGAGTTTGATTCCCTGGCCTGCTGTGCCAGTCCCGCCCTAGGGGCCTACTGAGATGGCAATTGAGACTGGGCGTGGTGATGCATGCCTGTAATCCCAGCACTTGGGAGGCTGTAAACAGGAGGATCACTATGAGTCTGATCTATACAGTGAGACCCTGTACACCCTGTCCTAAATACATTAAAAAAAAAAAAAAAGGTAAAAAAACTGGTTTTAGGCCTGGGTTATAGCTCAGCAGCACAAGTGACTGACTGCACATGTGCCTGCCTGGCAAGCACAAGGTCTTGAGTTCAATCCCTAGTACTAAATAAATAAAGGTCTAACTTGGTTGGAAAGCACAACTCTAGACCTGCGCAAGATGAAGAGAACTCAAAAGCAGCAGCAGAACATTTTGGTGGGACGTCTGCACTGCCCAAACCTTTGTGAAGTCACAAAGCACTGCTAGCACTCAGTGTTGGAAGCATTTGGTTTTATTTACTATCATCATCACCATCACAGTACTGGAGACTGAGTCCAGGACCTGTGCACTAAGCTGCATTCCAGTTCTTTTTTATTTTGAGACAGGGTTTCACTAAGTCACTAAGTTGCCCAGGCTAAGTTTGAATTTACAGTCTTCCTGCCAGTGCTGGGATTACAGGTGCACACCACCATACCCAGCTAAGACTTTGATTTTAAAGGACACACAAATTGCAATAAACACAGGTTAGACTTTCAAAAATACAATCTGTCCCAAATTTCCCATAAAAACTGTAGCTTCTATGCACCACAAGGACATGAAGAACCACAACACAGCAGTCCTCTGAATCCCAACAGACCCAATCAGCACACACTCAAAGAGCACTGATTGTAACTCTTCAAGGAGGTATATTACCAGGCCATGTAGTAGCCCCCACTGCAACAGAAAGAAAAATGGAAGAAAAAAGCACATGCATGCCCACACAGCACCCACCACCAATAATCACCTAGTTAAGAGAAAACCACATCTAGAGATCAGGTTCCTGCACCTCTAGTTATGAGGTGGGTACAAGCCAGCGCATGAAGTGGCTAATGTGTTCTGAGCTCAGAAAACCAGCGCAGTTAGCATGGAAAACCACACACACACACACACACACACACACTTTCCCAGAAGGTGTCACACTTTACCTTAAATTTACTAACTTACTAATATAAGCATTTCTCCCTTTCCATGATACCATGCTAGCCAACCTGATGCATGTAGGAAGCATATCCAGAGAGTTCACTCTGATACAACACTGTGCCACACAGAGCAAGCAAAGCCGGTGTTGAACTACGTGCCATGATGCTCCTGTAGGTCTTCACTCATAAAGGAAGATGTTCAAAGACTTGTCTCCAGCTCTACATGCATTGCCTCAATAATACAAGGAGAAAGCCACCCTTCAAGACCCTCTCCCTTTCAACCATTTCTCTACTTTTTCCCCGTCTGCTGAGTATCAGATCCTGTACCTTGTGCAAGCGAGCATAGCTACCCATGGCTCCTCTGCTCAACAACCCTGCTATTGTGTCCAAGCCCAAAGCTACAAGTGGGCAGGTATAGTGGAAGCCACCTGTCCATCCACACCTCTCTGCTCCCTCAGCTGCCACTCGAGCTATCTACTCTTCTGTCTGTGTGTGAGCAGACAGTCCACAGTACCAGCCAGTCTCGGGGGACCTTGGTAGACGGTTGGCTTGGTGCCATTGCCCTAACGTTGGTCCTCCTTCACTCACTCACCCAAACCTCCAGGGCCTCTGAGACTCCTTCTCAGAGACCTTGCTCCATGACAGCCTCTCGGTGGTCATGGCAGAATGATCCTGTTAGAACTCCACAAGAGCCCAAGTCTTAGCAATTATCACTTGGGTTGGGTATATGTATATGTTTTTAAGTTTATTACAAAAATCACCTTTTATCTAAGGTTTCAGTTACACTGGATCAACTATGTTCTGAAAATATTAAGTGAAAAATTCCAAAAATAAACATTTCATAGCTGGGCATAATAGTACACAACTATTATCCCAGCATTCTTAGAGGCTAAGGCAGGAAGAGTCTCAGTTTGAGCCCAGACTGCACAACTTAGTTTCTGACTGAGACCTACCTTAAAGCAGGGAGGAGTTAGAGATGTACAGTGGTTCAGAGAGAAGGCCTGGGCTGAATCTCCCATACTAGGAAAAAGATTCCTAAGGTTTAAATCACAAGACTCATCAAATGGAGTGAAATCTCTCTCCATCCCCCTCTGTCCCACCAGGACATGGTTATTCCTGTGTTGTGTGTGTCTGCTTTGTATGTGATACCTACTTTTCACTTGGTAGCCAACTCACTTATCAGATCAGCTGTCACGGTATCTTCAGTGCTACATTCAGCTACATAACCCTGATTTTACTTAGTAATGGTCCCAAAGCACAAGAGTAGTTCTGCCGGCAGTTTGGACATGCCAAAGAGAATCTAAGAAATGACTTCTTCAAATGTGAACTTTAGGGCCAGCCCAATAGCTCAGCAGATTAAAGCGCCTGCTTAGGCAGACGCAGTGGCTGGGTTTGATCCCCAGTGTGTTGTGCTGGTCCTGGCCCTACCCCTAGGACGCCCTGAGAGGGCGACTGAGACTGGGCTTGACGGTGCACACACCTCTAATCCTAGCTCTTGGGAGACTGGACACAGGTGGATCACTACGAGTCCAATCTATGTAGTGAGACCCTGGAGACCCTGTACTAAATTAAAAAAAAAAAAAAGTGAAGCTTAAAGTTCTTGACTTACTAAGGCTAGAGAAAAACAGTATACAGAGGTTGCTGAGGTCATCAATATAATACTTTGGGGGCTTTTTTGGTTTTGCTTTATATGTTACAGAAAAAAATTAAAACAAAATTAATGAGACCCTCTTGCCTTTTGAATTAAGCTCTTTGTTATATCCTATATGCTACGTCTAGAGGTATTAAAATATTTCAAGTTTGTGTAACTGGAAAATATTTTACTTTTCGTTTTCAAAGGTATGTTTGCTAAGTATAAAATTCAAAGAGGATAGATCTTTCTTTTTTCTTTCAGTCCTTTAATTAGTCTAGTTTCTTACACACTTAGTCCTTTTTTTTTCTTTCTAATGTAGAATAAGATGCTATTTAACTTTGTTCTTCCATAGCTAATATTTTTTATGTATATGCTTTAATTATTTTTTTTCTTTACAATAAGTTTTGGACAATTTCATTTTTGTGTATCTTGGTATGATTTTATTTAAATTTCTTGGCAAAAGGTTCATTTTTCTTGGAAATGTGGTATAAGTTGAACTAAATTCAGAAATTTTAAATCTTTAAATATTTATTACCTACTCCTTTCTACTTTGAGAATTCTAATTATATGAATATAAGTTTGTTTTGACACAGTGAACTATTATGACTGATATAAATTCTTTCTTCATTTTTATTTTGAACGATTTTTATTGTTATATTCATTTGTTTGTAAATAATTTATTTACAATTTGCAATCTAAAAAAATGAAATAAACAAGTCAAAAAAACACAAAGACAACAATATGCAATGTATTAATTATTGTAACTGTCCTACTAACCTGTTCTGAAACTGTTTCATTGCTACTTTTTCTCAATAAAATTCTTTAAAAAAAAAAATGAGACCACATTCACATAACTTGAAAGACATTATATAACTGCTTTTTTATAGTTAAAGTTTCTCTTATTGTACCTAATTTAAACTTTATCAAAGATACACAGACACAGTATTCAAGCAGTATCTATAGAGTTCAGTACTACACATGGTTCTCGGTATTCACTGGGGCTCCCCCATGGGTAAGCAGGGGGACTCCTGTATGAACTATAAATATCATGTAAGGGTTAGTCCTTTAAAGTTTCCATCAGTCTAGAAGACAGGTAATTTCCAAAAGTGGCTACTGCTTAGGCCTTATTGCAAATATAAGACACACTCCTTTCCCGAACTCTACTCCCTAAGAAGTACCACAGTTGGCAAAACTGAGGTTGAAAGAAAACAGAAGCTCGAGTGGAAACCACCAGATGGGCAGAGGACGCAGGTTTTAAACACATTCACTCCCTCATCCGATTTGGGCCACACCTCTTCTGACCAGCCTGAGTTACCAATTCGCCAACTGAGATTGTAGAGTGTTTTTGTGTTTGTTTTTGTTTTTTGATATGGGGACCCGAACCCAGGACCTATGACTTAGCAGGCAGGCACTCGTGTTGCAGAGTTACATCCCTGGCCTGGATGTAGTGTACTAAACAAAGAATGGAAACGTCAAGACAGGTACCATGAACCACTTTCCCATACGCAACAGTGGAGAAGCTTCTGACAGCCATAATGCGCAGGGGCAGTAAGAGGGGACAGAAGCATCTGGCAGCCCTCAGGTGTGCAGCGAATCTGGGGGCTGCTCAAGCAAAGGCCTGGCCTGATTCTTCACCTAAGTACTTCCTTGCAGGTCATTCGTTTACCCAGAGGATAGTCATCCAGACCCAATGACAGGGCAGAGTCCATGTGAGAATCTCCCCAGTGTGTGTACCAGGTACCCCGACATGGTATGCAGTGGGGAGCAGTTGATCTTCACTGAGCACCTGCTCAGTTCCCGGTGAGTCATACACTGTTTGCCTTCACCCTTCTGCTCTGTGACTAGTGATAATGTCATTATTGTGAGTGGACATCACTATTCCTGCTTTATCAGATGAGGATACTTTGCAACTCACTTAATATCCCAAGATCCCCCAGGTAGTGTTGGGGTACCCCAGAGCCATGCCCCCAGAGACCACACCTCTTCAGGGAGCCACATCCCAAAGAAGCCAAAATTCTCTAGGAAGCCACACCCTCAGGGAAGCTGTGCTCATTTTCCAAACTGGTCACCTAAAACCAAGTATAAATTAAGAAAGTGGGGAGGACTGGTCAAGCCAATATGCAGGGAAAACTACTGTGGATTAACTGATGATCAACTTGTAACACACAGCTGAACTGAGTCCGAGTCGCTCTGGGGTTGGACAGCCCACCTAAGCACTGTCGCCAGCAGGATAAAGGGAGAACTGGAAAGAAGATGGTGTGCTGCTGAGTTTTGGTCTTCGCACCCTTTCGTGGCTCCAGTGCAGAGCCCTCAGCCTGCTGGACAGATCCTTCACCCACCTGCACAGATTTTCTAGCACCCACCACTGACCTCTGGGCCTTTCTAGTGCAAATCCATGATACTGATGCGCATGAGACATTGTCACGGGCTCTGGGCCTCCGGCTGACTTGTGTGGGACACTGCCATGGGATCCAAGTCCTCAGCTGGATTCTTTGGGTCTCTATTGCACACACAGATATTTTGCACTTCTCTGCATTTGACTTTTTGGTGAGCATTATAAAATAACCTTATAAGGGCCAGTGAGATAGCTCAGTGGACAAAGCACCTGGTTTGGCAAGCTCAGGGACCAGGGTTCAATCCCCAGTCCGGCATGCTGTGCTGGCCCTGCTCCCAGGGCCTGCTGAGCTGTGACTGAGTCCAGGCATGGTGGCGCACACCTATAATCCCAGCAATGAGTTGAAAACAGGAGGATCACTACAAGTCCAAGTTGCATAGTCAGATCCTGTACCAATTACATAAATGAAAAAATAAATAAATTATGTACCCTGTATTAACTCTTTTCCCTTGATGACTACAATAGCTACTGATATTTTATTATTAATCAGGCCTCAAGCCCAAATTTGGATTTTAAGCTAGTTTACTTAAGAAAAACACACAGTAATGTTCATATTACTGTGTACATCAAATAAACTAAACCAAATTACAATTTTAGTTTTATTTTAGGAGGCAGCGACACTGAAGAAAAAAGCAATAAATAAAAAGGGAAAGATTATTTCTCTTAGCAATTTACCTAATACAGGGACTGCTGCATTTTCTAAATCATATCCAGTTTGGACATGGCACATGTGGCATGATAGATGCTGTGTATGAATGGAAACAAGTTTAGAGTAATAAATGTTTCCCAGTGTTAAAATAAACACCTCAGCAGCCCAGGTTTCGGCCAGGCAATTTCCCCACAGTAGGAGGCACTTATCTACTTTAACACTTGGCTACTTAGAAATTATCACTCAATCAATTACCTTCCACCTGGGTTTATTTTTACAGAGCGCTTCAATAAAATGAGTGTGAAAATAAGTTAAACACATTCTATTCATTTTCTCAATTTTTCACCTCTCCCAATGGTGAATATGTTGACAGAAAAATTATGTATTATTTCTGTAGACTTTTATGGAATGCTGACCAGCCTCTCTGCTCGGGGGTGGGAGACGAAATATGACAAAAGAAGAAAGGAGGAGGTCCCCCTGAGCGCGCACACAGCCTACTGCAACCTGGGCCATGTCTCCACAGCCTGAATGGAGACAGCTGAATGGGAAGTCTGGACCCAACACCCTGAGTCCCTTCTTCCTCCACCCATACCCTCTTCACTGCCAGATAACAGACCTGCAAGTGCTATGCCTGGCGGCCCGTCCAGCTACTCACAGCTACTTCCAGATGTACAGATACTCTTTCAGCTAGAGACATTACACAGTACTTTTACAGCCCATTCCTGTTACATCACTTCTGACGTAAGCTTCTGAATTTCTATATGGCCGATGTTTTTGAAATGACAGCTTTATTGGGATATAACTCAAAGTCATACCCTTTAAAGTACAAGATTCAGGACTCTTGGTGCAGGTACCAAGCTGTACAATGTTCAGGATGATCCAACTTCAAAGTAGTTTCATCATGCCAAAGCAGCTTCTCCCCACCATGTCACTCTGCCTCCTGCTCCCCGCCTACAACCACCCCCATAGGCAATCATGGATCCACCTCTCCTCTATCCAGCATTGCCTATAGATGGTCTCACATGCTGCTGACCTTCTGTGTATGTCTGGTGTTCACAGTGTTTGCAAGGCCCCTCCATGTATAGTGGACATCAGCGCTTCTTCCCTTTCTGTGGCTAAGAGATTCCATTTGCAGGCAGATCACATGTGGTGTACCCATCTGCTGGGAGACATTGGGGTTGTCTGCCATTTGGGGCTGTGGTGAACAATGATGCTATGAACATCTACGTATGCATTTTTGTCTGCACGCCCGTGTCCAGTCCTCTCAGGCAGACACCAAGGAGCAGAATAGCTGGTGTGTAGTTAACTGTTTAGCCATGTGAGATACGGCAGACTCACTTGCAAAGAGCCTATGCCATACTCTGTTCCCACCAGCAGTGTATGAGAGTTACAACTCTGCCACTGTATCTTTGCTTACAATCATCTTAACAGGGGGGAAGTGGTACCTTGTAAAAGATAAGTTTTCTGTTTCATTTTGTTTGTGGAACTAGGGATTGAGCCCAAGGCCTTGTGCATGCTACCACTAAGCTACAGCCCCAGCACTGTTTTGTTTTGTTTTTTCATTTTTATACTACTTTCTGCTAAATTGCTCAAGATGACCATGAACTTGCCATCCTCCTGCCACAGACTACCAAGTAGCTGGGACTACAAGCATGCACCACTATGCTCAGCCTTGTTTTGGTTCTGATTTGCATGTGTCTGCTGGCTAAGGAGGTTGGGCACCCAGAGTGTTCACTGACAGATCTCTTTTCCCTTACAGAGCATTCTGAGATGTTTTGACTTCCGCAATTCCATACATTGACTTCAGGGTTCAGAACTGCTGGCACCCATCCAGTGGCCCACCTGGGAGCCCGCATCTGCCTACATCCCATCCTCCTACTGGTCTGGCCAACATCCACTCCAGTTCTACATGACAAACGGTCTGCACAGGACTTTTAGACCAGCTTTTGGACTTAGCAGATAGTAGTCTGTATATGTTTTATTAAAACAAAGTGCCCGAGACTGGATGCTTCATTTTGGAAAGGGGCTTGTTTGGATCACAGTTCTGGAGGCTTGGGAGTATGGAGGCAGCTTCTGTGAGGTGCTAGTGAGGATGTGGGACAGAAGGCACCACCAGGGATGGGGAAGACCCCAGCTCAGGGCAGAGGGGAAGCCAAGGGCATTCAGGGGGAAGCCAGGGAAGGCCTGCCACTGGACTCTGTCTCTTAAAGGTTCCGCGCTTGTCAAGAGGGCCGCCTATAAGCCCGGAGCACATGCTGAAATCACAGCTGAGCAGAGGGGCACACGCAGTCACGGCTCATGCTCCTCTGTGATGGGCAGGTGGGAAAGAAGCAGAGGCAAGGTACAGAAACCCACCAGGGAGAAAGCAACTCAGTGCACGAACGGGAAGGTTATCTTGGGATCATTCCATCTTGGAAAATGTTTGTTGCTCAAGATCCAACAGTCCAACCAGTATGGCACGGAACGCCTATAATCCTAGTGCTCAGGAAGCTGACACAAGCGGATCACCGTAGGTTCAAGGCCATTCCAGGACTACATGAAAAGTTCAAGGCCAGCCTCAACTACACAGCGAGACCTTGTCTCAAAAATAAATTTAAAAAATATATATATATGTATGTGTGTGTATATATATCCAACAAGCCATCCTATCCCCTTCCCTAGAGTTAAGAAATGCCACAATGCTGTGTCAAGCAGGAGTTTTCTAGTCTCTGGCACCATAGCAACTAAGAGAACTATGATATGAAGCATCGCCTGGGTGACCACTGGGTGAAGAGCAACCGTCTCTATTTTGGCTGAGCCTGAGCCTATTTCCATGTATTGCTATGTACAGACCTGGCTAGGACTTTTCCTTCTCCCTTCAATTGGCTTTAAACAATGCATATCGGTCTAGCCTACTTCCTGCCATTCCCTGTCACTCATCCTCAACTCACTCCTCCTTCATAACTGAGTAAAACCCAGGTTCAGCCCTGGGTTGAGGCCTTTGTTCCAGATAGCCATCACCATGGCTGGACTTAAGACCCCTTGGCTCCCTATAACTATAAATATGCTTTAGTGTCTTTATTCTCACCATGGGTTGCACTGGAAGTGGTAGATTGGAATTAACTTGAAGGGATTCCAAGAACTTAGCCATGAGATCACAAGTATAAACTTCCCAGACTGAGACTGAGGACAAGGAAGGGCTCTTTACACTATGACAGTCTTTCACGTTTTTAGGTTAATATAGAAATTTGTTTCGGTCTAACGATAGTTGTGAAGGACAGAATTCCTGGCTTAGAGTAAATATTGACATTTTTAAAGTAAAACTTATATCACTTTCAAATGTATTCAAAAGAACAGAGGTACCATAGGAATGTTATACTCATCATCGATTTTTAAAGTATAGTAAATAAACAAATTCCTCTTTGGTCAGAAATTTGTATTCCTTTTTCCCCTTCAAGAAAATTCCTCTTCACCTAGAATCCCATGTAACTGCTTGAAAGTCTTAATCTCCCTCTTTTATCTACATTAAGAATATTTATGTAAAAACTGAACATTCACATTTTTTTTTACTTCCATTAAGTTCTGTTATATTTTTGCATTGAAGATTGATTGCTCAAGATGACCCTGAACTTGTCATCTCCTGCCTCAGCCTTCCAAGTAGCTGGGATTACAAGCATGCACCATCATGCTCCGCCTTCGTTTTGGTTCTGATTTGCATGTCTGCTGGCTAAGGATGTTGGGCATCCTGAATGTGCATTAACAGATCTATTTTCCCTTACAAAAATTAATTATAAGGCATTGCTCAAAATGTGTGTTTCTAATTTTGATAAAAGTATTTCACGTTGTGGGGAAACATTCAGACTGCATCCAAGCTCAGAGACATCTAAGAACACCTGAGGATGTGACCCCACTCGTCCAGAGCAGGTGCCCATTGGGATAGAGTTCTGTAACTGTGACTTAGCACAGGTAAACATGCACACACTGGGTATGGCACCATGTAAGAATGTAACTATGAGATAATAACCTGCATAAGAATTATAAAATAAAGATGCAGGCAGCTCTTGCTCTGGCTCCCTGCTCTGCTCCATGCTGCCTGCTGTTGTTGCTGCTATCTTGCACAATGTGTGTTCTTAAACGTTGGATCTCACCTGTGAAAATCTTTCCTGGGCTCCCCAAGGTGGCCAACACACAGAAAAACTTGAAATTAATGGAAACATGTCTCTTAATGAGACAAGTCGGCCTTTGCTTATTGTAGCCAAGAATGAATATTACTTGTTGCTAGGGGGAGACAGGTGTCAATCAACATCACTTCTGTTCTACTTAAAGCTTTGTAGATGTAAACACTGAGTACCCTTGTCCACATGTTGACTATAGGGAAGTGAGAGTGTTCTTACAGCTATATCACTCAGTTCTTTAAGCTGCTTCCCATATGTGACTATTAAAGATGACAGATCAACTGACTCAAGAAAGAACCACCTGGGAGCTCAGTAAATTCAGAGTGAGTCCACAGAGGATTGCCTGAGGGGCATAGTCCCACCCCCATGTGGATGGCACCAAATACAACCTTGAAGCCTGAGTGGAATAAAAGGGGTGAGAAGAAGTCTGTCTGCCCTTTTCCTGGAGTACTGCAGCCTTCCAACAGAGACTTTAGCCTTCCCTCAGCCTCACACCAGGGATTAAAGCAAGCTGAGCTTCTGGGTCTTCAATCTGACTACTACTGGATCCTCCAGCTTTCCAGGGTGCAGATAGCCACTTTGGGTTCTTCCACTTATCCCTACACAGACGGCCATTGGGACTGTCCCCCTTCTGATCCTGGAAGGTACATAATAAACCCCTTGTGTAATTATTCATAAACTTCATATTAAATCTGTCCCTCTCTTGAGTTCTGGCCATATATTAGCCAAAATCATACTCTTCTCTATCATCAAAAAGTCTTTTACACTCATAAATGATTGATCAGATGTCAAGTTGTTTAGATCCTCCTTTGACTTCATCTAAAGAACTGAAAATGACCTGAGCTACAAAAGGAACTGACACCCAGTATCACATGCTTTCTTATACCAATATTTCACACCATCCTTTCCTCTGCCACAGAAAAATAGTTGCTGTGTCTCAGACAAGACTTTGGCTGTACCAAGATTATGGATGGGTGAAAAAGGACAGGCATGGAGGGCTAGGTTGGCAGGTGGAAAAATAAAAGCAGGCTGATGTCCCTGGCCCAGGCATTTGATGGGATGGGTTCATCTCTGGAAAGAGTCAACTTTAAGGCTAAGGCTCAGGAACCCACACCACCCCTGCTCTCATACCCCAAAGTGTACCTTAGTTTTAATGGCTAGCCTAAGGGAAGTCTGCAGACTCTTGGTCTACCTTGCCTGTTAGATGGCAAAAGTTGAGTTTTACTCCTATTGACCTGAGAAAGCAGCAGGAAACAGGAAAGAAGCAAAGATGGAAAAGATAAGTGTTAGGATACACATAAAAAGGACCAGGTTTTTAAAAATAGAAAATTAAAACCCTGCAGGTTGCCCTCCACAAAGTCCATCAATTTTAGCTGAGATTTAACCCTACAACATCTCTTTCCGATTTCCTATAAATACATTTGGAAACCTCTGCAGTCCTTATATTCATTTTTTGTGGATGGAGTTTTCTTTCTCTTTTTTAAAGTAGAGGGCCATCATTCCAACCCTGGTTTGTCCAAACAAACAGTAAAATGTAACAGAAAATTCTGAGCATTCCACCACCAGTGACCCTTACCATTCTGATATGGTCTAATAACTCAAAATCATTCCCTATCATATGCACTTTATATGACATCAGCTACCACACAAGTTTTTAATACACAGTAAGCAGGTGGCCCCGGCAATTCTTCTCATGTCTTACATCTGGTATTGTACTCCATATAAGGTGCTGAGTCCGATTTTTTAATAAAAACATGGCCCAAGCTTGTAAAAGTTCAAGTAAAATATACCTTTAAAACTGCTGTATTTAATTTCCAGTCATGAAAGTCTAAAATTATTGTAAAATAATACTCAACATTTTTCATAGATCCATTCAATGAAGCTTAAAACTACTTTCCTTCCAAAAGGGAAAAGAGCTTCATAACTAACAGCTTCCTGAATTCACATGTGCTGTCTTACTTTTGTGAGCTTGAATTGTATAAGTTTTATAACCTTTCAATCTGGACAAAATTAGTTTGGTTGGTAGTGCAAAGTAATAAGACATGGACATTTCTGGACATACATGGGTGAGAGAAGAAATGCTGAAGAGTAAATAACCTGAGAACTGGAGAAATTATTTTTTCCAAAAACGAAACTCAGATACAAATGGGAGATAAATACTACTAGCAAAATATATCAATTTGTGCATATGTGATTACAAACACTGTCTTACAGCTGGAGAAATAACAGTTTTGACTCCACACGAGGTTGGTATTAAATTGTGTCTATGAAAGGGTACAGATTTCTGAAACTTTGAATTTATGATCATAAGGTCAGCCCAATGGCCCCCGCCTATAATCCCAGCCCTCGGGAAGCTGAGGCAGAAGGGTCACTGAGGGTAGCCTGCGCTACAGAGTGAATATACGGCCAGCCTTCACTATATAATGAGATCATGTCTCAAAAAACAAAAGCAAAACTAAGGGGGGCGGAAATTAATAGCTTGGGTTCCTGTAGCTGACCAGGTACAAGCTGCTGCATAGCACTGTGCCTTCCCTGGGCTGAAAGGGCCCTCAATTCTGGTGATTTTCAGGGGATGCCTGCGCAGAACCATGGTAGAAACACAGAGCTCATATCCCTCTAATCATAATTCCTCAGAAACAATCCTGCCCCCCCCCAAGGCAGCTGGTTCTAAATCAAAAGGTAACTTTTATCTCCATCGAATAATCCGGTTTCATCTTTAACCATCAGCTTCCACCTAATATTTTTAAATTGATACTGAATTGGGGAAATAATTGGAAATACATTAGTGGCGGATGCTAGCTATAAAAATAAAACCAACAGCCGGGGAGATGGCTGAGCAGCATAGGCACCTGCCTGGCAAGCCAAGGTCTTGAATTCAATCCTGGATATCCATCCCCCACAAAAAACCAAAGCCACGACTATAGTATTTTTAGATGTTCTGCTTTGCTAAGTCTATTCAATAATAAAGGTCTCTCCAAAGGGCTTTTCTACTAATGTTCATTTTTTTTTCTTTTCAGAGGGAGTAGGTGTGAGAGGATGCTTATTTTCCCTTACTGTCATTATTAAAATGCAAAAAGCCCAGAGACCACTGCAGGTTGAAGTGAGGCTAAGACCTCACTTAAACCCTGAGGGCAGAAGCAGCAACTGACCCACCCTGAGTGAAGTACACAATATAACAGCAGGGTCCACAATGCAGACACATCCTGGTGACCCAACCCCCACAAGAAGGGAAGTCACACATGCTCACAAGAAGTTGGGCCTCTGTGGCATTGCAATGTTGGTTCTAGAGGTCAAGTAATGGAAATCAGCCACCAACAAAGAAATAGCTAGACTTAGAGTGGTGCGAAAGCTAAAAGGGACAAGCTGGCCCAACCTGCTACAACACAGGTGTGTCTCCACAAGAGCACACTCCAGGCTGTCCCTACTTCCTGGAAACAGGGTTCTGTCCACAATGTGCATCTCCCAGCCCCTCACTCCTTCCAGCCAAGCCAGCTGGGACCAGACAGGTAGGCAGGTACTCATCAAGTTTGTCACCCCAGCCCACCTGCTCAAGAGAAAATGTTGGGGTTGCTCTTTCCACTTTATCCTACATGCAGGCTGGAACAGCAGTAACCACAATGATCTCAGAAACCACGTGTTAAAGACAGCAGGCGATGTCAGCCTGGAGTCCCAAAGAGCTACCTGGAACCCAGCAGCCCAATGACCAAGATTGCTTATCCTGGGCAATCACAGAAGTAAATGCCAGACTTCTATGAATTAGTGTTGGGTCTCTTCTATAGTGAGTCTTTTATCCCATACTGTAACTAATGTACGGACTTGATACAAAACTAGAGCAAAGTGTTAAGAATGAGAGTGGGGAAGTTGGGGTAAAAGCGATAAACAGCGTTAGAGTGAACTTTTAATAGTCACTGTAATTTTTCAATTTTATGAAAGGAAAATATATTCATGCATTGCTTGGGAAACTGAAAGCTGATAACAACCTATAGATTTTATGATTTTGAGAAGCCATTTCATTTTTCCTCTGAATTCTTCATTACATTCTGATGCTGTGAGTACTGCTACAAAGTGCCCAAAGCTTGGCGCATGTAAGAATGCTTCCAATCAGCTCTGAGGACATGACCCTACTGTGTAGCGCAGGCGCACAGCAGGATACCATTATATAACCATGACTTGGCACAGATAAGCACGTATGTGCTGGTTACGGCCCTACACAAGAATGTAAATATGTGATATCAACCTGTGCAAGAGTTAACCAATAAAGACACAAGCACCTTCTGTGCTCTGCTCCATGCTGCCTGCTGTTGCTGCTGATGTCTTGCTCAGGGTGGTTCTTATTTTTTTTTTCTTTTATGTAAAAAAGGTAAAACAAAATTTCATAACAAAATAATGGGAGAACAATAGTAGTAAACACATTATACTTGTTATCTTTAAATAGTTGCTTGGGATACAAGATATGGGCACTAAAATTTCTACAATCACTATTAGCACAAACTTTCCCTTTTAATGAACTAAGACACACTAATAGTATAACTGACTTGCATTTCTTTCTCTTTTCCCTACTGTCCTTTCACTTCTTACCCATCCTAGTTCCTTTTTCTTTTTGAACAATTTCTCCCATTTCACAATATCTACTATAAATTTTAAATCTTATTTACTCTTTTGTTTTGCACCCATGTTTATAGTAGCACAATTTGTAATAGCTAACTCTTGGAAACTACCCAAATGGCCATCAATCAAGGAATGAATAAAAAAGATGGTGTCTTTTTATACAATGAAATACTTCTTAGCCATAAAGGACAAGCTGTAGACTTTTATAGGTAAATGGATACAACTTGAAATGATACTCATAAGTGAAATAAATCAGACTCACATGCAGACTTCACCCTCAAAAACCTCTCTCCTCCCTCAGTGGTATAAACATGGGTACAAACCAAAAGAGTAAATATGATTTAAAATATGTACAGCATATTGTGAAACGGGAGAAATTACTCAAAAGGAAAAGGACATGGCATAGTTGGCAGGACACTGAGGTAAATGGTCCTGTGGCAGCTGTGGAAACAGCAGCTGAAGGCAAGAGAGAGCCCCGGGCACAGCTGATAAGTCCAGCCTCAACATGGCTACTTGTAGCCAACTTCTTGGCCACTTGGAAGCCCCAGAAGTACTGGCAAATGGTCCTTTTGGAGCCCAGGGATGTTTTATAAGCCTTGGAAATGATAGACAAATCAAATCCCTCCCTCTCACTGTGAGATGGCTGGGCACATAGCTTGGCTGTTTTTCACTGTCTTCCACCACAAAAACCAAGAGGCAGATAGATGACCTTACCTGGCAAGTAAACAGAAGAGGACCTAGCTGTTGTAGAGCTCATGCTATGATGCATGGGAAGCACTACCTCCTCCAGAAGTATAAGTCCTCATAGCCACGAAAATCCCCTTGTATGCTAGAATGGCCATCTGTCAAAAGACATAGAGGAACCCCTAGCCCAGGAAGGCCGACTGGGAGGGCCACCTACCTCTCTGTGACACACAACATATATAACCTGCAGTCAGGGTGCACAAGGGAAAATATTCAATGCAAGACACATAATTTATAGGATTATTTTATAATATTTACCAAACAGTCAAATGCAAAAGAGTGCGGGAGCTCTATTCACACACTAGAGAACCAAAAAATCCAGCTGAGGGCCTGGATCCCATGCAATGTCCTGCTTGAGTCCAGCTGAAGACCTAGAGACTAACACAATGTCCTCCACAAGTCCAGCTGCATTGGGAAGACCCAAAGGTCAGTGGTGGACACTAGAAAGTCTGTGACAATAGGATGAAGGACCTGTGCCAGCAGGTTGAGGGATCTGAACTGAAGCCAGGAACCACAGCCACCCTCAGCAACAGAGAACCCAAGCTCCTCTGACAACAAGAATAGCTGAGTTCGTATCAGGAAAACCAGCATGAAAAGCTTCTCCAGAGGAATCAACAACACATACCCCCTCCCCTTCAGTTCTCTTTTTATGCTGTTGGCGCATTCTTTGGGTGGGCCCTCCACACCCAGCACCACACTGACTCAGTTTATCTGGGTGTTGCAAGTTGATCATTTGTTAATTCACCACACCTATACATCCATGGACCTGTAGGAGCTGGCAAAAAATTAAAGCAGGTGGGTGAAACTGGCCATGTGGCTGTGACAACTGTGGAACATCGGAACTTACAACTGGCAGTTAAGCTCACAGGCGATGTTCCAAATAGCCAGCATAGCCAGCACCTCTTCCAAGAGACAAGTTTCTGCAGGATGTTTGGTGATAAGCCCAGCCTCAACATGGTTACCTGCTTCTCCCCAGAAGCGCCAGATCTGGATGGACCTGCTAGCTTCCAGCCTATCTGTAGATAAATCAGCCAAACTAAAAAGAGTTCTAGGACCCATGATATACCTGGCCCAGACTGTGACAAACTGACTAATGGCAGCAGCTCTTGTGGTCTGGGAGGATCTAGGTGCCCTGCCAGAGCAAGTCACTAAATGGGCAACCTATCTAGATTTCTTAACTATGCTACATGCAATGGGCACATGGCAAATGATGTCAGCACTGCAGTGCCATAGTCCAGATGAGGCTGTGCCAATGGCTTGTATGAAGGACATGATCCTGGCAAGTGAGCCTATTGGCATCTTTGGGTCAGTAGGATCCCTTCTAGTTCCCAAAACAGACAGCCTGATCCATGATGCCGTGGATGCCTTGGCCAGGCTGGGGGATGTGGAAGTGATGTGCCAAGGTTAAGGCAAGATCTATAAAAACTACAGGCAAAGGAGAAAAATGAGGGTCCCAGGTGTACCGGCAAAGGAGAAAAATGAGGGTCCCAGGTGAGCGGGGCCATCCTCCCAGCATTAGGCTGTGGGACCACTGAACATCAGTTGGTGCCAGATCTGGATGGATCTGCTGGCTTCCAGCCTATCTGCAGATAAATCAGACAGACAACCTTTGGAAGTTTGCTGACGCTGCAGAGGCCGTTACATCTCAAGCAGCAACACAGACCAACAGCCAAACTAGCAAGAATTCTAGGACCCATGATGCACCTGCCCAGGAGCCCATCCGGGAGGACAAACTGCAGGACTTTACCCCATCCCCTATGCAGAAGGGAAAGAGGGACCTCTGGATGCTGCCCGGTACTGGTAGCTCTGGCCAAGGCCAGCCTTCCAACAGACAGCAGCCATCTCATTCATGACTGGCCAGAAAAGAGACTTTGATTTTCAAATTTCATTCTTTCCTAAGAATGACATATTGCACACTACATTTTGTGTTTTCAAAATGTCTGTATTTTAAAAAGCACTGCAAAGGCATGTTTAAGACGTTTTATGCTATTCAAAGATTTTAAAAAAAAGTTCTATACCTTTAGACCTACTAGCTTATCTATTTCATAAGAAATTTTCTTTCAGGTTCCAGATCCTTATTTCATTTAATCTTTCATTTAAAATATATTAACATTCTCAATCTTTTGTTTATAACAGCAGGAATAGAAACCAAAGAACATTAGCCCAACCTGAGAGATTTAATCCAAACCCCTTATTGAAAACACAAGAGTAGAGATCTCTCCACCTACTTTTTTGTTGTTGTTGTTTAACAATGGGGAACTTTCACTTCTGAGAAACCCTAGAATGCTGCTTCAGAATCTTCTGGGAGTGGGAACAGGAATAAGAACTACAAAAAACCACCTTTAAAATAAAACCTGTGAACTCTAGTTTTGTATCTCCCACTGCAAAGAATCTGAAAAGCTGTTTGCCATGACTTTGAAATGAATTCCACACCAAGGCACATGTTTTCATTTAAAAGAGTTTAGAAATGGATCCTGAGCACTGTCAGCAGGGGTGTTTCTGCCTCTGCACTGTGGGAAGGAGCAGCCACCAGGGGCACCTGCCTGCTGTGGGCCTGCTAGCAGACCAGCAGGGACTCCCCTCCCCTCCCCAGACATGAGGTCTCCTGCTTCCACTACAGTGACCCACAGGGACAAGCAGCAGGCCTGGGTCACTGTCTCAGCCAGCAGTCCCCCCTGGCTGAGCACTTTACCCCACCCCCACCCCTATTACTCAGGTGGTTTTCACTACAGATGAGCACACTTTCCTTTCCACTTCTTGAAAACGCCTTCCTGTGTATTTGTTTTTTTTCTTTTGCAGTAGTGGACTGAATCATGGCCTCAATGATAAGCAAACACTCTATTTCTGAGCAACAGCCCCAATCACTCCCCTTCAATTTCAATCCTCCTGCCTCAGTCTCCCCAAGTAGCTGGGATTAGTCATGAACCACCACACCCAGTGTATATCATAGTCTGTCACTGATTTAAAACCTAGAAAACAGATAAGCTGAAAGTGGAATTCTCCTTAAATCCCTTATATCAGTTACTGGTAACTTTGCACACAAGAGAATTTTCAGCTCAGCCCTCCACTGGAGGAATCACACCATTGAGGAATCACAGTTACACATTTCCCTACAAGTAAAAAAACAAAAACAAAAACAAAACACAAAATCCAATTTTTAAAAGGCCAGTGATATAGCTCAGTGGCACAGCACCTGCCTGACAAGCACAAGGTCCAGAGTTCAATTCCTGGTACAATATTATTATTATTATTATTATTATTATTATTATTATTCAAGATTTTCCTATAAGGAAATGGGAAGCCTTATTAAGGGAGTCATCCAAAACGGTGTGGGTGTCAAAAGCCTACAATCCCAGAATTTGGGAAGCTGAGGCAGGAGGATCACTGCTAGTTTGAGGCCAACCTGGGCTAAATAGAGTTCAAGGCCAGCCCTAACTACACAGTGAGGCCCTGTCTCAAAAAGAAAAAAAAAGGGGGGGGGGGAGAAGAGATTATCAAGACAAAAACATCAGACGGGGAAAAGTATCTTAAGGACCAGTTCACAGGCAGAAAGCGTCAACCAAATGATGAACTAGCTACATATCAAGACCGGGCGAAGGAGAAAGGCTCCTAACTTCATACAGATCTAGTACCAGCACCAAAGGGCATAGGCAGACAGTGTAGAAACTGGCACTGAAGAAGAGAATGTAGCATCTACTCCGGTGTGTACCCCCGCCCTGCCACCTACCAGGGTCTTGGAGAGCGCCTTTTGGGCAATTATGGAGTAAAATTCCAGAATATGCATTAATGAGAATATTTCCAAGAAAGAAAGCACTGCTAATTATATCTTCTCTTTTTAACACAGGGTGGAATATTTTATGGAACCCTGAGACCAGTCGTGTGCCCGGCAGGGAGCCTCATATTCTGCACACCCTTGTAAAGGCCATGACGGGGGGCTGCGTGATATGAGGTGTGAGAAATGAAAACTTTATGTGCATACAAATTTAGATTTTTAAAATATTTTCACTAGGGGCATAAATAAAGAGAAATTAGACCCATGGGACTTTCAGAGAATGAGAATACAGACTGTGATTTTTGTTTTACATTTTAGTACTTGGGACACCGGTACCCCAAGAGTGAATAATCCGGTGAGGCACCAAAAGTAACACTTCAGTTCTGATTTTATACTCTTCATATAATTTAATCTGTTTTGCTCAAGAAAGGAGGAAAAAGTTCTGCACGTGTAAGTAAAAGAACAAAGACCAGGGAAGAAAAACTGCAAGTACAGGAGATAAAAGCTCTCCAGGAGTCCACCTCTACAGACACGTACAAGGAGGGTACCCAAAAAGGGTTTGCATAAAGCCAACTTCTGTAACATTTGATTTACTTAAACTATACTGGCCTGGATATTTTCTAAAATCTCCTGCAGTGACTTGCTCATCATGAAAACACTGACACATTAATTACATAAAGGCTGATGGGAGCATGAACGTTCATCACCTACCACCTAGATTCTACCCGCCATTTTCCACCATTAATATATCAACCCTGCTATCCCCCACCAATCCACCTCACTGCACTTTGCATTCCAACATAAATTGCAGATTGACCTGCAATGATATTCTAATATTTACTGGCCTTGGACAAGAGTATACGCCTGTTCTAACAAAAACCCCATCAAACTAAGGGGTATTAATTTGTCCAGGACATTCCTCAGGCCCTGTCCCAGTTGACCTCTTCTTCCATACCCAGAGACAACTACGCTGATTCCCAACCACCACAGCCAGAGGCGCCTGTCCAGGAGCTTCCCATGGTGAAATCACATGGTCCTCCAGGAAGGCCTGTGGGTTCATGCCGGCTGCTGTGTGTACACATCTCTCTGCAGAGATATGTTCTCTTTTATCTTGAGTAAAAGACCTAAGAGTAGGGTTACTGAGCGTGTGTGTTTTTATAAAAAAAAAAAAAAAAAAAAAAAAACCCTGCTACCTCCTTTCTCCAAAATGGCTAGGCCACTTTATGTACCCACCAATGAGGTGGGTGGTTGGCCTGGCTTCAGCTACCCCGCTGGGTGTGGAGTGGGATCTCAGCATGCTTCTGGTTTGTGTTTGCCTACAAGACAATACATTCAGCATCATTTTTGTGCTTGCTCATCTGGCTGCTGATTTTATCTGTGAAATAGCATTTAAACACTGTACCCATGTTTAAATTGGGTTCTCTTTAACTGAATTGTAAAAAATACATCCTGGGTACCAGCCCTCTGCCAAATAGGTTTTGCAAATATTATCTCATGGTATGTAACTTGCCTATTTGCTCTCTTTGATGAAAACAATTTTAAAGTTTTTATGGAAAACTAACACCACTTTTTCTTTTTAGAGATATTTTCTGTACCAATTTAAAGAATCTCTGTTCCATTTTAAGACATTCTATTTTCCTTGGAAAACTTTATGATTTTAGCTTCTATGTTAAGGTCTGTGGCCTATCTCAAATCAACTTTAGTGTATGACGTAAGGGAGGGCCTAACACTCAGCTAGTTTCCTACATGGAGCCTGAATCTGGTTATCCCAGCACTATGTCTTGAAAAGACTCCTTTCTCCACTGGATTGCTTTGACATGTGTCAAAAATCAAGGCTGGGCCAGGGATTATAGCCCAGCGGCACAGCATCACCTGGCAAGCACAAGATCCGGAGTTTGGTTCCTGGTCAAAAAAAAAGTCAAATGACTAACTAAAGGCAAGTCTATTTCCTGGGTATTTTATTGCTGATCTACTTTATTTGTTGAGACCAACAGCTTTTTGTTAATTCTATGTAGCTTTGACCATCACAGTTTTATAGCAAGTCTTAAAATCAGTGATTTCTCCCACATTGTTCTTGTTCAAAATTATTTTCTCTATGGTACTTGGATTTCCATACATGCTAGAATCAGCATTATACATTTCTATAAAGTCTCCTGCTGTGATTTTGGTTGAGATTGTACTGAGTCCACAAATCAATTACAGCGAAGTGATCTCTTATCAATCCTTCAATAGCTATAGCTATGATTTCTATGTACTTAGTGGTGGCCAACCTGTGGCACGTGTGCCACAGCAGTCTGTGATAAGCTCTAAATGGTTCACCATCTGATAGACCTTCCTTAGTTTCAAAATATGGTCTGATTTCTTCCTGACTCGTGAATTACTTAGATATGTGCTGATTTCTAAATATTATTTACTTTCTTAGATGTATTTAATATTGGTTTCTAACTTTAGTATGGGCAGGAATATTCTCTATGATTTCAATCATTCTGTCTGAAACCTGTTGTGTGGCCCGGCAGCAGCCCACGCGGTAAACACATCAGGTGTCCTAAGAATGTGCCCTGGGTGACAGGCAGTGTGCCAGGACCAAGAGGTGCCACAGCTGAGCACCCCACTCAGGCCTGAATGTCTCGAGATTTGTTGCTTTGCTGAGAGACGAAGACTAAGATCTCTGGCTCCGACTGTGAAGTCGTCTATTCCTTCACTGTATACTTTTCTACTCCATGTATTTGGAAGCTGCTGTTAGGTAAATAGGCACACCTCTCTCACTGTTGCAACAGGGTTCTCTGTGGCCCAACCCTGTGGTCAGTGTGAGCTCCCACGTTGCCTCTGGGGATCCCCTCTTGAAGCCAGTTCCATCTCATGCTGCCAAGTCTCATGGATCTTAGGTCTGTCTTCTTGCTGCCCCCTTTCTTTCTGTGCCATCCTCATTACAAAGTGTCTCCAGGAGAACACCTGCTCAGTCCTGCTCCTACATTTCCAGCCGTCCTGATGCTGTCCGGCCTTGACGGCAGTTAGTGTTATACTGTAAAGGTTGCATTAGGTTAAATACTTCTGTTACTTCTCTAGTTTTCCTCTATTTTTCATTTCTTTAGTTCTATTATCAGCCTTCATTCCCCCTTACCCTTACCCCCCTTTCCCCCGCTCAGTGTAGGTAACGTCTCAGCCTTCTTTCATTTCGATATTTTTGGAATTACATTTTTACTGCTCTATTAGCTTTCAGTTTTGTTTCTGACATGCAGTCCTGCTGTATTACCTACATTGGTCTCTAATTCCTAGGCTCAAGTGACCCTCCCACCTCAATCTCCTGAGTGCGAGGACTGCAGGTGCACATGACCGCACCTGGAGCGGTGCTGTAACTGCACCTGTTGCCCTGTTCTGGGTGGTTACCCCAGATGGTGTGAGGCACACTGTTAACTTACACATCTCAGCATTCATACTGCACCACGCCACACTGAATGCAGAAAGGCTGTAATCTTATAGGGCCACTCGGCACTGTTCATTACACTACGTATAGTATCACACCAACCTCCATGACTACGCAGAATGACGTTATCAAGTTTGCTTTACACGGACACATACATATATTTAAAGAAATCTGGTGAGGGAAGATGTATTTGAAATGTACTCAAATACTCTTCCTCTTGATGCCCTCCTCCCTCTGCTGTGTTACTACTGGAACTTGCTTTGGTATTTCTCTCCCGCAGACCAGCACTGGCACAGATAAGCATTTTTTTTTTTTTTACCTGAAAATGTATTTTCCCTTCAATAATGAAACACAGTGTTAGATTTCATTGTATAAGTCTAGGTTAAGTATATTTTCTCTGAGTCCTTTTAAAATACTGCTCCATTTCCTTCTAACTGCTATGATTTCTTTTTTTTTTCTTTTTTTTATGATTTCTAATAAGAAATTCAAATCCTTATTCCTCTGTATGTGAAATAATGTTTTCCTCACGTTGCTTTTTGTAGCTTCCTTTTATCTTGAATCTTTAGCAGTTTAAATATAATGTGTCTGGGGTATTTCCATCATATTTATCCTGCTTCACTTTGCTGATATTTTTGAACCTGTTAATTTATGTCTTTTGCCAAACTGGGGAACATCTGGCCATTATTTCTTCAAATATTATTTTATCTCTCTTCTCCTTCTGGAATTCCAGTTGCACATATATTAGACGTTTTGATAGCATCCCATAGGTCCCTGAGGCTCTGGGTATTTTTTAAATATTTTCTCTCTTTTTCAGATTAGAACTTTGTTACTGTTCTATTTTCAAGTTCACAGAACCTGACGTATAAGAGAGATGTAATTATTCACTATCATTGTATCTTTGAAGGGTTAGTTACTGTGAACTAGAGAGAAATTAAAAGAAACATTCAGTTCCAACTTCCAAAAGAAACTGGACTACTAGAGAGATTCTATCTAGTCGACACTTCCACAAAGAAAAACAAACCAGTTTTTTTTTTTTTTGTTTTT
>NW_004524637.1:3108678-3131120 GCF_000260255.1 Octodon degus
TTTTTTTTTTTTTTTTTTGTTTTGTTTTTAGCACAAGGAATTGAGTCCAGGACCTTCACACTGAGCTACATCCCCAGATCTTTTGTTTTGCTTTGTTTTTTATATTGGGAATCAAACTTAGGACCTTGTGCTTGCCAGGCAGCTGCTGTGCCACTGAGCTAGATCCCCAGCTCTGCAAAACTTTCTAAACCTTTCACGTTTTGAGACAGGGTCTCGCTACACAGGATCAGCTAACCCCAGCTTATTTTGTAACAAGATCGTAGACACTCCTCCAATTTAGCAGGGTTTGGCCCCTCTAAACCCACTGGAAAATGGAAAGCTCCTCAAGTGAACCACCTTAAGTCAGGGGTCCTCTTCTACATGCAGACACTGGAGGCATGACGATACTGCACCTTAGAGTGCCAGCAAAGCCTCTGTGAGGGGCAATACAGAATTGGGGGCTAAGACCTGAAGCTTGTAGTTGACAAATCTTCCAAATGCTGCCTTTACCACTTACTGACTATGTGGTCCTGACCAGGTCAGTTCAACTCTCTCAACACTAGCTTCCTCATCTCTTAAAATGGGAACTTCCACGGTACTTAGCTCATGGGTTTTGGTTAAGGACAGTGTGGGGAAATGTACACAGTGCATTTAGCGTAGCACTTGCCAGTAAACACTAAGCTAATGTCAGCCATTATTATCTACAGATGAAAAGATGATATAATGGGAAATAATTATACAGTGATGATGAAAGAACATAAAATATTAAAAACAAGAATTAATAATACTATGCTGTTCAATTTCTGTTAATGTCTGGTTTTGTTTTATGTATTTGGTTGTTGCAGGGCCTCACTATGCAGCTCAGACACATGGTGATCCTCCTGCTTTCAGCCTCCCCAGCACTGGGATTACAGGTGTGCACCACTACACCTGGACTCTGGCCAGCTTAGCCTACCCTGGGGGTGGGGCTGGTGTGGCATGTGGTGCTGGGGATTGAACCCCAGTCCCTGCACTTGCCTAAGCTTGCCTAAGCACGCACTTTAGTCCTATTTGCTTTTGTTATTTTCTAGCAAAGAAATATTTGTGCCTATGTATATATGGTTCCGGTGATCAAACCAGGAGCTTTCACAATGAGCCACGTCCCCATTCCTTTATGGCTTAAAACAGAGTCTCTGTAAGTCATTAAGTTGCCCAGCCTTGGCTCAATCTGGCAAGCCACCTGCCTCTGATTCTCAGAGTACTGAGATTACAGGGGTATACCACCATACCCAGCTTAGAAAAGAAAACTTAAAATACAGTAGCTAAAGAATTATAGAGAACTGATGGCTCAAAAAAAATGTGGATTACTTATACTAGAGAAATACTGTCAATGACAGGACTACATCAACAGGGAAGTCACTTTAGGAAACTATGCACAGACTATCTGCACCCAAGGAAACACCAGTAATTGGGACAACACTTGACTAGCTTATTCCATGTACCATACAATGCCAATTTGCAGTTGTGTGGGAGGGAAAAAGACTAGTGGGAAATAGACCAGAAAACAACCATGATTCTTTGCAGGTGGCACGGTTACAGATTAGCTTGATGTCTTAGTATGTATTTCCAAGTTCTCTACAAGGATGCTTTTATAATAAAAAAATACCTTCAGAAAACGTGTGTGGTTTTTGGTATCTGACTGGCACATATCAAGGTTTCCAGCTCTTCAAGCCTACCATGTTGATCTCCAACACAGAAAGGGTGAAGAAATGTTTAATACTGGAGAAACTCAGAGGAAAAAACAACATAAGCAGAAGGGGGAGCCATTGTAACTCCCTCCAACAGAGCAAAAACCAGTAACAAGTGCCTTAACTATCATTTGAAAGATTTAGGTTTTTTCTACTTGGATTCATGGTTAGCTTCCATCTGTTCTGAGAAACAGAGTACCTATAAAGTGGCTGGTCAGGGCTTCCTCATGGGATACACAAATTCAGTAAGTATTTGTTCCCTAAGTATGTGGTAGGAAGTGGCTTGGGACAGGGATACTCAGACCTACCCATATCCTGGCAGCAGGTGTGCCTGTCCTGTCCAACATCACGCAGGATAACAGCTGCTTCAGGGCTTGCTGCTGTCAGCACCCCCAACACACACACACACACACACACACACACACACACACACTTATATCTAATTATGACAGCACTGCACTGGAAAACTCTGCGCCTTTTCATGACAGCTTCCTGGGTATAGGCAGTACAAACTAAAAACTGCCCGTAATCTCCATTTACCAGGAGGAAAAGCTCAAACAGGGCGTTGCACTTTGCATCAAAGAGAAGGAATGAAAAAGCAAGGGGATAAGAACCTAAGAGAAGAGGTCAAAGGTGTCATAATGGAGTTTCTAAGCAGCAATGACAAATTCTTCTAAGAGACACTGACATCAGAGATTCAGAACCTTGTTTTGCAACGACTGAGTTTCTATATAACAGAAAATGCCCTCCTCCCCAGCTCATGTACTTCAGGTTGCCAGGTGCCCAGGTAACAGTTCCTACTCCAGTTGCTTTTGTCTCTTAGAAGTGGCTGGTCACTATGATGCACACTGTATAAGCAATCCCCAATCACCAAGCCATTCTGCCTCTGTGCTGCAGGCCTGCTTATCTCATATAAGTCCCAGACCTCCAGAAATCAAAGCCTCATATTTGAGAAATGATCCTGATTATTGTGCCCATCAACATAAAATAAATCTTGCCTCCAAATCCTGGGTGCCATTTCAGTGCTTCTGCTTGTCACTGCAATATTACCCCACAGATATCATAGAATGATAAAAATAATCAAATTAAATTTCATTTTATTTAAGTTTAGAGAAGAGAAGATGTCATGGATTACCTTCAAAAGGTAGGAAGAATACTGAACATAACTGAAAAGGATTAAAAACAACAGGAATCTGGGCACGGTGCTTCATGCCTTTAATCCTAGTTACTTGGGAGGCTTAGACAGGAAGATTACGAGTTGCTGGTCAGCCTTGGGCAACTAAGCAAGATCCTATTTCAAAATTTTAAAACTTTAAAAAGGGGTGGAAATGCAGTACTGTACAAAGCCCTGGGTTCAATCTCAGGATCAAGAAAAGGAAAAGAAAAAAAACACAATAGGAAGAAAGCACAGCTCATCTACACTATCAGCATGAACCCTGCACCACTGTGCCAAGCACGTGTGACCACACACCTTCTCTGTTGAATTTTACACATGGTATGTGCATGAGCCATCCCAGCACTCCTGAAACCATGTGCAGTGTGAACCAGGACCTCATGTGAGGCTCCTCTGTCCCTGCCCAGACGCCCCTTCTGCACCCCACTGCCCTCTGGGCATCCCTGGGGAACACTGCCATAGTCGCAGTCTTCGCTCACGGTGATGGGGCCTCCAGAATCTCTGCACAGGAAGTGACTCCAGCTCATATTCTTCTCAGAGACCACTTATGACACCACAATCGCCCCACACCTGCCTGGCCAAGCACCCCGAGCACCCCCACCCATGAGAGAAGCCTCATAGTTCAGCAGGACATGGACCCCAGAGTGACCTCCTCGGCTCCAGGAGGAAGGACAGTCACTCATCCTACTGGGGGGCTTGGGAGGATGCTGAGTGTCATAAATAATGGTGTAACAACTCTGTCCAGAGACACCTCAGCTAGAAGCAGAGCTGACTCCATCTGGCTTGGATCCCCCAACAGAAGGCATAAACAGCTTAAATAAAATTATATCCTCAATGCCTAGATCCTTTTGGAACAGGACAGGGTACAAACAGAAGGCACCCAGCCAATCATCAAAAGAACCACCTTAAGTCAGAAGGGCCTAGGTGTCCCTGATGCAGGGAGCACGTGCATCCCATCAAGTGACTGGGACCCAAGGACTAAAGCCAGGGCTACAAGAAAGCTCCTTAGTGCCCTGTGCAGAGGGCCCTGTATACCACTACGTTTGCAAAGGGACTTCTTTATTTCAAAAGAAGAGTAAGTCACAGACCTCATACAACCATTGCATCCATCTTATAGATGAAGAAAGAGGCTCAGAGCGGTTGGAGGACTCACCCCATATCACACACCCATGT
Source organism: Octodon degus (assembly GCF_000260255.1). Classification (NCBI taxonomy): domain Eukaryota; kingdom Metazoa; phylum Chordata; class Mammalia; order Rodentia; family Octodontidae; genus Octodon; species Octodon degus. The sequence continues at coordinate 3,112,732 of NW_004524637.1, forward strand.
CAAAATGACACAAGGTAAGTGGCAGGCTGTCACTGCCCCCCACCCTCCCATGCAGTTTCGTGTTAGGGTAAACGCTGTACACGCTGACTGTCCAGCTTTAGACTGAAAACCACTCTAGCATCCAAGTGGCTGCTGGAATCACAGGGAGAGGAAGAGGTGGGACAGATCTCCCCGTCAACCCTCCCTCTCCTTAAAGCCCTTCCACTCCACATCCTGAGAAAATCCCTCTTTGCCAGGCAATGACTTCATCATTCCCCTTCCCACTAATTTGAATACTCTTGTGGGAGCGCCAAGCAAAAAATGAAAATGATGAATGACTCCTTGCGCAATGCCGAAAAAATGTGGCGTTAGGGATCTCCAAGTGACGGAATGCCCTTCATGCAGAAACCTGACCTCTTCTCTCCAGAACACAAGGCAGAAACAAAGGGACTGCACAGCCCAGGCGTGCCTGGCCAAGCGGCCAGCGCGTAACACACTGCACAGGACAGGTGGGAGCAAACCGCCTGGTGCCCCCAAAGCAGATGGGCTTGGCTCGAAAGAAGAAATAAAAGTTCTATATAAATCACAAAGCAAAGTCAGGAGAGAGGTGGAAGGCTTAGTAAGAGGGAGAAAGATACCTGCTTGATTACTGCTTGATTACTCGACACATGTTTTGCAGGTACTTTTTAGACATTTAAGAGTTTTACACACACTCGCCACACCACATGCATGCAGGCGGGTGGATACAGATAGTCAGACAGAGTACTAACTTCCACAGCCGTCAGAAAGTCTCGAATCTGCAGCAAACATCAACTAACATGGCAACTTCTGAAGACACACTTCTGTCCTGCTTCTCATACACTTACCGCATCAGACCCTTGGCATGCCCTCCCCAGCCTCATTTTCTGCACCATCCAGGTAGGGGGCGAGAGGCAGAGAGGAGCTGAACCCAAACCTTGCTCCACGCAGGACTGTAGGACTTCACTGCTGCCCCCTGAACCTGCCCAGGAGTGGGCATCGCTGAGTTTGCCCACTGGAAAAAAACAAGGTGCAGCTTTCATCCTAGGCCAGAAGCCCACAGAGCTTCTGGCCCCTGCTCCTCTGGCATCCCAGCTGCCATGCCCAGGGGAACGCAGACCACCAACAAGCCCACTTGCCCTGCCCAGGCACCACCACCACCATGCAGCCACTTTGTGTAGTCACAGTGAGCACCTTCCCAGCCTCTGCAGACTCACATCCCTTCCAATTCCTACCACTCTTGCCTCTTCTCTAAGATGATCTACAGGAAAAAAAAAAAAAAGTCCCTGCACCTGTCTTGGTTGACTGCCTTTTCCTCTTTTTCAGTACCAGGGATTGAACTCAGGGCTTCGCACTTGCTAGGCAGGCACTTATATCACTGAGCTATCTCCCTGGCCCTTGACTATCTTTTCTAACCCAAATATTGCTTTACTAACTTTCGTGTTCTTTTATTGCTTGCCTAAACATATCAGTGGCATCTGATAAAATGAGCAGCAAATATCGTACAATAAGCAAGCGATTCTACAGAGATATTTAAAGAGATCCAAGAGAAGCAAGCTATGTTGAGCATGTGCATTTCTAAGCAGCTTAGCTTTGGGGTCTCAGGCTGACATGGGTAATGTCAAGGTGAACCCTCAGAACTCTAGAGACTTCCCAATGGCTAGATGTTGGCAGCTGAAAGTGAACTACCTGTGATAATGATAAAGTGTTATGATTTAAGCAAAGAGAGGGTTTAACGAAAAATAAAACTTGCCTGCACATTTTAAGAAAAACACAAGAAGACACAACTGACTGTTTTCTTATCTCACAAAGAAAGCTAAACTAAAGGAACACATTTTTGGCAAAACAGTAGTGTAAACTATCATGTTTCTAGTATGATGATGAAAAACTGTCAGAATCCTTAACAGAGAGAGACTCCACCCTGAGAAAGTGCCTGACACAATCCCAACTGCACATCATGCCAATTTGCTTTATGCACATTCACAGAATCATACCTGAAGGTCGAAAAGAAAAAAGACTTGGGCATAGCATAGTAGTCCACACTTGGTCAGGGAAGCTGAAGCAGAAGGACTGTTAGTTGGAACCCAATCCGGGCAATTTAGCAATTTTGCAAGACCCAGTCTCAAAAAAGTAAAGATAAGGAGGCCAGGGAGATAGCTCAGTAGAATAAGTGCCTGCCTGGCAAGTGTAGGGTCCTGAGTTCAATCCCTGGTACCACACACACACACAAAATGTAAAGATGGCTTAGGATATAGCTCAGTGAAAAGGCACTAGGTTCAATCTCCAGTACCCTCATCTCCCCACCCCCACACCTATACACATGTTTATGTGTATATAGAAAAAAAGAGGGCCAGGGAGATAGCTCAGTAGAATAAGCACTTGCCTGGCAACTGCAGAGTTCTGAGTTCAATCCCCGGTACTGTAAACAGAGAGACAACTGGACACACAAAGTTTAAATAATAATAAAGCACAATAAAGGTTAGTTATGTACCAGAGCTTTGCAGATGTACTTCAATGTATTACTTCCTACCCTGTGAGCCTCCTTGAGCAGGACCACATCTCCTGCATTCCACAGTGGCTTCCAGAGCACGGCGCAGGGGCCTGCACACAGCAGGTGCTCATGAGCAATTATGAAGTTGGGTGACTGAACTTTAAAAACAACAACAACAAAAACAAACAAAAAAAAAAACAAAACAGCCAATCACCAAGTACATTGCACAGGTAAGGAAACAGAGGTATGAAAGGCTGCCAGCTTGCCCAAGGTTACTGGTCTAGTACATGGTGGAATTCGGATTCCATCCAGGGCAGCAGGATCACACCCCAAGCTCTAAGCCATGAAGGCCAGGAAAAACAAGGCGATCTACCCTAAAGGATATTAAAGGGGTAAGCCATGGGCAGCATCCCCCAATGCATACCACATTGTTTGCTTCTTGTCCTGCATGTCCCATATTTCCTGAAAAGGTTAAGACTGCCACCATTAAGGATATCCCAGACTGCACTGTGGATTGGAGAGAGCTGCAACTGCGCTCTCAGCAGGCTGAGTCCCTGCATGGCTGGCAGCTCGCCTCATCCTCAAGACTGAGTTCCTGCGCCTGAGCTCTTCTGGACAGGAAAGTCTGGGATCAGTTTTTCTGGCTGGACTGCACAGAGTGTCCAACTGCAATAAACAGAATGTTTCAGTCCCCCTCCCATTCATATATGAAACCTTCACTGCCAATGAGATGGACGGAGAAGACGATCAGATCAGGAGGGTACAGCCTTTGTGAAGGGATTACTGCCCTTAAAGATGGGACCCTCGGGGTGCTCTCAACCTCTTTCCAGTGTGTGAGCAACTGCGACAAATCAGCAGTCTGCAACCCGGAAGCAGGCCTCACCAGAACCCAACCATGTTGGCACCGTGACCTGAAGGGCCACCCTCCCATGAGGGGAGCATGGATTCCCATTGTTACCAGCCAGCCTGTAGACAGCACTCTGTTAACAGCAAGGCCAAGTACAAGATCAACACTGTGAAAGAAGCTGATTGTTCAGCTCTCAGGGAAATGTCATCCAGGCAGAGCACACTGCACCCATTATACAACGGTAAACATCACGATAAGTTTACCCTACTTTAAAAAATCAGTTACAAATGTAAAAAGCCAGAACATGAAAAAGTAAAGTGGAGACAACAAAATAATTCATCTCCAGGAGCTTGGCATGTGAAAGGTTAACTCATTCAGGTGTTGAATTGGAACAAGAAAATAAATCTGATGGTGCGCTGGCAAGACGCACTCTTCAGTCATGGCCACTGCCAAAGTCAAAGGCTGGGATAATATTCTAACCTATAATTTAGAAGTAAACATAAAAACAAATGAAAAATTCTCCAATCATTTTCACTTTTAAAGTACAAAATTGGCCCATAAAAAACACATGCTAATTACTCCAAAGCAATCAACTTTTTAAAAAGCCTTTTATTTCACAAGTGCACTAATATCCCATTAATTTGGGACACTTACCAACATATTCTTTGCTCATTACCTGTGTGCACATTAATAGTACACCAATAACACAATACCAGCATTAATATGTAAAACATCAACAAAAGCCATCTGGAAAGCTAATGAATAATCAAGGGATTTCAAATTAAACTAAGAATTTTCCCTTAGAATCTTTAGGACAACACTGTCAAGTCCAATCTATTCACTTCGCCTCCAGAATCAATTTTTCAAACTTTATGACAGCGCTAATCGCTTCCACCTGTGTCTCGGGCCTGACTCTTGACTGGCATGCTACCAGCCAGGGTGGAAATGTAGACAAAGACCCCTATTAGGATCCGGCTGTTTCTCTACTGTGAGGTCACTCAGCCATTAAATTAGTTCCAGCCCAATTTCTGTCCTCTCAGGCCCAGACTCCAGGGGAGGGGTGCGGAGTGGAGGAGTTGACCGAGCAGAACCCAAAGGGGAGAAAAGGGAGATGTCTCGGACAGGCTAGGTACTAGGGCACAGGAATGAAGAGCTGGAGTTGGCCCTAAAGTCTGAAATCCAAATACTCTTTCCCAAAGGATGGTGGCCACTCCGCCACTTCAATTCTCCAAAGAACAAAAGTTAAAGCCTGTCTCATGGGACTGTTTCCTTTTCCCTCTGCTTATGGAAAGTCAACTGCATCCCATACAACATCCCTTAACATGAGGCTGGGCCACAGACTTTCTCAGTGCTGGGTCTGCATGGACAGTGAGGCTGGCTAGGGGCAGCTCTGATGTGGCATGGGGTACGGGACAGAGCAGGGAAGTGGCCAGTTCCCGGGAAGCATCTGCTGTTCAGTGTCCCAGACCTCACAGCTGGGGGCAGCAAGGCCTAGAGAGGGGATACCGCCAAGGCACAGAGCTGGCTGCAGGTAGAGCCTTGGCAGCAGCATCTTCTCCTCTGGACTGTGAGCTTACAACACACAGTGACCACAATAAAAAGACTCTGCAAGCCACCCACCTCTCTCCCTGTACACATCTTCTGCTACCCCACTTCTAGCCCAAGCACAGGGGCCACAACACCAGAAACCGCAGCATGCCCCAGTAAGTGCATCTGTAGATGCAACAGAAAGCAAGGATGGGACCTTATCATTGTTTCCTCTCCATGCCATATCTCAGGGCCTGGCTTATGCCACAAAGTGCCAAAGGCAGACTTGGGCCTGAAAAGCCATAGGACTTAAACAATGGTGAGGAAATAACCTTGTTTAATAAAGAATCCTAAGTTATTCTTCGGAAAAAAAAAAAAAAAAAAAAAACAGCCAAGCCTTGGCCACTGGACAAGTGTACAAAGGAATTGGTACAAATTCTGTGGCTTCACATGTATATCATTTCAATAGCTGACAGGGACTTGGCATCAGTCAATCAAAAAAGAGATTACAACTCAAATAAAAGATTATTCCAAAACTAACAATGACTCAGTACTCCGCACTCTTGTGCTCCACAGTCTCGCCCCCAGCTGTCCCCACCGCACAGCCTCCACCATCACTTATCTCTCCATCACACAGGATGTGCCAGACTCCTGCCATACACCAGGGCAGAGGGAGGATTGGCAGAGCTTTGCCAGTGGGACACGAGGATGAATCTGCAGGGACATCCAACCCCACCTTGATCTGGCCTCTGCCGAGAGCTCACAGTTGCCAACAGCTGCAGCTGCAGGACATGAACACAGAACACAGGAAGTTCACTGGCTAGACACAGCCACGAGCCAGAGCCCCCACGCCCACTGACCAGCTGAGCTACTTACTGGACACAGCGAAACCTATCAGGACATGGCACAGGAGGAAAAACAGAGGGCTGTCAAGGAAAATAAACCAGCACCATAGCGTTTCACATCCAGAAGATGTTCCTCTGATGATGGAATGGGAAAGCCTTTTTTAAACTTTTTGGTTTGTTTGTTTATTTATTTATTGAGACTGGGTCTTGCTATGCAGTTAGGCTGGCCTTCAATTCACTTTGTAGACTAGGCTGACCTCAAACTCACAGCAATCCTCCTGCCTCAGACTTCTGAGTGCTGGGACTAGAGGTGTGCACCCAGCTGGGAAAGCATTTTGTGGCAAGGGAGACACACCAGAGAAGGTGGGATGAAGAACAGAAGGTCCTCTTCTTTCCCAAGAACTGGGAGGTTGGCGGGGAGGAGACAGCCAATCTGAACATCAGGGGAACGACACCTGGTTCTTACTTCCAGAGGAAGAAATTGCAAATCCTTCCCTTACTTTGCCTCAGTCAATGAAGTCCCCAATTTCTCTGCTGCTCCCCTTCCTGAATCACCAACATGGCCTCCAAGTCACCACGCAGGGCAGAAAAATGAGCAGGAGAAGAAGGAGGTGCACGGATTCAAGACCTGCCTGCTGGTCCTGCTCAGGCTCCGAATGGAAGCTTTCAACATCTACTCCAGCTCCGTGGTAACTGAGCTAGGTCTGTAACCCAAGGAGAAAAACAGTGTCCACCAAGATGTTTGTCAGATGAGAAACTTCCAAATCCTCCTAGATTTACAGTAATCTAAGACAAATGCCTCTGATGTCCTGAAGTGAGCAGTAAATCAAAACAATTCGTGACCTACCACGAAATCATCTCCAGGACTGATCCTAACTTTTGGGGGCACTGGGGCTATGACAGGGCACACATTGCTTATATGGGTCTCTGGCTGTTTTTTTTTTTTTTAGCAGTCTGAGAAAACTAGAAGTCCCTGCCCATGACAAAGACTCTAAATTGTCCCCTGGTGCCTACCCCACTGTGCTTTAGTAACAGAAGCCTGGCTTTCAGCTAGATCCACAGAAAGATCACTTTAATTTCCTAGCCTTTTTCTTTAGGTGGATCAGACAGTCAGGTTGTGGCCTAGAAAGCAAGTGATCACACGCACCTTCTGGGATGGGGCACAGTCTACCTCCTGGCTATGAGGAGGACATCTGTGCCTGGGTCTCCATGTCCCAAGGCTGCAGGACAACTCTACAAGGTCCTCGGCAGCATGAGCCAGCAACACCCCCAATACACATACACACACCCCGGCCCCCCTCATCCTAGGGGAGATAAATATGCCTCACATTTAAGCCACCCTTCTTTGGGAGTATCTATCTCTAACAGCTAATTCTGCCTAACAGATCCCTAGTCCTAGATACAGGCACCTAAACGGGGTGTGCTAAGTCGTAGGGCTTGTGTGTGCCTCCCAGAAGCAAGGCCTAAAACTACAGGCTGCTGCAGAGGAGGTGGGAAGGGAGTGAACAGAAAGAGCATGAGTCCCACAAGGTGACAAGTGGCCACTGCTGTCATGCAGCACATGTGCATTTGATGGAGCACAAGGTCTTCTGTAATGTGGGAGGTAGACCAGGTATCTGGTAAAAGCTGCATAACTACAAGGAATAGCTATGAAAAAATTCAAAATATCAGTGTTTGCCATCTTCCTCAAAACTCGTCAAAGCTGGGTGAGACAAATGTCTAACTAGAGCTATCCCATCCCACCTGAAAAAAGGTAGAAAAGACAAATCTTCTAAGTTCAATGTCTGCAACTGGCAGCCTAAGCTGGAACCACCAGCACTATGCCAACCAGAGAGGAAAGGTTTCACCAGAGCCTACAGCCTGTGCCTAGTCTGAGGTCCAGTGCCTGGTTTCACTCAAGCCTAGCGATTCCTCCAGCCCAAGGGAGCCATCAGCACACAAGGAGAGCAAAGGATTAAGGTCTTATAAAGATCAAAGATTTTAGGCTTAAAATCTATTGTGCAGTATCTTTGATTGTTACTCACGAGGAGCCAGTGAGGCAAAATGACTAGCGGCCAACTAAAGTTCTGGAAATGACACCTCCACAGAATTTATCAGGCTGGCCTATAAAGTGCTGTGATGCGTCAATCCTCAAATAATGACCAACCCTTGACAAGGGCATAAGCATTTTCTGTGCAGGGATAGGAAGGTATACGTGGGTACCTGGGAGTGTAGCAGAAACTCCTGATGTCCCTGTGATATAGTTCTAGGAACAGAATTCCCAGTTTCTAGCTAATGCATGTAAAGAGGACTAACAGAGGAGAAAGAGTTTAAGAATCTTACAGTAAAGGGCCCACATCTAATTTAACTTTTACTTCTCCTTCTACCCATTAGGAAAGAGCCACTGAACTGCCACAAAAGCAATACATGTAAAGAGAGAGAGAAGCACAATGAACCCAGCCCACGTGAGCCTCACCCATCAAAGTGGCACGAATAGTGTAAAGTGCCGTGCATCCTTATGAACATCTGGAAACAAACCGCTGCATGCAGCCATTCCTGAATAGCAGCCTAGGCACTGCAGAGATGGCAGCGTCTGACCACGGAGGGGTGGACACGAAGCACAGAAGACCACACGTGAGATCAGCCCGTCCACAGAAGACACAGCAGCTGCATCTGGAGACAGCTTTAGAGCGCATCAGCCACACACAGGCTGGTTCCACAAGCTGTCTCCTGGCAAGGGGATAGAGCACTGGGCTAGACGGCATTTTGCTCATATTCTTGACACATAACCGTCTGTGTGTTTCATGTGTCTATCCCATGATCCCACTGTGGATGATCTGGGTCCTTCTGACACCCAAGAGCCTCTTTAAATGCCTGCTCCTAAACACCTATGGCCCCAGGAGCTCCTTAGCAGGCTCACTGACTGTCACGCCTGCCCAGCAGCTAGCAGGGAATGAACGATTAGGAATCAGAGCCATTTCACTCTCTGCACTGTGCAGGGACCAAACAAGAAGAGAAGCAACGTTGGAATGCTCTGGGAGAGGGTAAAATATTTTTCTCTTTTATAAAAATAAAAACTCTTAATCCTAGGGAAGGCTCTGCCCCCGGAATTGACAAACTCAGCTCCTGACTTTGGTGTCTCACATACTTTCACACAGCCACGTTGCTCGGGGCAGCATTCTTGTTTTTAAGCTCCATGTGAAGAAAGAACTTACTGATATTCAAGAGTGCTGAAGCAGTGTGTTTACACAGGAGATGTGTGTGTGTGTGTGTGTGTGTGTGTGTGTGTGTGTGCTTCAGCGTCATAAAACACAGCTTGGGCAGTAGGATAAAATCCAACCATCTGATCAAACAGAAGCCCTGGCAGGATTCGTGCTGCCCTCTCATAAAGTGCTGCTCACGGCACAGGCTTGACAATCACACGTCCAACAGGGTACATGTGTCCCCAAAGCAAGTCCTCCTACTGTTACCCACGGAGATAAGAATGGTTCGAAAGTCTGGGGATACAGTTCAGTGGCACAAGTGTCTTCCTGGCACAAGTAAATGCAAGGTCCTGAGTTTGATTCCTAGTACCACAAAAAAAAAAAAGAAAGAATAGCCTGAAAATATCTGTATTTTTCTAACCAATCATCATCTCCCAAAAATCTATCGTTAAGCATTCTGTGTGCCTTTTAATGTGAAACATGGTGTTCTGGGTAAGTCAGGGTCATTGACTGGCAAATCCCGGCACTCAAGAGGCTGAGCAAGACCCCGGACGCAAAAACAACAAGGTTACATCAGGCCTATCACAAGCAAGTCACGACCCTTCCACCTACAAGAACAGGCCTCTCCCTCTGTAAAATCAATACTTGTGACACTATAACTTAACTCCATGAGCGAAAGCCCCCAGGGCCCTCCCCACCCTGCCTGCCTCTGCGCCTGCCACTGCCAACTCTCTTGGGCTCCACACACTAAAAGTGCTGTTGTGCTGAGCTTGGTGTGAATATCAGGAAGATGCGAAACTTAGATACATCTTGTTTTGTTTTGTTTTTTGAGTCAGGGTCTTGCTGCACAATTCAGGCTGGCCTCAAACTCCCAGTGAGCCACATGCCTGAGCCTCAAAGTGCTGAAATTACAGGTATGTGCCACCACACGTGGCCAGTTGCCTACCATTTCAGGTCAATGTATTACATTCCAAAAATGAACAAAGGTAAAAATACTTTTACATGTGAATTATACACCCAGTGTAGTGGGTAAACACCTACAAACTATGAATCCAGTTTTTGTTTTTTGGGTTTTTTTTTTTTTGAATCTTACATTCCTTAAATTTGGTCATACATTGAGGGAAGACATTTTTCTTATTTTCTCCCTCAATAACTCCAGTTCTTAAACTAAAACATATTTATGAACACTGACAAATTGAAGAACTTACCTCTATAAAACAAAAGAAAAAAGAAGAAAAATTTGCAGTAATAGTAAATTTCAAAATTCAAATGGGATTAAAGGGCACCTGAAATAATATACTAGGTACAAACATATCAGGACAATTTTGAAAATACAAAGCTCCAACTTTTCAGTTTAACTCAGTCTCTCAATTTTGTAGTACTACTACCTCTGCAAAACACCCTAAAGTAATCACTTACCACTGATTATAACAGTACAAAAGTAAAGCAGTAACAAGCAACAGGGTCACCTGTGAAACGTTTTTTCATAATGTTCTCTTTTCCAAGGACCCTGGGAAAGGCCTGAGTGAAGGGAAAGAAAAGGAAGGGAGACAGTCACAAAACACACCCGCTGCATGTGGTGGTGTACACCTGAATCCCAGCACTCACCCAGGAGGCTGAAGCAGGAGGATCGTCATGAGTTTAAGGCCAGCCTGCACTTATGTTGAGTTCAAAGTCCAGTCTGAGACCCTCTCTCAAAACAAACAAACAAACAAATACAAATGTCTGATCAAAGAACTTACCTAACTCCGCTTCCTACATCATAGCTCCTGGAGATGCGGAGCACATGTAGCTCGCTAGCAGGTCTGCTGAAATGGATTATGTGCTGCCTCTCCCTACACACACACACACACACACACACACACACACACACACCCCATATGGGTCATGGGGCAGAACCCACATGCTGATTACTGAGAGTGGTGCTTGAGGCCACCTTGGACTCACCCATCCAGAAGACTCATGGTTGTGGTGGTCACTTCAGCAAACAGTATTACTTTCCCGAGGTGTTGGGTCTGCAGATTCTGTCGATAGATCTCTAGACTAAAATGTTCTGAAGAGAAGGCTTCTGTGCCAGTAACCACGGGGATAGAAGATGGGGTGATTTCCATTCCCGGTGTGTAAGATGAAACAAACTTAAGGGAGAGCTTGCTAGATTTTATTACTCGGTCAGCATCCACAATTCTTCCAAGCCACTGCATAAATGGATCCCGGATGTCCTGTGTCGAAAAGAAGGAAGGAAGGAAGGAAGGAAGGGAGGGAGGGAGGGAGGGAGGGAGGGAGGGAGGGAGGGAGGGAGGGAGGGAAGGAGGAAGGGAGAAAGAAAGAAAAGAAGGGAAGGAGGGAGAAAAGAGGGAAGGAAAGAAGGAAGAAGGGAAGGAAGGGAGGAGAGAGGAAGAGAAGGGGAGGGGTGGAATAAAAAGTGAAAAGACTGTAATTTGTCATTTCATTAGATGATTGTAGATTTTCCTAAAAATGTCGCTGGGTAATAGAAGTACTTAATTCATGACCAGTAAATGCTGATTGACTGCTCTGTGCATCCTGTTTTACCAGATGGTAATAAATATCCTGAGTGCTACGGTCTGAATGCTGCTCCCCAGAATTCATACACCTGCAAGTTAACCCTCAAATTCATGTTAATGGCATTTGGAGATGGGACCTTTAGGAAGTTAAAGGGTCGAAGTGGCTCTGCCCTCATGAGTGAATTAATCCATTAACGGATTACGGGGTTACGGAAAGTGGGTTCAGCATCACAAAAGTGGGTCTGTGGTAAAAGCCAGGTGGCCATCTCCTGTGAACCCCAGCCGCCATATGGGCCCTGCACTGTCTCCAGACTGGGCCCCAAGTCCCCACCAGCAGGCAGGCTGCCACCAAGATAAAGGCCCTCCGTTCTAGACTTCCCAGCCTATAAGAAAATAGTTTCTTTTCTTTATAAATTACCTAGTCTCAAGTATTCAGGTACAGCAACAGATAACGGACTACGACACTAAGTAGGTGACAAACTCTAGAAAGCAAGATCCAAGGAAACAAGGACAGCTCGTGCGTGTACTTCCTACCTAAGTACACAAGCGCCTCCAGCTTTGAGGTTCGTGAGTAACTCTCCAGTCCCCTGCGCATCTTACCGAATATTGTGTCTTTAAACATCAGCCTCACAAGGAAATTTATTATCCTATCTGTGAAATGAACAAACAAAAGACCTAAGTGGAAGAAGTCACACTGCATGAAGCATTAAGGTACTAGAGCATCTAATCCATGCTCTTAGACGACCATCACTTCCACTCCTGAACCCTCACCACTAACAAGGCAGAAATGGATTCCATGGAGCAAAAATAATGGAGAACCCGGAGCTGCTCTCTCTTTGTCTCAAATACAAATCCAAGAACCAGGCAAGGCTTTCTATTTTAACCTAAACTACAGGGGTGTCCTTCCCCCACTCCAGACCCCAGAGGCCTCTGGGGCATACATCCTGGATGGCTTACTTGGATCTGGGGGTTCAAGGGAGTCATTCTCCCAAAAGGAAATGCATAAGACAGATCTAGACTCTTAGGGTACCCTCATGCAAATGCAAGGTCCTTCGAAAGAAAAACCTCATTGGTGAATGTCAGTACCAAAGTTCCCATGCTACAAAGAAGTAGCTTCACAGATGACTTGTGTGTGTGTGTTTGTGTGTGTGTGTGTGTATGTGTGTGTGTGTGTGTGTGTGTGTGTGTGTGTGTGTGTGTGTTTTAGGGAAGGCTCTACAGGGTGTTTAGGGTCTCACTACTAGATCGGACTCATAGTGATCCACCTGTTTACAGCCTCCCAAGAGCTGGGATTATAGGCACGAACCACCACACTAGTCTCAATCGCTGTCTCAGCATGCCCTGGGGAAGGGACCAACATGTTTTTTTAATTTTTATTCTTATTTATTTATTTATTTATTTTTACAGATGGCATTTCATTCAACCCAGTCAGCCTTTACAAATCACTTCTAGCTTGCAGGAAACAAACTATTTCAATAAAATTAATAATTTTTAAAAAGGAAGCAAACTAAATTATTTCAGAAGGAAGAAATCCAGAAAAAAGTGAGACCTAGAAGAATCTCCAACAGCCTGAGTCCTGGAGGAAAGGACAGCATGCTAAAATGGGCGCGTCTGGATTAGAAGGGACTTGAATAACCCTCAGATACACAATGAGTAGTTCCTTGCTGGATTCCGCTTTGAATGATCTAGCTGGAAAAGACATTTTAAGACAGTTAGAAAATTTGAGTATGAACAGTATGTATTAAGTAACAAAAGGGGGGCCGGTGAGATAGCTCAGCTGTCTAAAGGGCCTGCGTAGGCAAGGTTAGGCAGGAGCAGGGGATGGAGGTTCAATCCCCAGCACCACATGCTGTGCCAGCCCCGCCCTCAGGGTGGCCTGAGCTGGCCAAAAAAAAAAAGGAATTCCTGCCAGTTTTAGTGGATATGATGAGTTACTGTGTTAATACAGGAAAATGTGGATAACTGGAAAGCAACAAGACAAAGCTACTTTCTTCCAATTATCTCAAGTAGAGAGTGGTTTGCTTTGGCTCACAGTCCGTCAGGACTTCTGTCCAGAGTCCCCACTGGCTCCAAGGTAGGGTGCATATGGCAGAGGGGCACTGCCAAAGAAAACTACTCACAGCAGCAGGAACCAGAGGGAGAGAGCAAAGAAGTGGGGAGGGGTGGGGCTACTATAAAAATAACAGACTCAACTAAAACGTATTAGCAACCCATTCTTTTTTTTTTTTTTTTTTTGTACTGATAATTAAACTCAGGACCTTGTGCTTACCAGGCAGGTACTTGAGCCTCTGAGCTATAACTGGGTGCAACCAACTCATTTGGATACCCAATCAGTACTCATGGCTGGATATGGGCCACCTGGCAGAACTTCTGTCACTCTGAGGATGGAGCACTAAATAGAGTCCAAGTCCTTGTCCTCAGCGAGCTGACCCTCTAGTGTGAGCAACATGTTGGGAGCACCAAGAGCAGAATGTCCAACAGGAAGGAGGACCAGGGAAACACTCATGCAGAGGAGAAAGGTGCACAGAAGGCAGGCCGGAGGGGTAAGGCAGATGGAACATCTCGCTGAGCAGGTGACGTGTAAGCAAAGACAGGAGTCATGGCAATTTTATACGCAGGCATGCTCAGCTAGTTCAGTATATATATTGTTTTTACAACCCTAAATCACCTGATAACTCATTTCTCAAACTATCTCCAAAGGTCGGTGATGGACAGCCACAATTCTGTCATTTACATTATTTATACAGGGGGATTCCAGGGAAGAGCAATGGCAGAGACTACAAGGAAGAACAGGCCTGACCAGGAACAGTGACAGGGCAGAGGGGCACTGAGGTCATGTGGTAAGACCCTGGAAAGCCACAGGAAAGACAGGCTTACAGCTGGAAGCAGTAGGGAGCCCCTCAGGGAGACACGCTCCATCACAGCAGCGGCCAAGCGAGGTGATAACTCCTAGGTCGGCACGACTGCAGACAAGCAGAGGTCAGAATCCCAGGCTGCTCTGAAGGATGATGAGAAACCGGGGGAGGGGAACAAAACTGAGCCCAAGACTTCAGGCCCAGCCACCTGGAAGGACAGAAGGACAGGAGGAAATGCAGTGGTAGAGCAGATGCGGACAGCAGTTGTCGCTGGTCAGCAATGGGCTGAGTGATTTGTACCAGAACCCAATGGATGCGCCAGGAGGGACAGCACGGGTGGGCCACAGTTCAGGGAGAGGCCACACCAAGGGCTTAAATGTGGACCCATCAGACTATCTGTGAGCACCTCAGGCTAGAGGAGAGGATGGGATGCCTGAGAGAGGGATGGAGAGAAAATGAGGACACCAAGGAGTGGAGTCAATTTCCTGGGGACCTGGTAACAAGGACCATGAGTGCAGGAAGGGGACTGAAATGATAGTAATTTATTTCCTTTTGGAGGCGGCAAGTCCAAATCAAGGTGTCACCACAGCCACACTTACTACGGACTGAACACAACCCCAAAGATCACTGCTAGAACTGCAGTCTTCAGCATAGCTGGGCTGGGACGTGGGGCTTGCAGGAGGTGATGGCTCTGAGGGTTCACCATCACAAATGGGTTAGCACCACATTCCTGGGTGGGGAAGCCACCATGGAAAGGATTCCTTACTGAAAGATGAGTCTTACCCCTTCTGTTTGCTGCCTGCCTTTGTTTCCCCACTTTGCTCTTTTACAACTGAGATGCAGCAAGAAGGCCCTCGGCAGATGACAGTCTTCCTATCTGACTCCCCAGCCTCAGGAGCTAGGGGGCTGGCTCCTGTTCACTGTACTCAGTCTCAGGTACTCTGCTCGGGTGACACAGGGTGAGCTCAGATGAGGCTCTGCGAAGGATCTGTCCATGCCCTTTCCTAGCTTTTGGTGGTGCCTTCCATGGCTTGTGCACATCATGGCCTCTCCACAGCTGTCCTCCCAGTGTGCTCCTCCATATGAGTCCTGACCCAGTGTATCTTCCTCTAAGGACACCAGTCATATTGGTTATAGGCCCACTCTAATGACCTTGACTTATTTTGATACACCTGCAAAGACCCAACTTCTGAATAAAGTCACGTTCAGAGGTGCTGGGGCTAGGACTTCGGTGCATCTTTTGGAGGAACGCAACTGACAACAGCAGTCAATGCTTGGGTGGGGAAGCAAGGTGGTGTCTGCAAAGGAGACCAAGAAAACCAAGGATATGTGTGGATGGATAGCGGCAGGCAGAAGGGCACCTTGGGGTCCAGACCCAAAAGCCGAAAGGACTGTGAGAGAGGACTGTGAAGCAGCCAGATGGAAGACTCAGGGACACAGCACATTTCTGGACTCTGACGACGTCTACCAGGGGTGATGGGAAGAGAGAAACTACACAGCCCAAAGACAAATCTGAGGCAGAATTTCCTCTAATGGCAAAGAGAAGAATGTGGTGACTACAGGGAAAAATGGCCAAAACTCCTATAGGAGGGTTTCAGTGGAAGAAATGATGCATTTTTTAAAATGCCAAGGTGAGCAGTCCCATGGAGTCAGGTGAAGTGCAGCAGAGCAGAAATGTCAGCCTCGGAGGGTGAGAGGCTCACCCTCAAGGAGCCCCAGGGCTCATGTCCTCCAGTGGGGACGCCCAGTCTTTCATCTCCCAGATCCAGCCCTGCCCAGTGCCATGCTGACTATGCAAAGAGGCCAGCCCTGGTCCTGAGCGTCGCTGCTCACACCCTGCTCAGAGGCTGCAGAGAGGTGGGAATCCTAGTGCTGGACCTTGCCTGGGACCTACAATGGCTTCTGTTTTCTAAAAGGTAAGAAGCAAGATCACCAGCCAGGAGAGAAAACAAGGTGGCAGGTGTTGAACATGTGAGCAGGGAAAACAGAGATACCAGGGAGAAGGAGAAAGTGTGAGAGCCACGGGGAGCACCCAGGCCCTGTGGAGGTCAGCGACTCCAACCGCAGATGAGACCTGCCAAGGAGTTTCTGTCCAGACACGTTAGCCACACAGCCACGAGGGCCAAGCACACAGCAAAAGCTAAAGGTGGACATAAGCTGAAGGTGGACAGACTGCCAGCTCTAACCAAGGCCTTGCTGGAGACAGAAAGACCAATCTGCAGCTCACAACCTAGTGAAGAAGAAGCAAGAGGATGTGAGAACCACACGGGATGCTCAGGGTGGGGAAAGCGAAGCCCCTCGGGAAAAGCATGGTAGGACTGACCCTGCGTACGCACTGCCCAAAGAGGCCAAGCCCAGCTGTGTTACCGGAAACTACTGTCCACTTCCATGACAGCACTAACTGTCCATCTTCATACTACAGAATACAAGGTAGGTTCACATGGGACATCCCCTTCCTGTCCCTATTTACTCTATGGGAGAAGGAAGAGTAAATAACATGCAAATATGACCGAGAATCTGGGCTTTTGGTTTTGTTTTCTTTTTTTAATTGATGTATTTGGTACAGGGCCTCTATGCAGCTCAGACTCAGAGTGATCCTCCTGTTTTTAGCCTCCCCAGCACTGCAGCCAGCTCAGTGCGTGGCATGCGGTGCTGGGGATCGAACTCTTGATTCCTGTGCTTGCCTAAGCAGGCATTTAGTCTGCTGAGCTATCTCGCCAGTCTGAATCTGGCCTTTTGGCAACAGAAGATCTGCCTCTAAAACCTTGGCTACCACCCTTAAGGCACAAATGCACTGCTCCAGGACAGGCAGGTGTCATCAGGACACTGCACAGGCTGTGAAGATACATCGAAGTGAATAGGTTCCAACACAAAGTGCCAGGAACATTCACTCCAGCTATTCAAATGCACACCTCCCCAAGCAAGGTGGGTCACCGCAACTTGCCAAATGCAACAGCTGTTCTTATTTGCATGTACCTTGGGAACCAGATTCTCAATGAAGCCTCCTCAATGCCATGTCTACAAATCACTAAAGCAGTATTCCCAATCCTTAGTTTTTTATAAGCAGGACTCAGAAGTGCGTAAATTAGAATTCATAAAAACAAAGAGCACAGATTTTTTTTCTCACCTCCCTTTCCCACAACCTCTCAGGATTTACTCAGAACAAAGAATATATAAAAGATATCACCTAAAACCAGGAACATCTAAGGAATATAACTGTCTAGCACCTTTACTTCTCTTACATATTTATATTCACTACAGCTAAAGGCAATCTTAAGCCATGAAATAGAACTGATTACACTTGGGAAGCATTGAGACTCCACCCAAGCTCCCTGGTTACTAGCAGCATCAAAGTGATCATCCAGGATCGTATCTTTTTAAAAAATTTCTGCATGTCAAAAGACATCACCAAAAGAGTAATAAGAAAGCCTACAATTTGGAAACAGTTTTAGCCAATTGTCCCTCAGACAAAGGACTTTTATCTAGAACATATAAAGAATTTAAAAAAAATAAGGCCTCCAAAATTCAAAGACCCAATCAAAAATGGGCATCTGAGATAAATACATACTTCTCAGATGAAAAAAAACAAATGGAAAATAAATATATGAAAAATATATGTTCAACATCATTGCCATTCAAGAAATGCAAATTAAAACAACACTGAGATTCCATGTCACCCCAGAAAGAATGACTAACATCAAGAAATCAAGCAGTAACAAATGCTGGAGAGGATGTGGGATAAAAGGAACCCTTCTCCACTGCTGGTGGGAATGTAGACTAGTACAACCACTGTGGAAATCAGTGTGGAGATTCCTCACAAAGACAGGATTGGAGGTACCATTCAATCCAGCTGCTCCCCTCCTGGGTACTTTTCCAGAAGAACTGAAAACATCATACCACAGTGACACACATACACTGATGTTTATAGCAGTGTAATTTGCTATAGTTAAATCTTGGAAACAACCCAAAGGCTCACCAACTGAGGAATTGATAAAAAGATGTAATTTTACACAATGGTGCATTACTTAGCTATAAAGAAAAGATAAACTTGAGACTTTTATAGGTAAATGGATGCAACTAGAAACCACATTCTTTTTTTTCTTTTCACTGTTTTCTACTGTAT
>NW_004524637.1:3131436-3133075 GCF_000260255.1 Octodon degus
ATAAGATTTCTTTTCTGCTATGATATAGATAGATAGATAGATAGATAGATAACAGCTTAGATAATTGTACTGCTGATTTCTGCTGGTCTTTGAAAGAAGTAGTTAATGCTTAATTTTTGTTCTCCTTTTTAGTTTCTTATAACTTTTTTTAACCAATTCTGCATGCTTATATCTGGTAAGCTAAACAAGTAATTTGAAGACAACACTATGCAATATAATGATCATTATTGGATTCCTATTATTTTGTTTAGTGAAATTCTGTATCTTTTCTAATGGTTTGGTTTTTTTACTATTTTTCATTCTCCTAAAAAAAATGACCACCTGTCTGCTGTCAATCTGGCTGGTATGTCTTCCCTCCAATGCACTGAAGTGACATCAATGACTGAGAGCTTCAGAGACAGCTGCCACTAATACATGTCAGGTGTCAGAATCCCCCAGGTTCATATGTCAGAAGCTGAAGCACCAATGCCACAATGTCGAAAGGTGGGGTCTTTAAGGATGATCAGGTCAAGAGCGCTCTGGCCTCGTGCGTGGATTGCTATGCTCATCTCAGCAGGGAGCTACACAGTGCTCTACACTGAGTCTGCTTGCTGCCCCGCATTCTCTTACAGCAACACAAAATTAACTAAGAGATGGGAAAAAAGTAATTTAAGATTGTGAGCCAAATTTCACTAGTAACTATCAAGACAGTGTGGAAATGCTGAAGAAAAATATTTTGCACCATATATTATCAAGGCAAATGGGTTGACATATAGGTAGTATTACCCCCCCCCAACCTGTAAATCCACCTAATTCTTTGACCTCATCTACCATAGCATAGCTAAAATGTCACTTTAGGAAAGATGTCTTGGACCCATGACCCCTCACCATCTAGGTTGTAAGATTATCCCTTATAAACTCTTATTTTAAAGCAGTTATCGCAACAGTAATTACCCACTTTGGACAGCCACTTGTTCAATGTCCCACTACTTGGCAGAATACTGTCTTGGTTCCCTTCTCCTTGCTGAGACAAAATACCCAACACCAAAGTTAAAAGGAGGAAAGGCTTACTTCAGCTCAGTCTGTAGAGGCTTCAGTCAGTAGTTAGCTGGTTTCAAGGCAACACAGTGTCACAGAGAAGAAACAGTCCACGGCATGGCAAGCAGAAGACAGCAAGCAACAAGAAGCAGGCCTCCCTTTTATCCTACCTAGGATAATGGCTTTTTAGGTGGTGCCACCACAACCAGGGTGGGCCTTCCCATTATCCACTCCCAGAACTATGCTAAACCAATTAGTGGTCTAATGCACTCACACACCCTTCATCCTGGTATTTTAATCCTGAATCAGTGATGGTGAACTTTTTAGAGACAAGTACCCAAGCTACAATCCAAAACCCAATAATTTAACACAAAGTGTCAACACTGCAATAAAGCTGAACACTTTTATTTTTTCCCACTGATATAAATATTAATGATCTTTTATTACTGTTCCACAATTCTGTTCTTTTTAGTCTTTCTCTCCATTGTTCAGAATAATTTTTTTTAATTTTTCCCATAATTTTATTGAAAAACAAATAGCAATGAGACAGTTTCAAATCAAATTGGTAGGACAGTTTCAATAATTAACACATTGCATACATTCTTCCTAGTGGTTAATTGCT
>NW_004524637.1:3133677-3147790 GCF_000260255.1 Octodon degus
AGAAAATTTGGGACACTACCGAGTTACATGACGTTACAGTACAAGTTCTCATATGTCCTGAGTCTTAATTGACCTTAAAAGGCTAGGGCCAAAATGTTTTAGTTTAGAGAAAAAAACACATTGATATCTTTTGTCTTAAAAGAAAAACATAACAAATGTGCCATAAATTTGCCACCACTGCCCTAGATCCAGCCAGCTCCAAAAATCCCCATCTATGAGTGCATGAGGCTTTGAAGAGACAGTAGATATAAACTCCATAAACACAACGTATGAATGTTTCTGTCTTATTCTTATAACATCTAGCCCCAGATGTGGCAAAATTGTGCATATTTAATAAATATTCAGGGTAAAAATGCACATTAAATTCCTTACCCAGGAAAACTCTACAAGTAACAGATAGGTATATCCAGAGATTTAAAAAAAAAAATAATAAGTAAATAAGATTGTTGTGAGATCAGATCGATCTAAAACGGTGATTGTGGAACTGGAAACCAACCCTACTCCTAATGTCTCACCAGAGGAGGAGAAAGCAGAATCTAATCAGGAGATTGCTAACCAAGAACACTATATTAAACATCCTCATTCAGAACAGAGAGGCACTATTGTTTTTTTAAAAATGATAAAAGTAATTCTGGGCAAGCAAACCTTCGAGTGATCTCTAAGTCTGATACTGTTGGAGACTTCTGGGCTCTACACAACCATATCCAGTTGTCCAATAATTTAATGCCTGGCTGTGGCTGCTCACTTTTTAAGGATGGTATTGAACCCATGTGGGAAGATGAGAAAAACAAACTGGGAGGACAATGGTGAATCACACTGAACAGACAGCAGAGGCGAAGTGCTCTGGACCGCTTCTGGCTGGGAGTACTGCTGTGCCTCACTGGAGAATCATTTATTGACTATGGTGATGTGTGTGGAGCTGTTGTTAATATTAGAGCTAAAGGTGATAAGACAGCAATATGGACTAGTGAACATGAAAACGGACAGGCTGTCCAACATACAGGGAGAGTACACAAGGAAAGGTTAGGGCTTCCTCCAAAGATAGTGATTGGTTATCAGTCCCATGCTGACACAGCCAAGGGTGGCTCCACCACCAAAAGTAGGTTTGTTGTTTAAGAAGCCACCTTCCCAATATTCTCATAGGAGATTGCATCAAGCAAGCCAGATTTCGGAGCTAAACTGAAGCCTCTTCAAAAGCAGAGTGGACTGCTTTTAAACTGTATTCCATCTAAATGCTGCTAAGATATAAGAGAAGTCTCATTCGCCTTTGCCTTGTACTTCCGTTATGTCTGTGTTTTTTCGCTTGCTAGAGTACACTATCCCAATCAAAGCAGTATAGTAAACGTTATCCCCAGAAGCCATAAATGTGCTCCTGGTTCACTTTGTAATAGTTTAGAAGGATTACCATGATAAACATATTTTAACCATTCACAATATTCAAGAAAGAGCTTATATTTCTATAACAGGAAAAAAAAACATCATGTTCTGGTATATGGAGAAGCACATTTTGATGGTTGGAAAAAGTATGATGCATACAGTTTTCTAGCAATTTTCTTTGTTTCTTTTTACAGCATTGTCTTTGCTGTAACCTTTGCTGGTGGCTGCTAGTTTTAATTTATTTGTTTCCCTACTTGATAATATTAGTGATTCTGATTTCAGGTCTTCATTTGTTATGCATTTGGTTTTTTTCCTTATGTTACATTGATAAAGGATCCAGGAATATAACACAAGGGTGGAATAAACATTAATTTTGTGCATTCTTTGGTAATTTTTTTATAATTACAAAGCTTTGCTACAAATTTATGCATTTCATTCAGATCAGTTACCTGTTTGTGTGATTTCCTAAATGCAATTGTGGGTTATAAAAAATGTAATATAATTACATTCCTAACTAGAAGTAGTTATGTCTGCTTTGTTTCTTTATGCTGTATCTTTGTATTCCTTAGGATTTTTTTTTTTTAAATGTATTTAGTACAGGGTCTCACTACACAAATTAGACTTGTACTGATCCTTCCTGTTTTTCAGTCTCCCAAGCACTGGGATTATAGGTGTGCGCCACTACGTCCAGTCTCAATTGCCTTCTTAGCACACCCTAGAGGCGAGGCTGGTAAGGCATGCCTAAGCAGGAGCTTTAATCTGCTGAGCTATCTGGCCAGCTCTCTCACTTAGGTTGCTTTGCTTTGATTAGAAATGACTCAAGTAGAAAAGCAATCTCATTCATATTAGGTCAGTGTACAAGACTGTAAATAAAATGTGTACAGTGAAAAAAATAAATAAGATGATCATAAGGCATGGTCTTGGCAAGAATATAGAAGCAGCAAAAAAAGCAAAGTTATCTACAGAACTGGCAATGTCAGAAGTTGCATATTAATATGGCTTTACTTTTTATACCTCATATTTATACTTTTCTGCTGGATGGTTAAGACCAAGAAAAAGCAAAACCTATATAACAAAAAATGTAACTTTCATATCTGACAAGGTCAGTCAAATCCCCTCAGGATTTACCCTGAAACCTTATTCAGTAGTTTGTAGATCTTTTGTCAGTTTCAGTCATGTGGATGAGTCATGACTACTGGACTATATTGGATTATTTTGCTGAATTCACGTACCTACAATATTTGAATGGCAATGAAATACCCATCTCTGACAAAACTAAACAAAAGAGGAGGATATAAATGAAGGACCATTTTGTAGTGAAAAAAATATATATCTGTATATACAAAATAGGATAGATATACAGCTACTTTCTCTTAGTTCAATGAGAAGAAAGATTTGTACTAATAGTGTTTAGACAAGATAACATGTCTGCATCTTGTACTATGAATAACTACTACGAAGACAATATGCAATGTATTAATTATTGTAACTCTCCTACTAACCTGTTTTGAAACTGTCTCATTGTTATTTTTCTCAATAAAATTACTTAAATAAAAAAATTTTAAATGCAAAGTTACCAATGGCAAATCAGTTACAGCTAATTCTGCTGAAAATTAAAAAAACTGTCAGATTGGACTTCAGTGGAGTTGATAAAATTCCTCTTATTAATGTGATTTTTCTAACATTTGAGACAACCTCAGGAATGCAATGCATACCTCTAAGATTCCAGTTTAATTAAAAACAAATTAAGTAAAATTAGCATCTCACATAAATAACAGTTTTTCAAATC
Organism: Octodon degus; assembly: GCF_000260255.1. NCBI lineage: Eukaryota > Metazoa > Chordata > Mammalia > Rodentia > Octodontidae > Octodon > Octodon degus. The sequence continues at coordinate 3,136,844 of NW_004524637.1, forward strand.
AGCCACACAGTAGGAAACACTAGTTATTCTCAACAACGGTGAAGATATCCTCCTTTCTTTCTTTTCTATTTTTTTTTTCTTTTTTATGGTACCAGGAATTGAACTCAGGACCTTGCACTTGCCACGCAAGCACTTCTTCTACTGAGCTATCTCCCCAGCCCACCTTTGTTTCTTATTGGGACATACGACTACAAAATAACAATCCTAAAGAATCAGGAGAGCCCAGGGGGGTTAGTTAAGTAGCATGGCAACTGCCCGGCAAGCGTGAGGTCCTGAGTTTGATTTCCATTACCCCACAACAACAAAAAAAAGCCAGTAGGAAAAAAAACTACAATTAGAATTTAGTGACAGGTCTGTCTTGTTACAATTCTGTATATGGTTAGATTTCTAAATTTCTTTGTAAAATTATGTAAATTCTTATTTTTACCTTTATAAAATTATTTTTCCTACATATTCTGTAAGGACTTAAAGTTCAATATACCAATATTTGATGGGAAATACCTGTTCCATGATATGCCAAAGATGTTTGATATTTAGACAGATAGGGTAAACCAAACTGCATATATTGCAGGTTAATAATAAGCTTCTCTTCTGGAGGGTTAACAACCTAAGTTAGCAGTTCAAAATTGGAGAAAAGGAAGGGCTGCAAGGTCAGCCAGCATCCTGGCCCTAGCCTTTCAAGGTCAGTGAAGACTCGGGACATAGGAGAACCTGTACTGTAACAACATGTAACTCAGTTGCGCTCCAAATTTTCTGATCAAGGAGATTATAGAGGCACAGAGGAATGTGATCAATGATGTACAGTGTGCCCAAGGAGAGTCACACAGAGAGAAAAAACATTCTCTCAGGCTTTCACAGAGAACAAATTGGCCAAGCAATGGCCATGACTCATCTTCATGCTGACAATGACAAAGGATCTACAAAGTGCAGAACAGGGTTACAGGATAAATCTTGAGGGTACTTGACTGACCTTATCAGACACAAAAGTTACATTTCTTGCTATATAGGTCTTGCTTTATCGTGGTCTTCACCATCTAGCAGAAAAGTATAAAAACGAGGTATATAAAGTGAAGCCATATTAATACGACAAGCTGTAAATGGCTCAAATCAATAACTTCTGAGGATAACCTACTAATATTATAGACTGCTAGACAGTGTTGGATTGTTTTGCTGAATTCAAACACTTATAGTATTTAGACGCCAATAGAATACCCACCTCTGACAGGAGTAAACAGAAAAAAAGGGGATACAAAGGAAAGATCATTTTGTATTTATATATACAAAATAGTTAGGATAAATTTACAGCTACTTTCGCTTAATTTAATGAGAAGAAAGAGGTGTACTAATAGTGTTTGGACAGGATATCCTGTCTGCTTCTTGTACTATGGATAACCACTAAGAAGATAAGAATGTACAGTGTATTGATTATCGAAACTGTCCTATTATTCAGTTTTGAAACTGACTCATTTGTATTTATTTTGCAATAAAATAAAAAATAAAAAAAATTTTAAAAAAGAATTTAGTGAGGCTGCAGTATATAAGGTCAATTACACAAACAATGGGTATATTAACAGGAAAAGTAGCTATGAGTATTTGGATACTAAAATTATTTTTAGTTCTTTATTTACTTGTTACAGGATCATACAAGCAGCTTGGACTCATAGTGATCCTCCCATCTCAGCCTCCCCACCGCTGGGATTACAGGCAAGCATCACTACGCCCGCTTTCAGTGATCCACATGGCACACCCACACGGCATGTGGTACCAGTACTGAACCCAAGTCCTTACCCTTGCCAGGCAGGCACTTAACCCACCAGGCTATCTCCCTAGCCTGACACGAAATTTTTCTAAATACCATAGTTGGTCACTGACATCAACAGATCCAAAACACTTAGGAATACATTAAACAAACTATGTGTCAGATTTGTACACTAAAAACTACCATAAATAACCAAAGAAATATACCATGTACATGGACCAAAAGACTTACTACTATAAAGATATCAATTCTTTAAGTTGATTTATGAGTTCAATATAATCCCAATCCAAATCTCAGCAACTGGTCTATTTTTAAGAAACTGACAACTGGTTGTGAAATCTGTACGAAGTGGGATATATTTAGAATAGTCAAAACCATTGCCTGGTTTCAAGGGTTATGATAAAGTTGGAGAAATTAATACAGGGTATTAGCATACATATTTACAGATTACTGGAACAGAATAAGGTATAGAAAAAGTACCACACATTTATATTCATTTGAGATTTTACTGACATATCAAGGCAATTCACTTGCAAAAAAATCATCTTTTGAATACATGGTACTGAAACAATTGGGAATTTATATGCAAAAATAACCCTTGATCCTCTAATCTATATACAAAAATTAACTTGAATCATAGATCTAAGTGTAAAGCTATAAAACTTCTAAAATAAAATATACAGAAAAAATGTTCTGACCTTCTAACACCTAAAGCTTTCTTGAAACAAACAAACAAAAAACATGAATAACCATAAAAAGATACACTGGAATTCATTTTTTAAAAGTAATATTGTTGCTTTGAAAGAGATAAGGGCAAAAAAGAAAAAAGAAAAGGAAAGATAAGCAGTAATGGGTGGAGCTCAAGGGTAAATCATTTGCGTAGCACACACAAAACTCTGGGTCCAGTATCTAGCACAGACAGAGACAAAGACCAAGATAGAGTATTTTTTTAAAAAATGAAAAGTTTAAAAACAATAACATTGGGGCCAGGGAGATGGCTCAGTAGAGTAAGTGCTTGCCTGGCAAGCACAAGGCCCTGAGTTCAATTCCCAGTTCTGCCAAAAAAATAAAAAAATAAAAAAAGACTTGACAAAATGTAAAGTCACTAGAACTCTCTTACATTACTGGTGAGAGTATAAAATGGTACGGTGGTTTCAGAAAAATATTTGGCAGTTTCCTATAAAGTTAAGCACACCAAATGACCCAGAAATTCACCTCCTAGAGAGCTGCATCTACCCATGAGACAGAGAACACTTGCACACACAAAATTTGTATGTGGGGCATGCTAAAATTACTGTAAAAGAGGGAGGGACAGCTCACACTGTCATCTCCTTGAAGGCCAGGCCCGAGCCACGTTCAGACCGGAGCAATGGCAGGGGCCCTCTCTTGGAAGGCTGGGATGTGCCTGTGGGGCTCGGTGACCATGGCTTGCAGAAACTTCTCCCTGGGTGCTCCAGGATTGTCCCCTTTAAAGCTCACCCTGCAACCTCCCAAAGTGGTTGATCACTGGAACGTGAAGAGGGCAATGTTCAGAGTATACGACAACACTGGGATCCTAGAGACTTTGAAAAACACCCCAAAGACCTGATCAGGGGCCCCATATGGCTTCGAGGCTGGAAGGGAAATGAATGACAGTGACGTATACGAAAAAGGAGAGTGGATGGAAATAGTGTTCACTGATGAGTGGCACAACCTTAAAAAACGCATTAGCTATCTCTACACACGCTTTAATCATCATCGGAAGTACCGGTAGAAGAAAAGTGAGGAATCTGTGGAAGAGACGCATCTGTCTCTCTGGAGAGGGAGAACAGAACTTTCCCTATGAGGAAAGGGTTTTGTATGCTCACTAATAAAATGTGGGCATTCACAGCAGTCTTACTTAGAAGAGACAAAAAGTGTAATCCCGATGTCTACTAACAAGTGAACGAATAAACAAACTATGGGAAACAGCAGTCAGCAATAAAAGGAAATAAACTCACATAAGCAACATAGTGCAATCGCAAAGAAAGAATGCTGATTCTGTTTCCATGAAATTTCAGAAAAGATCCATCTAACCATCTCTGTCGCCAAAGCATAAGAGCGGCTGTCAGGCTGGGCACAGAGGTGGACAGCAGATGACAACTGACAGGGTTCCCAGAACGGTTCTGCCTCCCACTGGAAAGGTGGCTGTGCAAGCAGACATTTTATCAAGCTACACACTGAAACTGGTGTGTTTTCTGGAAAATAAATCATACCAAGATTGATTTTTAAGGAAAGCATATAGCACCATGAAACTAAAACTAGATTCTGTATCCACAAATGCCCAAAGTAACCCTGTGAATGGGACCATTAGCAACGCGCGTGAGTGCTTGGGCACAGTGCAGTGAGGGTCCCCGACCGGCCATGCGCCGCACTGACACTCCAACGCACCCCACCCATTTCTCACCTTATCTGCTACATCTGCTCATTTCACAAGATTCAACATCAGACTCAGATATCTACAGTAGTCTCCATTTGTGTTTCTGAGCTCCTTTTTCTAAGAAATACCAAAAAACTGACCCTAACCAGTGAAGGATTTCTATCTCGCAGACACATGGGCTTGCGCAGATAATGAGATTAGTCCTGCTTCAGTCCTAACACAGCAAGTAGCTAGGCAACTAGAAGGGGTAAATCAGAAGAGGAATCATCAAAGACAAAGCATGCAGCCCCTTTTATGGTTGTCTCATTCTTACTTTCAAGGGAACCGAAGCAAATAGCGTCTACTCTCATGGGAACAACCCAATTGCCATTTTTTTCCTTCTTCTTCATCTAGCCAAAACACTTTTATAGCATTTCTAAAGGTTCATTTACTTACTTTTGTGATGCAGGGTATTGATCCCAGGGCCTCACACATGCTAAACACATGCTCTACATGTGAGCTACATGCTGAGCTACAGCCCCACCCTCAACAAAGATGTACCAAATGCTATGGGGCACGCTGCTGGCTCCAACCAGCCAGGAGGTGACCCGCACTCTGCATGACTCCTACTCTAAGGACAAGACAGAGAGGAGTATGAAATGCATGGCTCTTCTAAAAGTCACTAACAGGGCCAGGGAGATGGCTCAGTAGAATAAGCGCTTCCCTGGCAAGTGCAAGGGCCTGAGTTCAATCCCCGGTTCTGTAAAAAAAATCTTAAAAATAAAATAAAAGTCACTAACTACTCACGGATTGCAGAATAACGTTTTCCTGAGAAGCTACCTTTTAATAGCAGCTGCCCTGAAACTGAATATCTTGAGGACATTAAAGTGGAGCCCAAATGGGGGCAGCTGACAACAGGTGGGGAGCCAGACCCCAACCAGATGTCCCTTAATTTGCCAAGCAGTGTCTCCTAATTTTTCAATCAACTTCTGCTCTGAGGAACCCCTGTTTTCTCTCTCTCCTTTCAAGAGTGATGTCACAGGGAAAGCCCAGGTGCTAGCCAACTTCTGCTGAAAGATGATAAAGATCTGCAGGATGCCAGAAATGCCAAGAGGCAGGATGACAAAAATGGTCACTCATATTATCTTTCAGAAATAAAAAGCCTCAATACTTCTTGTTCAGTCAGTCCTTTCTTAGAAAGCCATGTTTCAATAAGCCAATTTCCTAATACAATTCTTTAAAAGAGGGTTTGATCTTAATCCACGTGATATTTTTTTCAGCACGTAACTCAGGACCACTTGAAAACATTATTCTTCCATTCAGTTGCAGCCACCCTTACTCCACAGCGAAAAGTTAGGCTTGCGAAATGAAGCGGGCTTTTATGTGCTCTGCAGGATGTGCGGACTCCTGCACACCAGCCCTGCGAGACACCCCGGCGAGGCCTGACCTCTGTGTCCAGCCCTGAGAGGAGAACAGGCAGGCAGACACATGCGGGCCCCTGTGGAGATGTGAGCAGCACTTAGGGAACGAAGAGACCTGCCCTGTGCAGCAGCACAGACCTTGTTTCCACCCTTCCTGGCATCCCACACCCCCCAAACCTAGAATCACAGAGGGCACTTTTGTGGCCCATTGGCTCAGCAGAGACAGACTTTGGGGACCTGACAACATCGAGAAAGTAGGCTGAGGGCGACAGTCACCTTGGCAGTGGGCAGCTCACTGTTGCTCAGCCTGTGTGCAGACTGCTCTGACATCCTCCCCTACCCACAAGGCAAGGAAACAGATACAAATAAGCAACAGGTAGAGGAGCATGTTCAGAAAGGGATCAGGTAGCCCCAGAGGGGCTACCACATCAAGTGGCTTTACAGCTGAAACTAGAGGATTGTTTCCTGCTAAAGTGTGGCCAAAACCCAAAAACTGTGGCCAACTGTAACCCCAGAACTTGAGGCTGAAGCAGGAGGATCACCACAAGTTCAAGGCCAGCCTGGGCTACACAGCAAGACTATGTAAACCAACTAAGCATACACACATGCACACAAAACCAAAACTAAATTGTGACAAACTCCACATAAGTTTACCCATTCACAATATTCAAGAAAGAGCTTATATTTCTATAACAGGAAACGGGAAATTCTGCTTCTTTTTCTAGTCTTGCCTATGTGAGGAAATAACCTAATTCTCATTACCGAATTTCACCCACAAAATACTCACAAGTGATTTTGCTTCACTCAGTCCTTTCACTCACAAAACTGCACATGGTGCAGCCATCTCCAGAGTCAACAGCAGGCCATCCTGGGTGCTGACTGCCTTAGACAGGGCCTGGGCCCTGGGCATCTCTCTCGGTGGACCCTGGGCCTGGGGGTCCCCGCACTGTTCAAAGCAGCTCTTTCTTATCTGGGAGCCAGGATTCAACTCACACTTCTACCCCCACAAGAGGAACCCCATGCATGCCAGTCCCCTGGGAGTGCCCAGACCATGCCTACAATGGGTTCTGCAGTACCACTGTACTGCAAGGTTTGTGGCACCTTCTGACCTGTGCACTAGGACCAGAGTTCCCTCAGCTGCACCTCCGGCCTGCACAGTGGGCCCCAACCTGGGGCTGCGGACCTCTTGCTTTCATTGTATAAAGCGACAGCTCAGGCCAGCTGCTGCCAGGCACGGATTTACTGCGTTTTTTTGTTACCTGCCAACTAGCGAAGACCACAAAAGGCTTGAGGGGAGCAGTAAAAGGAGGAATGAGTAAGTCATTTCTAACAAGGCTGGTTTTATGGGCCTCACACCTCCTCTGGGCCAAGCAGGCTCATTCCAGAGTGAGATCCATCCTGCAAGCACCGAGACCAAAGAGTCTCGGAGGCTGGGGGAGAGGTGCGCACCTCCATACCAGGGGCATGGCAGCAGGCGACCCATGCCCGGGTCTCGGGGGCCTTCATTAAGCCTGTGTGCCTGCCTGGGATGCACACTACTGGAGCAGCAGTCCTCAACACAAATGGGCTTCTGACAGTGGGCAGATTGGCGGTGCTCAGGAAAACAGCCTGGGGCTAGAGGGAAAAGCCTGCCCAGCTTGCCTGGAAGTGGCCTGTCCCAGTCATAGTGCCAGCCACAGAGGTGAGCAGAACTCTGCTGCTGGGATCACAGCAGATCCCCCGGAAGCTCTTGGTGGCAGTGCCAGGAGGAGCATAGGCAGAGGCGGAGAGAACGGAGCACTTCTGCCCTGCATGGGTCCTTGCTTGCAGAACCTGTGGCAGGGCTGCAAGGCAGCGGTCATAAAGCCCACGCGGCCCCTCTTCCTGCCCTTCCTGCTTCCCGCAGCCAAGAGAAGTAGCCAAGGTGCCTCCAGATGGGGCCTGAACTTGCCTTCTCTGGCAGCCACCATTAACTTCCCCAGGTATCCTGTTAGAGCAGCAGGAGACAGAGGAGACACCGCCCCGACTCCAGTACCAAGTATCCACAGCCCCACTCCCCTCAGTGCTGTGCCTGCGATGTTGGCCCAGCCTGGATTCTCTGGACACTAGTACACGACCAGGCAACAGCTCTGCCCAGCCAGTGAGGAAGCCCTGAGAGGACTGCTGGTGTGGGGCCTCCACTTCGTAATGAGTATATCCTTTTCTACCAAAGTGAACATCAGAAATCAGTATTTAGTCTCAATGTTCAATTCTCAGTTGAAATTTTAATATTATGTCTAGGATTCCAGTATTAAAATATGCAGCTCCAAAAGGTTTGCTATGAATGCCACTAGCCATCTACACATTAACTAAAGCCAGTGTGATGTCACAAACCTGTATTCCCAGCTACTTGGGAGGCTGAGGATCATGAGTTTGAGGTCAGTGTGGACAACTTAGGGACTTACCAAGACTCTGTCTCAAAATAAAAATAAAAAGGGCTAGGGATGTAGCTCAGGATCAATCTCTAATACTGAACAATATACACACACCACCTGAGAAGAGAAACACAGCCTGAAGAACTGGCAGAGAGAAGGCCAAGAGCTCTCTCCTGTGCTGTTATTTTAGCAACAGTCCACATGTGTCATTACCGGGACACCCTGAAAACTCAGAGATGCCAGGGAACCACACACACTGGGGCTCAGGGCTCAAGGAAGCTAAGACAGTAGGGAGAGGGTGGAGCTCAGCTAGAGACTCACAGGACCTGATGTGATCCACCCCCTTCCAAAAGCACATGCAGCCTGAGGGCAACAGCTGCTACCCTAGAGGGCATCTCCAAATAGCAAGGGGCAACCCACCCTGCCCCCTGTGCCTGGGCACACTCGCAGTTGGCTCCCTAATCTGTTTCGCAGGGCTGTCCACACGTCCTGCTCACCCTGGGTAAAGGGGCAGAGCTTGGGGTCTAGCAACAACTCCAGGCTGGGCCTGCTGTGGCCCGCCAGTCTGCACCAAGGCTCTGCAGGGAAAGCTAAAGCCCTCACAAGCATTCGCACCCACCCTGCTGAATGCTCCAAATGAGCAGAACCCTGGAAAGGGACACAAAGATCAGCAGCATGTGGTCTGTGCCTTCCAATGCTCTTCTATTACAGCCTCATGGGGCAGACCTCTATTAACACAAATAAACAGCATTTGTAAGTACCTGAACAGTTTTACAAATTGTTATGAAAAAACAGGTGTGGTAGTACACACCCATAATCCCAGTGTTCTGGGAGGCTGAAACAGAAAGATCACAAACTTAAGCCCAACCTGTGCAACTTCATTGATTTAGCAAGACCCTGTCTCAAAATTTAAAAGGGCTGAGAATACAGCTCTATGAGAAAGCCCTGGCTTTAATCTCCAGTAACCAAAACAAAACAAGAACATAAGTTCCATGTCATAATACTTGGATTATAGTATCATTGAGAGAAAAAGTTTAAATCCTATACCATGAGATGAGCAGGGATGGAATTTTCTTGTGTTGTGGATAGAATATCTTCTTTGAGCAAACAAAATCCACTACTTATCCTCTCGGTATCTGGCTGTGAGATTTTCTACATTCTAAAATTTAAGACTTAGAGGCTGGGGAGATAGCTCGGCAGGCTAAGCACCTACCTGGGAAGCATAAGGTCCTAAGTTCAATCCTTAATACCACATGCTGCCCAGACCCAGAACTCAGGCACATCATGTTAGACACCAAGACCAGGTGTGGTGGCACATGCTTGTAATCCCATTGCTGGGGAGGCTGAGACAGGAGGATTACTACGAGTCCCAGCTATGTAGCGAGACCCTGTACCAATCAAAATTAAAGTAATAAATAAAGAGAAAATGTAAGACTTAGCTAGACCTGGTGGTGTCCACCTGTAATTCCTGCACTCAGGAGGCTAAATAAAGCAGGAAGACTGCCACAAGCTAGATAGTGTGATTAAGATGAGCCTAAACTACCTACGAGACCCGGCCCCAAAATAATAATAATGATAATAATAATAATAATAATAATAATAATAAAGTTAAGACTTTTAAACCATTTCACTATCCTAAGAACTTCACAGCAATATGCTTTATCCACATCAGTTCCCAGAAGATGGGACACATCCCTCCCTGGGCAGGATGTGCTGATCAGACTCACAGGCACTGCACACCAGCGAGCTACAGCACCAGGCTTATTTCTCCTGCCCCGAGCCAAAAGGAAACCAGCACTGCTCTTACAGCAACTCCTCAAAGTCACACTGTCAAAACCAACCAACCCTGTCAACAACTCAGGAGAAGCTCCTAAGCTTTATTTTTCCTAAAGGCAGAAACGTATGTACCTCTCAAAAAACACAAAGACACTTTATCAGGTGAAAGTGGTAAAACGATAACCAGGGGTAAAATCCTCATGCAGCTGACACGAGGCTTGCCAACTAACTTTTTACCGTTTTTTTAAATTTTAGTTTGTTTGGTTTTTTTTTAAATTATAAATGAGGGTAGGGAAGGGGATAATAGCTCCAGCCAGCTGAGACATTAGCTGCATAATTTTGTTCTACTGTTAGTGTTGGGATTATCAAAGATGCAACCTCCATTAAGAAAAAAAAAAAAAAAAAAAAAAAAACAGGGAGGAGCACCATCAGGCAGTCCACACTCCATGGAAGCCGAACTGGCCCAGCACTGTCTACACTGCAGCAGAGTTGAAGAGGCCACACTGGGGCAGGAGTGCCTAAAACCCACAGAATTCCTCTGTCCTGGTGCCATCCCTCTGGGCCCAGGTCTCAACCGGCGTGAACACAGCACATACTTTCCCAACTCCAAACCCCAGCGCGTTTCAGGCAGCCTTTCCGTCTACAGGGGCTGGTGTACTAACAACAGCTTCCTGGCACTGACTGAGAAACACCCAGGTCCTAATCTTGGGTCTTGAATCCCATCCAGGTTCCATGTAAGCGCTGGCTGCGAGCGCTCCGGCCTCAAGCGTGCTCAGCCACTGTGGCTGTGTCCTGAGACCTGAGTTTCGAAACCCGGATTGGTAGCTTAACAAAATTTACTGGTTGTAGAAACAGTAAACTCGCCCCCAGGGAGGTGAGCTCAGCCTCACCATTCTGACAGCAGCCCCTGGTGGCCAGTTTAGTAAAAAGTGTTGGCTCTGAAGCTGAAAGCTGTGACCTTTCCACTTAATGAAGGTCATGGGAGCAGACAGGCCATTCTAGGTATCAGCTAGGGGATGGCAAGGAAATCGGCAAAAATCCTAACAAGATACGCCTTTGTGCCCTAGAAGATACCTGGTCTTTAGGTGACCTGCCTCTTGGATTAAAAAAAAAAAAAAGTACAGTATCAAGTTGCATAGTAGAAAAAGAGCTGAAGGTATAGGCCAGGGGTACACTTGCCTATCTTGCATTAGGCCCTGTGCAAAAAAAAAAAAAAAAAAA
>NW_004524637.1:3147890-3166216 GCF_000260255.1 Octodon degus
GGTGGGCTGAGCTGGCCACACACACACACACAAATAAAAATTTTAAAAATAATACTAATAATATAAAATAGTGTACCTCTGATGGGCCCTAGAGGCAGCTGCTAATCTCTATGCCTCTGCCCCAAATGCAGCTTTCAGCAGTGACTTGTGATGAGGGGGTTCATTCAGGTCATATTTTACTAGAAATTACAAATTTTAAGCATTCTTTTAAGCCTTAAAAAATACTTAAAACAAGCTGTTTGTGGCGGCTCACGTGTATAATCCTAGCACTCAGGAGCCTGAAGCAGGAAGATCTGGGTTTCTTGTTTTTGTTTTTTGTTTTCCCTGCACCAGGGATTGAACTCAAAACCTCGTGCTTGATAAGCAGGTACTTATACCACTGAGTCAGCTCCCTGGCCCCTTGAAGCAGGAAGATAAGTATGAGTTCAAAGCCAGACTGCAAGACCCTGTCTAAAAAAAAAAAAAAAAAAAAAAAAAAGAGGAAAGAAAAAAATAAAGAGATTGTTTTGTTTTAACACTCAGGGAGCATGGGTGCCTGCACAAAGCGGGGCAACCGTGGTCTGCTTGTTCACACAGCCCCTGAGGGTGCTAGCTTCCTCCCACTGGACGCTGGGAGTGCACACTGTAACACAAACAACTGTTCACTGTGGCCAAAGTGAAGTGCTAGGCTTCACAAAGAATCAAAGAATGTTCTGGACTTCGGGGCCTGAACAGTACAGATTCACACATCCCACGAGATGTGAATGGAGGACCATTTGCAGGCCAGAGGAAGGGGAGGGAGGAAAAGCCGTGAGCTCCCAGACCACTCTCCATAAGGTGTGCTTGCTCTCGGCCACCAGAGAACAATCTGGAAACAATCTTGGGCAGCTGCTCTCATCAACAAACTGTTTATTGTAAGAAAGTGGCTGGGTCAAAGGCTAAACATCAACCTGAACCGAAAGCATACAGAACAAAAATCAATACCGTCCCGCAAAGAAGCCCAGGCCTTGGCATGCAGAAGAGCAAGGGGAGAACCCAAACTCAGTTCTACAAGGGTGGGAGTTAGAACAGCCTGTGAATTTCAACACACACTATTGTTCTGCATGTTGTTGCAACTGGGTGCTTACTGTTTATTTCACACTGGCTGTATAAGAACAGCTAAATACTGCGCTGAAAAGAGAAAGAAGTCCAACATCCTTTCACTTCCCCCAAAATCTTAGCAGTGGTTTAGAAGTGCACACCGCCTCACACTTGTTTAACAGGGCTAAAATACTCATCCACACTGCATGGGCTGTAGAGCCCTTCTTTAACCACTCGAACTGGAGCGGGAAGGCTGATCAGCCAGGTGGTTTTTTCAGGAAGGAATTGTCATAGGTGTAACAGGGGTCTTATGCCTACACTTTCACATAGAGAGCTCTTCCCTCTCAGGGACACACGCTGTAGTCACAGATGAGAGATGCCATATGCCTGCTCTCTAGAGGAACAGGTAGGAACAGACGAAACAGACAGCTGTGCAGGGGAACAGTGACTGCATGGCAGTTCCCTGTACAACTTACTCTGTATATTTGAAATGATCTATTAAATGCTTGCTTTTACTTATGTACACAGAGTAAGAGTTCCTACAAAATTAGGGGGAAAAAGTTTTCTTAAATATAAGAAAAATATTAACCTACTAGGACAAAGGCATGAATGACCCCCACGGGAACATATACTGACATACACCACAGTGTCGCCAGATGTCCCATATGACTGGCTTCCAACAGTGTCCGAAGCAGAGCTGTTATCAGAGCCTCCCTGGAGAAACAAAAAGGAACACTCTCTGCCTACCCACGGCATTTGCAGCTCACCAGCCAGATTCTGCCATGGAAATGGGACCATAAAACAGCACCCAATAAGAAGAAGGGGTACAGCTCGGGGGCAGAGCATTTGCCCAGCACCACACACATACACACACACCAAAAAAAACCTGTAAAACATGAAGTTGCCATACAGAAAATATCATAATGTTTAACTTCACTATGGAACGTAAGAACACAAGTGAGCTGCTCAGAAAACCCAACTCAAAAAAGGAAGATACAAAGTTTTTAAAGTAGACAATCTAGTATACAAACTTTGAAAATGAAACTTCTTCTGTAAAGCTGAGGCTGCTCTATACTGCACTGATAATTCCTCACCTGAAACGAAAGTTAATTTGAGAAAGAGACTGACATAAGTAAAATTAAGCAGAAAGCAAAATATTATTTTGTTGTGTTACTTATGAGACTGTATCTATCAGTGATTTCAATTTGTTCCAGCATAAGAACAAAAGTAGCAATCATTATGAATTCTTAGAAAAGGATGCATTTAAGGGAACTGCATAAAGGGTTAAAAGAAATGTTATTTTAGTCTGATCGCTTTTCTGAGACCAGTATAAATCCTAGAGATCCACAAAAGAAGAGAAAGGTCAGCTTGTCCTCCCGACACTGTTCCCAAAAGAACAAGAGAGTTCCGTAGCACAGGTTTGGTGACAGAAAAAGCCATCTTTCTGACAAGTGCACAGCCAGCCAGCCTGAGATGTCATCCCTGACCCCTATACTGTTGAAGAATATGCACAAACGGGAACCTGCGCAATTACAGACTTTTCTATGGACCAAAAAGCTGCAAAAAAAGAAACCAAGTACATCAAGGTTGACAATGGGAAATAATAATCCACGGTAATAATCTGGGTAATTCTAGGCAGAAAGAATCTGGTTCTACCCCCTTAAAGATTAACCATGATTTTTTAATTTATGAAATCACTATTTCACATTCTTTTCAAAAGCTGTATTTCCATACAGAGACTAAAAATGGGAAGGAGTAATCTGACTCAAACATTACACAATGTATACCTATTTCAAAACATCATATGGAACTCCATAAATATGTATAATTTTTATGTTTATGTATTAATCGCTTCCACTTTCAAAAATGGGAAGCGAAATTAATGGTGCTATCAGTCACTTATTCTCCAATAACTGCTGTATGCTATATTCATTTTTGTTCAAAGAAGAGACTCACCAGATTCTTTTCTAAGACCACAGCAAAATAAATCTTTGCAAGCATTGTTGAAGCACAGTCCCTTTTAATTTTAATCTTTCAAACTTTCACTGTGTACACAGGATGCAAGCCGCTTTAGGCCACAACTTTTCACAGCCTGGTGCTCAGCGGGCTGATTTGTTCTCGCAGCCTCGCCCTGGCCCAGGGGTGGCCCCGCTCTGCTCACACCCACAACACGGTTCCAGGCTGGGCTGTGTCCCAGACCACGGCTATAGCACCTCCACCCTTCCCTGTACCCCATCTCCCTGCACAAACCTGCATCCACACGACAAAACATTACACAGTGACAACTCTAGTGTGTCATCGGGAAGTTACGGTTCCTTTGCAGCAGAAACCTCAGCTCCTGCAATCTGCGTCTTCTCATCTTCCGGGTCAATGTGAAAAAGACTATTCCACAAAATCAGGTGTCACTGAAGCAAGGCTATATTCTCCTATACTCTTACTTAAGTCAGAAATATCAATTTAAATAAATTGGGAAGGGGCTGAAATTTTTAAAATTCAAATGCCACTGAATAGTATCAAGGAAAACAAATATCCTAGGGGCTGGAGATACTGCTCAGCGGCAGAGCACTAGCCTGGCTTGTACAAGGTGCTGGGCTCCAGCACCAGCACGACAAGAACAAAAAGCCATGTGCTCAGTTGAGAGAGTGGGGTTTACGCTCGAGGATTTTTCTGTGAAGGACATTTCCCCCACAATCCATAAGAACCAAAATTACAGAGTTTAGCTCCAATACTCCACCTTTCTTAAAAATGTATTTATTTTAATTGACCAAAATCATAGATATTAAAAAATATATAGATATTTATGGTGTCTGTTCCAATGCTTTGATTGGTATTTGCACACACTTGTGGAATGGAAATCCCAACATTTCTTCCATTCATTATACTACTAAACCAAAGCCTAGAAACACTTCGAAAGGAAAAACACCTGCTCCCCAGGCAGTAGGAGCCTTTGGAAGGGTGTGCGAGGCCCACGGTACCTGGAGACACAGCACACATCCCCACTCACGTCAGAGACCTGCTAGGTGGCAAACGACACCCCCTCTTTCCCTGCAGGAGGGGGCCCACTGGACTAACAGTACATCTCCCTTTCCTCACAAAAAAACGGGCCTGTGCAACCCCCATCACCACCGAGCCGTGACCCAGCCAGCGGCGCCTGCACCCTGTGCTCTCAAGCCTTCCCACTGGGATGGAAGAAACTGCTGCCCGCATGGGAAGCTCCTAAAACCCCGTCCACGTTTGCCCTGTGCATTCGAAAAACAACAGTCTTGAATGATTAGCGTGAACAGAAACAATGTGCTCCCGACTCCAATTCCCATCCCCAGATCTGAAGGGAACATTTTTCAAATGGCACTCCAGGCTTGGACCCCAGCATTCCTGAAGGCAGCCCACAAGCTCTTGCTTGTGCATAGAGAACCTGGCCCGCGCGGTTTGCCTGTCACCACAGAACCTAGCCACCAGGCCACTCCAATCCTGTCCCTGGCCCTCCACCTGACCGTGTCCTCTGACCAGGTACCAGGACCAGTGTGAACTTACTCCCCAGCATACATGCTTTGGGCCTGGGAGACAAAACTCTGCTCCTAAGAATGTTCCAAGCCTTCCCAGAGACAGCTTCAGTCGACTTCTCAGGAGTGACCCCACAATCCATGCGCACTCACACATGGCAGCGATTACGGAGCTGGTATAGAAGACACAAAGCATTTGGGCTTGGGGGATTTTTTATTGCAAAAGAGCCTGTTTCCCATCCACAAATTTGTGACTGTGTGAAGGGTGGTTATAAATAGTCTCAAGAAATAAAACCATGCTTGCAGATAGCATACCCTCCTAAGAAAAGCAGTGCTGGGCACAACGTCCCTTCAGTCCCCAGACCTGGCTGCCCTAACCCCAGATCCCAAGACAGACACCAAAAACATGAAGAAAAACTAACTTTATAGCTAAGCAAAGTAAAAATGGAAGACAAATGAAGTTGCACATGTCTCTGTCTCCCTCGAGCGTTCCTGATGCCCACCTTGGTCGTAACCCCAGAGTGTAGACTCCACAGAAGCACTGGGGACAGGTCAGCAAATGCCAGGTCACACAGTAGCTGAAAAGCCTTCTCCCTCCCAAAGACGCAATACTGAAAAAGGAAGCTAAGGAAAACACCCCACATATTATTTCTTCCCCCACTCAATGTCAAAAAGTATCATGTCACCTCTTGCTGTGGGTATTATGTCTGGTAACGGGAAGTCAGTCAAAACGAACAAAAAGGTTCTAGTTTTGGACAAGGGCGAAGGGAAAAAAATAAAGGAGAAAAAGAAGTATATGAAAGACCCTTAAAAACATCCACAGCTATAAAAGCTTTTAAATGTTTGCTTTAATCTGCCAGCTGCTCCTGGCCGTGCAGTGCTGTAAAGGAGCCGCCGCAGACCGTGGCGGCCGCGTCAGGAGCTATTCAGAGCGCACCTGGACGGCCGACTCGCTAATCTGGAGCTCCAGAAATGATGTTTTAATGACATCTTAGAGAAATGCTAGAGAACACCATCCTGCTGTACACTCAGATTCAGAACTAGAACGAAAGGTAGGAGAGGATTCCGCGTCAGACACTATGCTAAAAAATCTCTCGCAAGGATGTTGCTTTTAACGGAGAAGTCCGATTGACCCAGGAGAAAAACATGCCAGCCTCCGTGTCATTCTAGAACCCAGGCTCTAGGCTGAGGATGCAGCCCAGCGGGGCAGCCAGAGGAACTAGGGCTGATCCCCAGTGCCAAAAGATATAAATAAGCCCGCCAGCTTCCTCTCTCACGGCTAAGGGCCCCTCATTGGCTTTGTCCTATTCGGGCCGCTCTGACTTCCACAGGAGATGGTGATGTCTATAGAAGGGCTCAGCTAACTAGCACATGACACAAAGACAAGACATTCTGTCCAGCTTTCCAGGATCTTCCACAGCACAGGGCTACACTCAGCAAGTCCTCCAATGTTTACGAAGGGCCGACTACGGGAGTGAGGACCATGTTTCCGCATAAAGCAAACTATCTTCTGGGCATAGTAATGCACATCTGTAATCCCCCCATTATTCCAGCAATCAGGAGGCTGAAGAAGAAAGATCACCACAATTTTGAAAGCAGGCTGGATTACACAGTGAGATCAAGTCTGAAGAACACAGCAAGATCCTGTCTCAAAAACCCAAAAAATAAATACAAATTTAAAATATAAAGCAAACAGTATCAGAGAAGTAATCCCCATTTCACTGTAGATATGCACAGCAAAATGATCATGTGGATGTCTTAAACATGGATAACAAAAACTAAATTTTAAAAAAAAAAAAAAAAAAACCAATTCCCTGAGCAGAAGGGCACAATACTTAATTTTGACCCATTTATAAATACCGAAATTTCCCCTTCCCGACAATACTTGTTTTTTGAGGGAGGAAAAAAAGTGTTGTAGAGAAGTTTGGGAGGAATGCAAATGAAACACCCTAACTCATTTTTGTTTTGAACATATATTAGCCACGCCACAACTCCCACTCTACGGAGCCTGTGCATGTCCACAGCACGCCGAGTCCCCCCGTTCCTTTAATAACAAACTCGCTTGTCACTTATAGTTACCGTTACATCTTGATCCCAAGGGTCAAGTAACCAGACACCCCCACACAAGCCTGCCAGAAGTCTAGCCAGCTTCTATTTCTCAGGTCGCCTACACATCGTTAGCTCCTAGCCACAATGAATGCCCAAAAGAATCCAGAGATTTTTCATTTCGAAGGGAAGGAAACTTCATGTTCCCCAGGTTACAAGCAGAAAGCTAGGCTAGAGGGGCCCCCACAAGACAGCCCAGTTCCCCAAGAGCAACATGACCCACCATCCTGGGGAGTTTGATATCTAAAGGACCCTGGCAGGTGACTCTGGGTGGAAACAGCACTGTTCCCATGACAGGTCCAGGACCCAGCCAGTCCCAGTCAACCAGCAGGGGGTCCTCAAGACCCCTGATGCGGAGCTGCAGGCCCTCCTCCGTGCTCTGTCTCATGCTTTGTCTCGGGTGGAAAGCAAGTGAAAACAAAAGCAGAGAAATCGAAACAAGATGGCCAGTTTCCAAATCGGGGAAGAACTATTTTTTCTTCTTTTTTTTTTCATTTATGTATTTGGTACAGGGTCTCACAAAGTAGCTTGGACTAGCATAATTGTCCTGTTTTCAGCCTCCCCAGTGCTGGGATTACAGTGTATACTACCATGCTTGGACTAGTTCGCTGGCTCAGCTTGCCCTGGGGGCAGGGCCGGCGCAGCATGCGGGACCAGGCATCAACCCTGGTCCCTGTGCTTGCCAAAGCAGGCACTTAGTCCACTGAGCTATCTCTCTGGCCCTTATATTTTTTTCTAGAAACCTATTTTTTTTTTTTTTAAGATAGGGTCTCAACATGTAGCCCAGAATGGCCCCAAAACTCACAGTGATCCTCTTGCCTAGCCTCCTAAGTGCTGTAATTACAGGCATGTGACACCATGCCCAGTTAAAATTAAATTTTATACAAAATAAATGTATTATAATTTCCTATAAAACATCAAGGAATTACGTTCTTTTTAGTGTTCTGCAAGGGAAAGACTGTAGCTTTTCTATAAAACTGTTAACCCTCAGAATTGCAATCAAGCCAGTGTGGTGGCACATACCTATAATCCCAGCACTAAGGTGGCACAGGCAGATACCTGCTAAGTCCTTGTCATCCCCCAATAGTGGGACACCCCCAGGCCACCCCATAGTATCCTCCATAACACTTTGTGCCAACAGTGCAGCTTACCCACCTCTCCTTCCAATGAGGCCTACAGAAAGGAAGCTATGGGAGAAAGAGGTTCCATCTTTTTCTTTTTTTTTTTTTTTTTTTTTTGGTGGAACTGGGGATTAAACTCAGGCCCTTGTGCTTGCCAAGCAAGCGTTTATTCTACTGAGCTGTCTCCCAGGCCCCAGAAGTTTGTTTTAGACAGGGTTTCACTATGCAGTTCAGGCCGATCTTGAACTCACTGTGTCATTCAGGCTGGCCTCAAACTCACAGTGATCCTCCTGCCTTGGTGTCTTAAGTGCTGGAATTAAAGGCGTGGCCACCACAACTGGGTATTTTGTAGTTTTTAATAACTTCTTTGGCTCACTATAAAAAACAACATAGCTGAGGGTGGTGGCATACACCTGTAATCCCAGCACTCTGGAGGCTGAGGCAGGAGCATCATGGGGAGTTTGAGACCAGCCTGGGCTACAAAATGAGCTCAAGGCTAGCCTGAACTGCACAGCAAGACCTTGGGTTTTTTTGTTTGTTTAAAAAAAAAAAACATTCACTACAGACAATCTAGAAAATACAAAGAAAGTTTTAAAGAATTATCACAATCACCATTAAGTCCACCACCAAAAATACCTGCTATCTGTACTATATTTCCTTCTGGTCTTGCTGGGTTTGTTTTTCTTTTCTTTAAATGTATTTGGTACAGGGTCTCACTACGCAGCTTGGACTCGTAGTGATCCTCCTGTTTTCAGCCTCCCCAGCACTGGGATTACAGGCATGAGCCACCATGCAGGGACTTGGTCCCTGACTCAGAGTGCCCCTGGCTTTCTGGTCTCGTTTCTATGTTTTTGGTTTTTTGTTTATTTTTTGGTACCAGAAATCAAACTCAGGACCTTGCGCTTGCCACACAAGCACTGTGCCAATGTGCTATATCCCCAGCCCTGGCCTTGTTTCTATGGGCAGAGACACATGGTGTATGTGTGTTCACGGGTCTTGTGGTTTAACATACCGGAACTCTGCTGGGGCCTGACTTTCCATCCTGCCCCTGGGAGGCTGAATTACACATGAAGACACCAGCCAGAGAAGAAACTGCTTGGCCTCCCAGAGCCTGGACCTCAGCAGACCTTGTTTCTTCTTCCTGTCATGCATGGTGACGCGACAAAGTCATATATGATGGGATTTTACTGCCAGTGTCACATGCTGCTGTGGTGCTCAGGTACCTGCGAATGCCTCAGAACGCGGCCCGGGCAAACGCCAGGAGCCAACTGAGCGCTGGGTGAGCTTTTCCTCCTTGAGATGCGGTAGTTTCCTTCCTGCTGGCATTACGGTAAAAACAAAGCACATAGGTGCTCCATATATCCATGGCCCTCACTTCGAAGAGCTGCATCGAGGCTCCAAACTGTATAAACACAGCTAGTGTGTGGTGAAAGTATTTGGATAATTCTTGGATTTATTTTGTTCTTTCATATCCTGCACTATAACAGGATCTAGTACACAGCAAATGTGGAATAAACAATGAATATTATGAACTGTGACTTTTAAATCATTTTTACAGACCCAAAAGAAAGTGCCACCAATATAACGGGAAACTTCAAAACTGTACCATGTAACACTGAAATAGCTCAAAAGAGCAAGTTTAGTGTACCACACAGCTTAGCCAGCAGCGACACCTTGTGGTAAGACCTTTGATTTCCAGCAGCAGGGTATTTTACATAAAGCAAGAAACAAAGTGGCCTTGGACACCAGAGCCACCACCGGCAGGTGATGAGGAGTCTAGCAGATGAGACCTCTTAACTCTTAATGTAACTTAATTCTGTGGCAATCAATGGGATCTACCAAGTGTGACTGCAGGAAGGAAAACCGAATAAAAGGCACAACCCGATTCTACTGCTCACCTCTGCGGTCGATGTCTACAAATGTGGCCAACAGCACAGGAACCAGGAGGTATCCTGAACAGTCAGGGTCAGCCTGAGGATGAACCCAAGAGAAACCCTGTCCAACAGCCTCTGAGAGGACCATCTCAGTCAGGGAGTACTTATGTTCAAATCTATGAGCACGCTAATCCTCTGCTCCAGGAAAACACAGTATCTAAGACTGCTGACATTTCCTTCTGTAGCCCCTCCAAGGTTTTCTAAGAGGAGTTAATAAATACTAAGACATGGAGAGAAGCTGCGTGTGTGGTTCAATGCATGAGACCATGTTCAATCCCCAGGACCACAAAAAGAAAGAAAAAGAAAACTGGAAATGCATATGCACAGCGAGCATACACACACTTCTTTGGTTCCTCAAGGCAGGCAGAGTGGCACGACAGGGAAGCCAGGCACACCAGCAAAGCAAGCAGGGAGCTGGGCTGGAAGTGACTTTCCCAAGGCGGGTATGTAAGCAGGGTTCTGTGGACAAGCCTGTGAAGCACATAGCAAATACCTGCTTTTGTCCAGCCTGGCACTTGATTCAAGCACATCGTGTATGAGCAAAGCCCTCTTCCCCCGTGGATCAGTAAGGAAATATAGATCTCCCCATACCTTGGCTGCCCCAAGCCATTTACAGAACTGGAAACACAACAACTCCAAGTTCTGTTGTGTAATTTCCTGTAGAGAGACCTCCAAGCCCAAGCTTCAAGCCTGCAGACCACACCCACCTGCAAGCCCACCTCAAAAGCCAAGGCTCCGACACGCCTGCCCGCAGGAAAGCAACAACTGGAGGTGACATCTTCCTCTCCAGGTCTCTGTTCCCCCACACACCCCCATCCAGCATGGTTAGGACACAGACCGCTGGCCCGGCCAGCTGGGCAGGGGTCCTCTCCCCTTCTGCCCCCCACCCCCAGAGCAGCCAGGGTCAGGCACAGCCCCCAGCAACCAGTGACCTGACCCACACACTACCCGCAAGCCACAGCACTACGGCCTGGCTCTACGCTGGTAGCTTCATAAGCCACAGCTTCTATTAACTGAACACACAGAACAGAAAGTAAAGGATGAGAATTGAGTTCCTGACATGGAAGCAAACAAAAATTACACTGTGAACTCCCAAGAGCATTCATCAAACAGTGTAGGGCCGGCAAGATAGCCCAGCGGACTAGGCACCTGCTTAGGCAGGCTCGGCCGAGCACAGGGGCTGCGGTCCAATCCCCAGCTCCACACGCTCCACCAGCCCTCGCCCTAGGGCAGGCTGAGCCAGCCACACACACCACACACACACACACACACACACACACACGTGTAAACTGCCTAAAAACAGGGCAACAAGAATGTTTCTTAATTTGAACAACACATTAATAACAATTATAATAAAAGTTACCCATTACTTTATTATTGGTTTTAAAAATGGAAATATTATCTTTAGTCTTTCTGACTAGGTACCAAGCCATTGTTAGGAACATTCTATATTTTTTAACTCATTCAACCTCCCAACAACCTAAGAATAATAAAAATAACAACACTATTGCTGGGTGTGATGAAACACACTTGTAATCCAGAACCTGTGAAGCTGAGGAAGAACTGTTGTGAGTTCAAGGCCAGCCTGAACTACAAAGTGAGACTCTGTCTAAAAAAAAAAGATACCATTATTATTTAAATAATACAAAGGCCAGGGAGATAGCTCAGTAGCATAAGCACTTGCCTGGCAAGTGCAGTGTCCTGAGTTCAATCCCCAGTACTGCAATAAATAAATAAATAAATAAAAATAAAAATAAAGAATACAATTTGCATAGAATCTTCACATGTATGATTTCATCTAGTCCTCCATTAATCCTACAAGGCATCTCCCACACTTCTTTCGGCACCAGGGGAGTATACTGCACCGAGCCAGCATCACACTCTGTCTACTTCTGGAAGCTGAGCTCACCCAGGAGCATGCAGAATCTGAAAGACAAGGCCTCCTCTGCAGAGGGCAGGGGTAAGGGTGTGCTCTCTTCTCCACCAGGGAAAGCAGGGCTGTGGCTGGGCAGGGACTCCCGGATGACTGAGAATTTGCTGAGACTACCCAGCTATACCATTCCACTCACAAGTCTGCCTGTTACAGGGAGACAGCAAAAAGGGACAGACAGGACAATTTGTCACAAGGACTAGAAAACTGACATCGTGTCAGGGTGAGGGGATTAGCAAGAACCCACACCTGCAGGACCTGCACTTGCCCAAAGCCAGCTATCAATCACAGGCAGCTCAGGCACACCACAGCCTCTAGGGATGGTTTCCCTACAGGAGCGGGAGTAGCCAGACACTGAAGTCCTGAACACTCTGGCCACAAGGTGGCAGACGTGATCACAGCTGAAACAAGTGATTTCTATCTCCAAAGATTACTGAGAAAAGCCCAATCAAGACAACTGACTGATTTTTTTTTAGTTCTTTATATATTCTAGATAGAAGGCCTTTGCCTGAGTGATTGCTGATTAAGATTTTTTTTTCCAATTTGTGGGTTGTCCTTTCACTCTGTTGGTGATTTCTTTTGACTAGCAGAAATTTCTCAATGAGATGAGACCCCAGTTGTTTAAAATATTTCCCATGCCATTTGGTTTTTGTTCATGAACTCTCTTCTCTGTCTACTGCTATGTCTTCAACCTTCAACCTTCTTAGGTTGTCTATGTCATTTCCTCCTACTTCCTCTTCCAGTACATTTAATGTTTCTGTTTTAATGTTTAGATCTTTAATCCATTTTGACACTAGTTTAGTGCACAGCGATAGACTGGGGGTCTAATTTTAGTTTTTGGCATGTGGAGAGCAATATGTAATACAAAAACCATGGCTGGATACCTCTCATCTTGGTCTTCTAAATGTATACCATTTCTATCCCCTGTTCTGCCAAAAGAAAATAATAAAAATAAAAATAAAATGTATACCATTTCTAATGTCTTATCAATTATTACTATACTCTCTTTAAAATAATTCTTTTAAATTATTTTTTTTAAAAAAGACAAGAAAAAAATAAGGTTTATGTAAAGCAAGCATTAATATTCAACTATTGTCCAATTTTGAATAGCTATGTCTGTTAATCTGAGCAACAGGAAAAAAAAATAGGTAATATAACAATTATTGTTAATTTACTATTCTTGTTTTAAAAATCTGTAACATAAACAATGTTGTATGGTACCCTGTTTCTGTCTTTGTTTCTGCTATTTGTTTTTGCTTTTGTTTTTACTCTTCAAAATAAAATAAAATTTTGGAAAAAAAAAAAAAAAAAGACTGGTTTCCCATCAGCTCATGGTCCCCACAGTAGGTCAGTTCCAGCATTCCCCTCCCACGGACACCAAAATCACAAGCTGCACACAGAAAACAATACCTGCTTTGTATTTGCAGGTAACTTACATACAGCCTCGCAAACTCATCTCCACAGGACTGAGAACGCCAAATACGGAGAAACGATATGGAAATAGCTATTGTCCTGTATTGCTTTGGGAATAACAAGAAAGAGGTCTGGCCACACACAATGGCACAGGCCTATAATCCCACCTATTCAGGAGGCTGAGGCAGGAGGATCACAAGCACAAGGCCAGCCTAGGCAATTTAGCAAGACCCCGTCTCCAAATAAAAAATAAAAAAGAGTGGGGAAGTAGCTCAATGACACAGCACTGACTTAGCATATGCAAGCTCCTGGGCTCGAAACACAGAATCTGCACATTTTTAGAGCGCACGCAGTCTTTTTTCGAATGCCTCTGCAGTCTGTGGTGGCAGAGCTCACAGATGTGGAGGGACCACTATACAACAGGGATACTCTTCCCCTCAAATGGGCCATAAGCTGCACATCCAACACCTTCCAGACTCCATGACCAGCCTTCCTCATTGCACGCAAATTCTAAAAATGCTAAAGGCCTTGCACATCAAGACAGTTTCCAAACCCCAGGTCAAAACAGAAATCAAGCCAGGCATGGTGGCGCATGCCTGCACTCCCAGCACTTGTGAGGCTGAGGCAGGAGGACCACTGGGAGTTTGAGACCAGCCTGGGCTACAAAGTGAGCTCAAAGCCAGCCTGAACTACATAGTGAGACCCTGTCTCAAAAAAACAAGACTATTATGGATTAGGTCCTGGGTAGGTACGTGCTCCACGAAGAGCCCAGACTCACCTCGGTGGCTGTCAGTAAGTACAGAGGTGTTAAGGCAGGAGCTTGTCGGGCACCACAGCTTAGGCCCAGGGTGGCCAAGATATCCTTAAGGACTTCATGCCGACTCATGTTGCTTGACTTGAGCAAGTTAAACTCTTCTTGGGTTTGCACTACAGAGGAGCTGGGAGGTAGTTCTAGGTGCACCTGGAGAAAAAGATACATGCGTTTGGTGAATCAGGGATCAGCACAAGCACTAGGAGAAAGTTTCATCAGCCTAGCCTGGTGCTCCCAGAACTCAGGAGGCTGAAGCAGGAGGGTCACTGTAAATTTGAGGCCAACCTGGGCTACATAGAGAGTTTAAAACTACCCTGGATAGTACAAGATCCTCTCTCAAAAAAAGGGGGGTGGAGTTTCATTCCCTGGTTTCTAAGAACTTGACAATGAACTGTTCTCCTTATCAATAGAATATTAACTCTGAACCTGAACATCTGTAAAGTAACACCAAGTAATAATAAAAAAACATTCAAAAGACCAAGGTGGGATCAACCCTGGAGGGTCACCAACCCTTTCCAGGCCTCAACTATCACCCAGCATCCACCTGACCTTGGGCAAGTGGCTCCACTTGGTCCTAAGCTAAAACATTTGAAATGCAGTGGCCTTGAGGCCAGAGCCTCATCCATGTGTGTGGGAAGCAGGAAGCAGGCTCAGGCATGGGGAAGCAAAGGTGCAGCTCCCCTAGCACCGCCCTCATCCGACTGAGTTCCGAGGGTTGGTGTTCCCTGGGTTAAGTCCAGGCTGTGCGATCCAGTTAAAATAAAACTGTTACTGGGTGTGGTGGCACACACCTGTCATCCCAGCACCTGGGAGACTGAGGCAGGAAGATCGCTGCAATTCAAAACTAGTCCAGGCTATACAATAAGTCAATGAGTTCAAAGACAGCCTGAACTACATAGGCAGACCATGCGTGGGAGGGAGGGAGGGAAGGAAGGAAATTAGGAAGGAAGGAAGGAAGGAAGGAAGGAAGGAAGGAAGGAAGGAAGGAAGGAAGGAAGGAAGGAAGGAAGGCAGGCAGGCAGGCAGGCAGGCAGGCAGGCAGGCAGAAACAAAGATTTACTCAGTGACAGAGCACTTGCCTAACATGTGTGAGGCTCTGTGTTAAGCACCCAACACCACTAAAAATAAAAATAAAAAAAGATTTAGGCACTTCTCCAAGGGCAGTGGGAAGAACAGCCACTGTGGCTCTATCTTCGCAGTAGCAGGGACAGAGCAGCATGTGGGGCACATGCAGGGCTGCCCCCGGTTCTCATGGTATTGGGCAGAAGTCTCATAGTCTGCTGGCCCTGTTGTTACCATAGTGACAGCCAATCTCTGTAACCTGACTCCTGGAAACAAAGCTTCTTAACTAAAAGCATCTCCAGCTCCGGACACAGAGACTAGAGAGGACTGGGTAGAGACCTGGGTGCTGCTGAGCACCCTGAAGGGCACAGGCTGTCCACAGAACACCTCGAATCTGTGCTGGCTCTTTCTCTGGACAACTCCTGCCCCAACTCTGGGTCCACAATAATCACATACCAGCACAAAGCTGCAGTGAGTGTGCACTGCACACCTGACCAGCACGCAAGTACAGGGACACTTCCGATTCCCTTTTCTTTATCACCAGCAGGCAGTGCGCTGGCTGGGACACCTCCCCTAGGGTGCAGCTGGTCTCGTCCTTGCAGAGCCTCACCACCGCTTAGGGGTTCCACTGTTACTGGATTTGTCACAAAAATGAAGACTGTGAAATTGAGCAGAGGAAGGGAAACGAAGCAGCCTGTAATCGCATTTCCTGGTTGACCTCAGCACGGTGTCGCAGCAACGCAGGCCTGGGAAGAGACCAGGACCCCTGCCACACAAGTCTGGAAGTCATTTAAAACCCAAATGTTTCCCTAATCTCAGGATCTGACTAGCAAAGCCACGCTGGACTGCCTTTTTCCTGGGCAATACACTGCAGTATCAGATTTTCTGACAGTGACAGGGTCAGTTTAAACAGCACAGCTGTAACTCCAAGAGCTGGACTGCAACGATGCTGAACCAATTTTCGAGTCCAAGTCAGTGTGTCGGGGAAGGTGTTCAAAATTGAAATAGAGCTCTAGGAAATCAGGTTTTTAGGTGGCTTCTCGGAATGCATGGTTGCTATGGGGACCGCACTGCAGTGAGAGGACTAGAGTGGCGATGGGAGGCCTCCCACAGCAGCCGGTGTGGTCTGCAGCCCTGCAAGAAGCCCACGCACAGGGCCACCCTCAGGCCCACATGCCAAACACTAAGCCCCCTCAGCTGCAGCATTAACAAACCTACACAGCACATCAGAAGAACATCTGGCCAGAAAACCAACGGGCTTCGCCTAAGAGGAAGGCTGAAAAGGTGGCACAGGAACTGAAACCAAACAGGAACTATGACGTTCTCTAAGCTGATAAAAAGATCCGGAGGACAAAATGAAATCCAGTGTGTCCATCTCTGCCAGTCTTCCGGGCAAACACCCACATCTCTGACGTCTCACTACACCAACACTAACAAACTCCCTGGGCTTTCAGAGATGACAGTAAACCGTGAGAAAAGCTGAAGATGTCAGACCGGTGACTGCTTCCTCACAAGAAAAGCAAACGGGGAGGGAAGCAGCAGAACCCAAGGACATCCTTCCAGGCAGCGCCCTTTGGCACCTTCCTTCACACCCTTCCACTTTCCCCTACCCAGGTATAAATGCACCATCTCTTCTAAGCCACTTCAACATTCTCTTATTTGGAGTTATTCTCATCAGTTAAGATTTTTTTTTTTTTTTATATTATTTTGGTTTTGGGAAATAAGGTTTTGCTTCATACCCCAGGCTGGCTTTAAATTTGAGATCCTCCTGCTTTAGTCTCCTATGTGCTGGGATTATAGGTATAAGCACTTACAATTTTAAGAGTGATAAATCATAAAAAATTGAGGACAGTTCTGTTGCTGTTATTGCTATTTTTAGTTTAGCTTTGGTTTGGTTTCTAGTTTTTTCAGACAAGGCCTCACTATGTAGTTTAGGCTGGCTTTGGACTCAAACTCACAGTGACCCTCCTGCTTCAGCCTCTCAAGCGCTGGGATTGCAGGTGTGCACCACCACACCCAGCTCTCAAGCATGGTTTTAAACTAAGTACCTCTCCAATCAACTGCAATATTTTATCATGATGTTTGCTGCTGTTTAGAATGACTACCTTAAATCTTTCTATTTCCCATATTAAATAAAGACTTGATATTAACAGCCATGGTATGCTTTGAAGCAAGAAAATAGACTAACATATTTTAGAAAGATTATTATCAGTAAAGACCAAAACAAGAATTTTCTGACTAGTCCTGGGCTAAGTACCAGCAAAAATCCTGTCCCATCCTCCCAGCTTTTGTGTTTTGGTTGGGCAGATTCCCTAAAACCTCCTTCAGCTTTGGAACTCCCAGCCCCAGGCAGAGTAACCCCTGGCTCCAATCCTAACACCTTCACGGGCAGCCTTGTGGGCACCCTCCCTCTGCCAGAGGCCGGGAGCCCAGGGAAGCCCCGTCAGTACCTGGCAAAGAATGGCTTCCCCTCCACGGGCCCCAAAAGGCACTTGCACGATCACCCTGTCCTTGTCCTCGTTCTCTAGGTGGCCCTGCAGCCTGCCAGGGCTAAGTGGTTCTCCAGGGTCCTCCTGGTAGACACAACCACTACTCAGCACACTGAGTTTCACGTTGCCCTGGCCAAGCCTGGAAAACACCAGGTTTTGCACAGTGCTCTGCAGTGCAGCCTTCCTGGTCACCCGCCAGTCACTGAGCAGGAAGCTTGAACACAGGCTCAGCACCTTCCCGCCCTGGGCAAGGTAGGCAGTGAACCTCTGGTACACGTCCTCAGGGATGGGCTCGCTGGTGACAATGACCAACAGCGGGCAGTGGTCCAGCCACGGGTCCCTACGAGCACTGTCCTCCAGCAGTGGGTACAGGAGGTAGCTGTCGGTGTCCACACAGTCTGCCAGGAGGGCCTGAACCTCCTGCAGCCGGCTCGGGGTGTCCCGGGAGCCAGAGCCCATGTAGAGAAGAATATTGGGCGCCTTTGCTACCATGTTGTCTCTCCTGCCTTCACTTTCGGGGCCAAGCCCATTGGAGGTGCTCCTTGGACCACTGCTGGCATCATAGGGGAGTTCGGGGATGTCCTCGGCAGATGCAAACTTCACAGACTCAATTGTGCTGCTCTCCAGCTCCAAACACTCATGGCAGCTGGACAGGTGCAGGTGTCTGTGCTCAGCAGGGCCATGGGGCTCGCTGTCCCCAGCAGCCTCGCTGTCCCCAGCGGGCTCACTGTCCCTGGTGGGCTCTCTGTCCCCAGCAGGCTCACTGTCCCTAGCAGGTTCACCGTCCCTGGTAGGCTCACTGTCCCCAGCAGGCTCGCTGTGCCCAGCAGGTTCACCGTCCCTGGTAGGCTCGCTGTCCCTGGTAGGCTTGCTGTCCTCAGCAGGCTCGCTGTGCCCAGCA
>NW_004524637.1:3166326-3170923 GCF_000260255.1 Octodon degus
GCAGGTTCACCGTCCCTGGTAGGCTTGCTGTCCCCAGCAGGCTCGCTATGCCCAGCAGGTTCACCGTCCCTGGTAGGCTCGCTGTCCCCAGCAGGCTCGCTGTGCCCAGGCTTGCTGCTCAGCTTGGGGGTGCCATCCCCAGAGGCCTCGGTGCTATCACTGCTGTCCCATGTAGGCTCCAGCACTGGGGAGGGCTCTGCATTAGGTGGCAGGACTGGGTCTTGGCTGCTGCTGGCCGGGTCTGCAAGCTCCTGCAGAGCTGAGTCCAGCAAGTGCACCGCTAGGACAAAAGCAGGAAGAGCACCGTCAGTTCATCCTGGCTGCCACAGCGCCACCACCGCCTGCTCCAGCACACACTGCCTTGGCCCTGGGGCAGTCCCAGTCACAAGAAACTCAGTAAGTTCTACCGCATCTTTCCTGCACAAACCAGACTTAGACCTCTTATCTTTTGAGTAGTGGGTATTAAACCCAGGACCTTTGCCCTAAGCTACATCCCCAGGCCCCCTTCTTTTTTTTTTTTTTTTTTTTTACCTCATTGAGAACTTGCCCAGGCTGGGCTTAAACCTGTGATCCTCCTGTGTCAGCCTCCCAGTATGCAGGTATTACTGATGTGCACCACCACATCTGGCTAGAGTCCTCTTAATGACTGGTAAAAAAAGGGAGATGCAGAGAAGCAATTTTCCATACTTAGTTAAAAGTTTGGTTTCTTGGATATTATCCTATATGATAATGAAACTGAGAAATAACTTTTCTCTTTTTTTTGAGGGGGTGGGGCGGGACCAGGGGTTGAACTCAGGCCCTTGCACTTGCCAGACAAGCAGTCATTCTACTGAGCCATCTCCCCGGCCCCTATCAAATTGAGAAATAATGAGGTCACATAGGTAGAGCTGATCCAAGTATAGCCCAGGAAGTCATGTTCAGGATGCTTCCTAGGATCTAGAGAGCAGAAAGGCTCTATGGTATCTGCTCTCTGAACTGGAGCATAAACTTAGGATCACTAATTCAAGAAACACATACTGGGAAAAAAAAAAAAAAAAAAAACACATAGTGGGCCAGGTGTAGTGGTACAGGCCACGATTCCAGCACTCCAGGGGCCTGGGGAGGAGGATCTTGAGGACAAAGAACGCAAAGCCAGCCTGGGCAACACAAGCGTTCAAGGCAAACCTGAGCAACACTGTCTTGGGAAAAAAAATAAAAAAGACTGAGCGCTTGCTGCATGCCCAACCCATGCTGGGTGTATGCCCAAGGCAAGTTAGCACATTGAACAATTTACACAAATTTCCAAAGCTGGTACATGACGCTTATTTGTCTATGATATAAATGGAAACTTTACAGACACAGAAGGCCTGCACATACATAAGCCTAAGGAAAAATGGTTTGTGTGTTTCCTAACAGAAAAGATTTGTCCTCAGAAATTGGGATGAGCATATTTTAAGGAAAAGCTGTTAGATTTAGAATTTCATAGTAACACTACACTTCCCACTCAGCAAAACCGTAGACCAGAACTATTTATCTTGTGTGAAATAACTGTCTTGAATTTGAATGCAGGCTCCTAGAGAATGCAATTATGAAAAATCCTGATGTAAGCTGGCCATAACAGTGCACATCTGTGATGCCAGCACTCTGGGAGGCTGAGGCAGGATGATCACAAGTTTGAGCCCAGCCTGGACCACTTAGCAACACCTTGTCTCAAAATTTGAAGAAAAAAAAAAAATTAAAAACACGAGTTCAATCCTCAGTACCATTTAAAAAATAGAATACTAACAAATCCTATAAACATTAATGATGTATCATCTCTTGCCCCCCAAAACTCTTGACACCTATATGAACCTTATACTTTTAGAATTAAGTCAAACCTGCTGGCTGAATTAAACTGAAACCACACTCGGCCCTTCAGTCACACCAGAAGGAGCGCTCCCATACTGGGGCAGCCCTTCCACTAAGAGAGGCGCACTTGCTGAAGCTACTCACAAACGATCTTCTGGGGCACCAGCCCATTCTCCATCTGGAGCCTGTCCTCCATGAACGCCGCCCCCAGCCTGCTGAAATCCTCCACACTCGCTTCTGCAATGAGCTGGTAGGGGTCCCCTGGCCGGCAAGCCAATGGCAGGCAGCAATCAGACCACCTGACAAGCTGAGAAAAAGGAGGAAGAAGACAAAAGTTGACTTTTTTTTTTTTTTTTTTTTTAATGTATTTGGTACAGGGTCTCACTTAGAAACTTGGACTTGTACTGGTCCTCTTGTTTTCAGTCTCTCCTGTGCTAGGATTACAGGTGTGTGCCACCATGCCTGGACTCTCGAAGGCCAGCTCAGTGCACCCAGGGTGTGGCCGGTGCAGCCTGTGGTACCAGGGATGGAACCCCAGTTCCTGTGCTTGCCTAAGCAGGTGCTTAGTCTGCTGAGCTATCTCACCAACCCAAAGTTGACAGTTTTGAAACTGCAAAATGATCACTTTATTTTTCATCACCAATAATAATGTAAACAGTCAGACACAACAAATTACTGGATATTGCATTTTACCAATATCTGTTTTGTCTCCAATGTTCTTATTTACAACTGACAATAGTGCTTCTGAGTCACTCAATACAACTCTCTCAATGAAAAGTAGCTGTAGTCTCAGCTGCTAGAGGGAACCACCAGGGGCCTTCTGTGATAGGGACCAGGAGGGCAGGACAAAACTTAAATTCCCATGACTTTTGTTAGGCTTATCTGGCCATTCCATAAAGCCTTATTGCACTAGCGGGCAGGGCTTCAAGGAGGTGACTGGATGATAGGAATTAGGGCTGATGTTCTGTAAGGCGGAGGCTGATGACAGGGCTGTGGCCTAAGAGTGTCACAGGCTTCTCCAGCTCCTTCCTCTCTCTGCTTCCTGGGTACCAGCTCTCTTCTACCCAAGTCCTCCCACCATGAGACCCTGCCAACCAGAGACTGAGCCCCCTACAACATGAATCCAAATAAACCTCTTCTCCTTTCAGCTATGGGTGTCAGGTATTGGGACTCCATGATGAGAATATGACTAAGACAACCTCATATGTAATCTACTGGGACTGGGGTTGCAGCTCTAGGTAGAAAGCATGCTTCACAGATGGGAGGCACTCCATTTGGTCCTCAGGGGGCCACATGAAATCACAGGTGGCCTGCAAAGTACAGGCCAAGTAGAACCAAAGCAGATCTCCTGGAGGCACCTCAGACCCGAGGATTCCTGACACAGCTCTGACCTTAGGAAACTGGAAGGCCCAAAGGCCAGCCCATGACCCCAAAGATCCAACCATGAAAATGCTGGGTGGTGTCAACAGTACCAGACAGTTCACAGTGCCATCTCAAGGGGGACAGAGAAAGAGCAGACCAAACACAGGCCTGTGCAAAAGCCTTCAACACTGTGAGAATAAGACTCTATGACTGCTCATAAGGTACTCAAAGCAAAGGGAGCCAGCAGGTAGAAGGACCTGCCTCAGACTCTAAAATCACAGATGCCTACGTCTGGAGAAGTCTGTGGTCTCAGCTTCCTCATTGGGAACTTACAAACTGTAACAACATTAATGCCCATCATGGTACAGATTTATAGATGGAAATGCCCACCTATAGAAAGTGTGTGTGACACTGAGAGTGGTGGCACACTCCTGGAATCCCAGCACTTGGGAGGTGAAGGCAAGAAAATTGTTGCAGGTTCAAGATCAGCCTGGGCTACAAAGTGAGCTCAAGGTCAGCCTAAGTTGCATACTGAGACACTGTCTCAAAAAGACAGACAGACAGACAGACAGACAGACAGACAGAGTGTGATGCCTCCTGTAGAAAGCTTGAGACAGAATAAGGGGCTCCATGAGTGAGAATTCTATTACTTATTATGCACCTACCTTTATAAACAACAGTGAAGCCAGGTATGGTGCCACATCTGTAATCCCAGCACCCAGAAAACTGAGGCAGGAGGATTGCCAAGAGCTCAAGGCCAGCTTGGACTACATAGCGGGACTGTCTTGAAAAACCGAAAAACTTCTCTACTATTGGTGAAGCTGTAAATTGGTACAATCAACATGGAAATCAGTGTGCAGACTCCTCAGAAAACTTGTAATAGAGGGTACATTTGACCCAGCCATTCCCCTTCTAGGCATCTACCTAAAAGAGTTGAAAGTTTCATGCCACAGTGATAGACACGCATCCACTTTGATAGCAGCACAATTTGTAATAACTACATCTTGGAAACAGCCCAGTGATCCACCAATGGATGAATGGATTAAAAAACGTTATTTTTATATGCAGTGGACTACTACTCTACCATAGAGAAGAATAAGCCTGAGCCATTTCTAGGAAAATGGATGCACCTTGAGACTGTACTCTTAAGTGAAATAAACTGGGCACACATGTGTAAATATTGAATTGTTTCTCTGCTGTGAGAAACCAAAATAAGGTAAATGAGGACCAAAGTGGAGGATTGATACTGGCAAGTAAAAGAAAATGTTCAAACAGAGAAGGGAACAAGGGAGTAGGGAAGGAAAAAGGGGGAAAGAAAGGGAAGGATTAAGAAGAAAAATAACATACACCATGACCAGGTAGGATTCATCCCAGGGATGCAAGGATGGTTCAATATTCAAAAATCTAT
>NW_004524637.1:3177518-3178177 GCF_000260255.1 Octodon degus
CTATCTGTTTATCAATAAAATTTTGAAAAAAAAAAAAAGAAGAAAAATAACTTTTAAAAATAGAAGGAAAGGGCCAGGGAGATGGCTCAGTAGAATAAGCACTTGCCTGGCAAGCGCAAGGGCCTGAGTTCAATCCCTGGTTCCACAAAAAAAAAATTTTTAAATTTTTAAAAAATAGAAGAAAAACAATAAAAACAAGGTTTTCTAAAGGGAAAGGGGAAGGAGGGTTGAAGAGAGAGGAGGAATGAGGAAAAAGAAGTATCAAGGTATATACCATGTACAGGTACAAATTCCCTATGATAAGCATGACAATTACATATGTCAAATGCATATCAATAAAAAATATTTTTAAATATAATAACAAATTTTAAAAAGCAGCCATGAGCATTATAGTCTCTAAGGTGGCACGAATGACTCCCGACTCTCTAAAACTGCCCTCATACTTGGACTTTCTTTTCTTGAGACAAGGTCTCATTACGTAGCCCAGGCTGATCTCGAACTCATCGCAGTTCTCCTGCCTCCGCCTCCCAAGCGCTGAGATTCTAAGCACGCACCACCAAAACTGGCTCCCTCAACTTTCATAATCAGAAACATGCAATTTTGAATTTGATTTTTTTGTTTTTATTTTATTGCTACAAGTTAGATATACATAATGATAA
>NW_004524637.1:3178657-3183304 GCF_000260255.1 Octodon degus
TAATAATAACAAATACACTAATTGACCTAGAATATCTGGAAAAAGATAAGCCTCGGAATTCTCTCCCCCCACTCATCACCTACTCGTCCCACAGCTGGGCCATGGAGCCTCCACCTGCATAGCATCTCAGGAACTCTCCATCACAAAGCGACAGCTGGGTGCAGGATGGAGCTGAAGCTCACAATCTTAGTTAATTCTGTGGGGACTTGCAGCTCTGGGAACGAAGGAAGGGCACAGAGGAGGAGGAAGAAAAGATGCACTAGCCAGTCACCAGGGCAGGCTGTGCAGACAAGATTGGCGAGACAGTGCAGTCTCCTGTGTGAGCCTGCATGCGCCCCAGCTGCCAACCACCTCTGGCCCACTGTCACCAGGCAAGCCAGAAGTCAGTTGCCCAAACACTGAGTCAGCACCCCGCTGTGGCAGCCCTGGACTGACTGCACTGCAAAGGGAGCTGAGCATTCAATTCTCACTCTGAGGGGAGAGATGCAGGGGACAAAGGGGCAAAAGGACAGGAAGAGCGAAGGACGATCCGCACACACACCCCTGATCATGTTTCACAGCGCAGCCAACTGTCTCCTCACCCAAGAGCGCTTCCTTTCTCTAGCACTGAGCCACAGACCATGCAAACCTCTTCAAGCAGCACTGGGCACCCGGATCAAAGTAAAGCCAGCAAGGTTGCAGGGTCACTGGTACTTGGGGGGGGGGATGGCCTTGCAGGGGACAAAAGCAAACAGGACACTTAAATTCACACTAGGAGATGAAGACAAAGGGTTGGAAGAAAAAAGGGGAAGTCAAGCAAAAGGCCTGCTCCCAAAGATTAAAGCTGAGGAAGCTGTGCTTGGCCCTAAACAAAGGGGTTTCCCCTTAAGCAGTACACAGAAATCCTTTCAATACCTGAAGCCCAGGACTCAATGTGGCAACTTAGGACAGCACAAAGGAGGACATGCACAGCTCAGCTGAGAGCGTGTGTCCAAGAAGTCCAGGACACAACACCAGCGTTAGCCAGCATGAGTGGCCTTTCTAAACAGCAGGTGACAAGTGGAAGCTCTGTAGCAGCTGGGAGAACAGAAATCTCAACAACCCTTTCAGCTGCCCAGAGTCAGACAACTGATGTTGCCAATCTCTGACTACTGTTTCTCCTCTTCCAAATATTTTTTTTCCCCCAGAGGCCGGGATTCAACCCCAGATTTGGCGCTCACTCTCTCACTCTGGGGGTGGGGGGCCAACTAGACACAAACCGCAACAGCAATCTTCTTGCCTCAGCCTCCCAAGTGCTGGGATTACAGGTGTGCATCACCATGTCCAGCTGCAAATCATTTTAAATCCATTGACAGGTTGTTAAATAGTTCTAGTAACAAAATAAACAGAGAAAGGCTGGATACAGAGATATAAAAAATTTGAAACGATGGCACCAAGAGAGATGAATTTGAACTTTCCACTAAGACAGCTGCCTTTCAGGATTGGAAATGAGATAAAGGGATGCTACAAAATTCATTTTCAGCCTCTCAGTGAAAAAGGCAATATGTTCTATACAGTCTGATAAGAAGGGTACTGCAAAAGCAAGCCACAGTACAAGGGTTTCACAACCGCATAGCAAGCAAGGGCTGGACTGATAAACCCATCTAAGTAACAAAAGTAGAACAGCAAAGCCAAGAACAGTAAGAAAGGGCTAGTCAGAACTACACCTGTGTACAGGTGTGACACTCGTGCTGTCACAACTCTCTTCTGTTACTCGTGTTCTTTAGATGTCCCCAGGCTCTGGAGACCCGCTGCCCACGGTGTGCCATGGGGAGGGGGCATCCGAGGCATCCAGATGGCCTAGTGACCCACTGCAGCATAACAAGCGAGCCAAGGCCAGTGGCTTAGAACTCAGCACTTATTTTGCCTGCAAATCTCAGCTTGGCAGTCTTGGCCAGGACAGCTGCATTTGGCCCCAGAGGCAGCTTCTGCCACAAGGCCGCCACGCTCTAGAGCAACGGGGCTCCCGATGACCAGGCCTAGGGAGCTCAGCACAGCACTTCTGCCACGTCCCACTGCACAAAGAATCACTCAGATGCAGAGAACAAAGCGAGTTCCCAGCTGTGCAGGTGTCACCAGCTCTGCGAGAATGGCATGTCACCCACTGTGTGCACATACACCACACGTGCGCACACACACACACACACACACACACACCATCCCCACATTAGTACTGTAGGCAGCTGAATTAGAAATATTATAGAGAGGGCTGGCCTGATAGCTCAGCAGACTAAAGCACCTGCTTAGGTGGAGCACAGAGGCTGGGGTTCAATCCCTGGCATGCCATGCCGGCAGCAATTAAGACTGGGCATGGTGGTACATGCCCGTAATCCCAGCACTTGGGAGGCTGAAAACAGGAGAATCACTACAAGTCCAATCTACACAGTGAGACCCTGTAGACCCTTTCCTAAATACAGAAAGGAAAAAAAAAGAAAAAAAAATATATATATAAGTATTTTACAGGCAGTCAGACAGGGCTAGGCCCTCAAGGAGACAATATGGAAGACAAGGTGATTTTACGACTTTAGAGAAGACAGACACTCCGCAGTGGGCCAGACCTCAAAACAAAGGAGTAAACAAACACAGCCACATACTTCCCTAGAAATGAGCATCTGGGATTGATATTCTAGATAGCTATTAATCACCTTGAAAGAGCCTGAGAAAGTCACTAACCCAATCCCCAACAGGAAGAGACCCTGTCCTACATCCATGTCCACTTGCTAAGAGACTCGCTTCCCCATTTGGTCCTGGGTCTAATCCATTTTACCTGAGCAATGGTGCTTGTAACCTCATTGGTTGACCACAGTTTTGTCCCTCCTCATGCCCACCTAAGCAAGTTCCCATGCCTTCACCACTTTAGACCCGCCTCACCACAGGCTTTTACTCCATAAAAATCCCTGGAAGAAACAGCTTCCTGGGGGACAACCTACTCAGACACCTCTTTTGTCCCTCTCACACAGAAGCTTTCTTTCCCCAATAAATATTTGCCTTTTAACCTCCATTTGTTCCTAAAATTCATTCTTCCATTTTAGAGAACACGAACTCACCCCAGGTATCTCTCAGGTTGGGAGTTCCATTCCCCTCTATCATTCGCAACACACTCAGAGGAGAGCCTCGTGAGGGTGCACCTGGAAACAGCAGCAACCTGCAGAGCCTGCGTGGTATGGCCGCGAAGCCAGGATTTGTTGTTGGAAGCCACCAGGGCTCCCACGTTGTGTTCCTTCAGCAAAGCTGACCTCTACAAGGAGGAAGGCTGCCTTCCTTCCAACCACCTCTTCGTGTCCTTCCGTGGGCGTCCCCAGCTTGCAGCAGTGACCACTGGCTACCGCCCACCCTGCCACATGCCCCCGTCTCTTCGAGGCCAGCCTTCTTCCCACACGGACCTCAGCCATTCCAGGTTTTCTCCATTCACTAATGGAGTAAAAGCACAAATACAAGCATTTACCCTTTTATTTTTGTTTCTGTTTTATGAGACAGGATCTCACTGTGCAATTCAGTCTGGCCTTGAGCTCTTGGTAATCCTCCTGCCTCAGCCGCCTCAGTGCTGAGATTACAGGTGGGAAGCACCAGGCTTACCTTTAGTATGCTTTTTTAAAAATGCTTTTTAGGGGGCCTGGCCCTAGCTCAGTCCTTCTAGTGGCTGCTTCCACAAAGCTGTCAGCCTCAGGTTGCTGTAGTTCGATCCCCACAACACTCCAGCCAGCCCAACCTGCCCTGAAGGCATTCAGAGCAATAAATAAATAAATAAATAAATAAATAAATAATAAATTTTTTAAAAAATAAAATAAAAATGCTTTTTAGCCTACTAAACTTAGGATGGAGTCCAAATTCCTAATTAATGCACATGTACCCTTTTTAATTTGAGCATTGAGTGTATTTGCCACACTATGTGAGAATATTTAAGTCTACACACATAGGACCAAGTCCATAATATAGAAGTCAGTCAGCATAACATGCTAAAGATGAACAACATAAATGGAACAAACATGAGGTGAACACAGGTAAAAAGGACAGAACAAAAAAGCAGAGCTTGTTGGCAGAAAATCAGGAAAGAACAGAGTATGTTCTCAAACATTAACAAGATGCAAATAATGCCACCTCCAGATCGGCAAGTGTGTGTCATCCTTAAGGCAGAATCCGTGCTATCCCTACCAAACACAGACACATCACTGCTCAGAACAGAAGCCTACAGGCTGGGGAGATGGCTCAGTAAAATAACCACTTGCCTGGCAAGTGCAAGGGCCTGAGTTCAATCCCCCGTTCCACCAAAAAAAAAAAAAAAAATGTGGACGTTCTTTCTGTCTCTTTTTCTTGCTAAATCTGACAGCTCATGTAAGTACAGTGGAGAGTAAGAACTGAACTGAGCCTGCCATCACCTGTTGGTATTAATTATCGCAACTAGA
Source organism: Octodon degus (assembly GCF_000260255.1). Taxonomy (NCBI): domain Eukaryota; kingdom Metazoa; phylum Chordata; class Mammalia; order Rodentia; family Octodontidae; genus Octodon; species Octodon degus. The sequence goes on from NW_004524637.1 coordinate 3,183,079, forward strand.
TGCTCAATAAATATCCATTAGCAGTCCAGGGAGATAGCTCAGCAGTCTAAGTGCCTGCTTGGCAAGTGCAAAGACCTGGGTTCAAACCCCAGTACCGCATGTCGCATTGGCTCTGAAACCAGGTGTGGTGGCACACTCCTGTAATCGCAGCACTGGGGAGAGTGAGACAAGAGGATCTCTATGAGTCTGAGCTGTGAGACCCTGTACCAAATTAAATAAAGATTTA
>NW_004524637.1:3183424-3199080 GCF_000260255.1 Octodon degus
TTTTAGGACTGAAGAGATAGCTCGCCAGTCTAAGTGACTGCCTCACAAGCATAAGGACCCGGGCTCAATCCCCGGCACCACATGTCATGCTGGCAAGAAATATAGTGTGGAAAAATCCTTACTATTAAAAAATTAAAAAAAAAATTTTTTTTTTAAATAAAAAAAAAAACTATTAGCAAATAAGTGGAAATATAAATACATAAATGAAACTTTTTTAAAAAACTGAATTTTAGGACTGAAGAGATAGCTCGCCAGTCTAAGTGACTGCCTCACAAGCATAAGGACCCGGGCTCAATCCCCGGCACCACATGTCATGCTGGCAGGCACACTACACTCAACAGTTTCACCACTGAAACTGAGCACAGTGGAACACACCTGTAATCCCAGAGCTGGGGAGGCTGAAGCAAGGGGATCACTACAAGTCTGAACTGAGTAGGATACCCTGTACCTAATAAAAGATTTCTTTAAATGAAAAACTGAATTCCTAAGTGCTGGCCAAATAGCTCAGTAGATTCAAGCACCTGCTTAGGCAGATGCAGGGGCTGGGAGTTCGATCCTCAGGCCTGCCGTGCCAGCCCCACCCCCAAGGTGCACTGAGATAGTAATTGAGACTGTGTGTGATGGTGCGCACCTGTAATCCCAGCACTTGGGTGGCTATAAACAGGAGGACCACTATGAGTCTGATCTACGCAGTGAGGCACTGTACACCTGTACACCCTGTCCTAAACATATACACAAAAGAAAAAAAAACAACGGAATTCCTTCCCTGTGATGTATGTAATCATTATTTACTATAAGCATGTACTAATAAAAATTAAAATAACAAACTAAATTCCTGAGTCATTTATTTGCTGTTAGGGGTCTTTAGAATGACTGTAATACAAAAACCATGTGAGATGTCCAAAATTTTAAAAGCTATTATTTAAACAACTGTATCATATGAGAACATATGAGCCTGTGGGACTGAAAAGGCTTTCTTACCTAATAATAGTTTCTATTTAACATCTTGGGACCTTTTCAAATTGAAATGACTTCAGGGTTGGGTGAAATACACATGCAGGGGCTGGGGAGATAGCTCAGCACTGTAAGTGCCTGCCTGGCAAGCGCAAGGACCGGGGTTCAACCCCCAGTACCACACGCCATGTGGACCCCAAGCTTAGCGGGCCACTGAAACCAGGCATGGTGGTGTATGCCTGTAATCCTAGCACCGGGGAGGCTGAGATAAGAGGATCACTATGAGTCCAGGCCAGGTAGTGAGACCCTGTACCAGAAAAATAAATGATTTTAAAAAGAAGAAATATATGTGCTGTGGTTCCTAAGAGCTCCTAAAATGCAAAAAACCCCTGAGCACACAAATTAAGCTGAAGACTACCAGATCAACTCTTTTTTGAGTTATAGGGCCCAACTTTCAAAGTGAAGCTCCACAAACAATCCAAGTACTTTAGAGAATCACTCTAGGTATCTCTAGCTCCCACAAAACCCAACGAACTCTCCAATCGTAAGTAAAATGAGTTCACTAGAAAGTGGCAGTTTTCCTGGTTGGTGTGTTTCTAACACAGAAAGTAAACAGCTAAGTGATCACCATAGAAAGTAGATTAAGCCGGGGAGATGGCTCAGTAGGATAAGTGCTTCTCTGGCAAGTGCAAGGGTCTGAGTTCAATCCCCAGTGCCACCAAAAAAACAAAAAGAAAGTAGATTAAATACAGTACCTAGCAAGGCACTTGTCATATCCCACATCTGTCCTTCCCTTTCTCTCCTGTCGTGACAGGACTCCTAGTCTCTCCTGACTCTGCAACTGTCCAGGGAGAAAAGCATTTCTTACCTCCCTCCGCCTGCAGCTAGGTGACCAACAGCCCTGTAACTAAGTTCTGCCCAATCAGGTAGGCACAGAACTGGCACCAGAAATCTCAGGGTCACAATTTTAAAGAGTAAGCTTGCTGTCTTCTGCTTTATTTCACTGCTCTGAGCATGGCAAGGTGAACAAGGCTGACAGTGTGGAGTAGCCACAGGGAGTGGGAGCCAGAGTCCTCCAAGAGGCCAAAATTGTCAACCACCCAGAATAGCAGAGGAATAAGACAAGGGGACAGGCCCCTGGACAGCCTCACAGAGAGAAATAACAAGCTTGCTTGAATCACTCCCGCTCTGGGTATCCTTGCTAAGAACATAGCCTGTACCCTACATCATACAACTTTATTTCTTAACATACTACATGTCACCAGGTATAGTGGTGCAGACCTGTAATCTCTATAGTTGGCAGGCTGAGGCAGGAAGGCAGCCACAAACTTGAGGCCAGCCTGAACTACTGCACATTGCCAACTCTATTTCTAAATAGAAAGATGCTGTATGTAGTAGGATGTACAATGAAGTCACAATTTAGGAAACTAAAAGGAAGTTAGGAAGTAGGGGTGTGGGTCAGTGGGATGGTGTGTGCTTGGCAAGCATGAGGGGCTCAATTCAACCCTGAGGACCAAAAATAAAAAAGTTATATTTTTGTATTAAGAGGCAATCTGTACATCATATTTTGCATTATTTTATTTTATTTTATTGTAATGTCTTAGAAATCCTGGCTTTGGTTGTGAATTAAACTCTTACTAAATTTATATATAACATTAGGATATAGCCTGGGATATAGCTCAGCAGCACAGTATCTTCCTGGCAAGCAGGAGGTCATGAGTTCAATTCCTGGTGCCAAAAAGTAAATTAGAAAAAATAAGAAAACTTCTAGCTCGCCATATTTATAAGTTGAATAGCATGTAGGGATTGTGTAAGTGTTCAGAAAGGTGATATCTGTATACACCCAAAAAGAAACTGGGGGCAGAGTAGAGCCAGGAGAGACATCCTGGGGCCCGTCAATCACAGGTCCCAGTTTCTCTCCTGCGTGGTGGTTTATGGGTATTTATTATGTTACCTCAATTGATGAGTGGATGGGAGCCATGTGTAGACCAATCAGGAGGGTGCATTTTGAACAAGAATTATAATTAAGCTGAATCTGTACACAAGAGTTTAAAATTGAGTATTATAAGTATTTCAGTTTGTGAACAGAATAAATACTATTCCAAAAGCTCCTTTAAAAGGGATTATAGGGCTGGAGAGATAGCTCAGCAACATAAATCCTGCCTCACAAGCACAAGGTCCTGAGTTCAATCCCTGATACTAAAAAAAAAAAAAAAACTCAAAAAACAAAGAACACTCCATAAAAGTGACTGCAAATTTTTGCTTATAAGAATGGTAAGCTTATGAATTTTATATGATTCAACCTAATTGATAATTCAATTTTATAATAATTCAATTTTAAGTTGAAAATCAAAGACAAACCTGGATTAGGATGCAGACTTCCCTCATAGTGCACGAAAGAAAAACAACACGGTACTTACTGTTTCTGCAGATGATGGTCGCTGTAAATTGTCACCTTGTACCCAAATGCTTTCTGTCACAAATGCTATGTGTTCTGCTTCAAGTACAAAGGGAGAGACCAGAAACAGGACCCATTTGTTCAGGTTATCGATGGACTGCACAGAAGGAAAGAAACATGAAGAGGACTCAGTGTCACTCTAAACCACAGCTGCCATCTATCTCGACCTGCCGGGTGCCCTCCCTGCCACCCAGGTACAGGCCACCTGGAGCAGACTGAGGCTCTTCCACAAGCAGCCACCTGTGCTGCTCTGACTGCTTCGACAGCTGCAAAGCCCCTCTAGGACTCAAGGCAACTTTAACGTCTCTAGATACTGTTTTTACACAATAAATTCTGAGCACTGCTCCTCCCAACTTAGCAGGCAGGTGCTCTGCAAGTCGCTCTTGGATGCAGTGAAGGGTGGAGGCCTGGGAATGCACACCAGGCCACAAAAGCTTAGAGTCCCTTCATCCCCACAGCTGCTGCAGCAGGGGCCTCTATCACAGGCAGGGAGGTCAGTCAGCAGACACATGGGAATTGAAAATGCCAGTCAAAAGCGATTTAGTTTAGTAGCTTTTTAAAGCAGATTACAGACAGTATGGGCTGACAGATCAGAGACGGTCAGTCTTCGTCTGTGGCTTCTGCATCTGTACATTCAAACAAAAATATAATTTAAAAAAATCTCTACTGACACTGACAGGTATAGACTTTATATAATGTTTCTTTCTCATTCCCTAAACAATGTAACACAACAACTATTTACATGGCATCTGCACTGTATCAGGTTTCATAATAAAGTCATGAATAAAAAGTACACCAAATAGCTCAGCAGGTTAAAGCACCTGCAAGCAGGAGCAGGGGTCTGGGGTTTGATCCCCCAGGTCTGCTCGCGGAGAGGGTGACTGAGACTGAGTGTGGCGGCGCGTGCCTGCATTCCAGTTCTTGGGAGGCTGTAAACAGGCAGATCACTATGAGTCCAATCTAGTACTGAGACCCTGAACACCCTGTACACCCTTCCCTGAAAAAAAAAAAAAAAAAGTACAGAAAGCATATGTGGAGGTCTATACTACACTTTTTATATAAGGACTTGGTACCTAGAAGGAATGCGTCCTGTAACAACCCCTACACACACACACACACACACACACACACACACACACACACACACAGAAACAATGCTAGTCTCTAAAAAAGACAAATAATTTGATTTTAAAAAGCTTTAGCTTAGCAAAATAAGGAATACCCAGAGCAGAAAAAGCTGAAACCTAAGGGGGAGGGAGGCTACCTCCATTTTTTAAAAAGACATCTGGTTATTTGAGTCATGTCCACTGTTAACAATTCAAGGGGCTGGTGAGATGGCTCAGTGGTCTAAAGCACCTACTTAGAACAAGCTTAGCAAAACACAGGGACCGCGGTTCAATCCCCCAGCACCACATGCCAGCCAGCACCGCCCCCTAGTGGGCTGAGCTGGCCACACACACACACACACACACAAATAAATAAATAAATAAATAAAAATTTAAAAAAAAAATTCAAATATGCCCTTGCCTAGTAGCCTAGCACATACTGATACTTCATAAATACCTGCTAAAATAATTAATGAATGAGTATCAGGGGCAGGGGACAGACATGATAGGGAGGCTGAGGCAAAAGGATAACATCTAGCTGGAGACTTGCCTGGGCTACATATACTGAGTTCAAGGCCACCCTCAACTACATAGCAAGACCCTATCTCAAAAAACAACAACAACAAAAAAAAAATTTGCAAGAGGAAAGCTCTCCTCTATGGTTGAATATAATCATCAATAAAGTACTTAGAGAAAACTGTCCACTTTGCTCCCACATAGATTATGTAGATCAAATGGACAAAAATACTTAAAATTTCTACTCTGTACCAACTATTTTGGTTAGATTTATTAACTTACAGTGGCACCTTCAATCATACAATGTACACATTCAGTACGTTTATGTGTCTGATTTGGATAAAACACTGTCCATGTGATTTGGTCCTATAGTCCTTCAACCTAGGCAGACTGACAACAAGTCACCCAAAGCATCCAATCATTACCCAACAATATTTCCAGTCTGAGACTAGCAGTAGCTAATCACAAATTGCCAAGGTTTCCATTTGTAGACCCTGAATATCTGAGCATAGATCAAACAACTATTAAGCATTCTTTTATTTACTCAAAGATTGAGCAACTATTTTGGACAGGTGATAAGCTAAGCAGGCCCAGTCTCTAGCAAAGACAAAATCAAAAAGTAGAAATAAAGAACTGTGGTTTGAAATCTGTGAGGACATAGAACAGGATGGTCCTATCTAGCCTAGGGGAAGCAAAGTTAACCACACAAAACCACAGCGCATCCCGGCAGCAGCAGAGGCCCGGATGATGAAGGCTGTCCCAACTCAGGCTTGGGGAGAGTGGCTCAAAAGTAAAACTGAGAAAATTAGGATCCATCTTTAAGTTTATTTATATGCGCAAATCATCTACTCCAATAATCTAACGGCCTAGCAGGAAATTTGTTTTGGGGTTTTTTTGTTTGGTTTGGTACCAGGGATCAAACTCTGGACCTTGTGCTTGCCAGGCAGGCGCTTATGCCTCTGAACTATCTCCCAGGCCCAGAGCGGGTTTTTTGTTGTTCTTTTCTCTTTCTTTTTAGTAAATTAACCAGCATGGAAACCACTACAAAAGAAAAACCCACCTCTCAATTCTTTCTCCTTTTATCTTTCTCAAACAGGCTCTTAAGAGAACTGAGCCTGAAGCCAGGCATCTAAAGAGCTGAGTGCACAACTCTCCTTGGGTCTAGATGGTGGTAGTTACGTGGGTGGTGCTCACGTACTTTCTTTGGAGAACTGAGGAAACCCAAGTTCAGCGTGTGCTAATATATACAGTTTTGATTTGAGGTATCTTTTTATTTGCCAGGGCACCATTCCATCCCACACCTAGGTGCACCCTCGGCATGTTCAACCCTAAAATGGGCGTTATGCTTTGACACATGTAATAAAATGCTCAAAGTGAGCCAACTTTGCAGAAGGAAAAGGAAAGTGGAAAAGAAAGTCATTCAAAGTCAGCACTTTCCTGTGTTCATGTGCAAGATGGTGTGAGGGCCACAGGACACGTGCCTAGAAGCGCGCTGTGTGGTTCAGTCCACTCCTGGGAACAGCTGAATGGAAAGAAGGCTCTTTGGCTCATAGCAAGACTGCCCTGTACAGTGACAGGGCCACTCGACAGCAGCCACCATCCTAAGCACGGAGCCCAGTGACAGCGTCCCAGCCGAGATGCTGAGGGTGCAGAGGCCGCGGGCTGCTGGTAAAGGACGCGGGGACCGCAGCCGCAAAAGGTAAGGGCAGGTTCTGCTGTGGGAACGTCGGGCAGCTGCCGGTCGCAGGGTCTGCATCCTGGCAGGACCAGATGCTTAGAAGTCCCCAGCCCAGGATCCCCAGCAGGCAACCCCGCCCCTCCCGAGACCGCGTACGCGCGCCTCGGGCGGCTCCGGGGCTTCCCGGGCGGCGGCGCAGGGGCCCGCAGTGCTTTCCCCGCCCCGCCCCCGCCCGCCCACCTGGCTCTCGCCGACGCAGAAGACGCGACCGCCGCGGCTCAGGCACACGCGCGCGTCCCTGGGCTGCGCCGCCGCACCGCAGAAGGTGAAGGAGCAGTGCGAGGCGCGCAGCCGCCACACCGTGGAGCGCACGAGCGCGGCCGGCCGGCGCCCCCAGCGCGCCCACAGGTACAAGTAGCACAGCGTGATGAGCATGGCCGGCGCGGGCCGGACGCTCGTCCACCGCGGCCCGCCCCGCGGCTCGGCCACGCCCCTGCCGGCGCCGGACCCTCGAGTCACGCCCCTTTCTCTAGGGTCCCGCCCCCAAGTCAGAGCCCTGCCCCTCGACCACGCCACGCCACGCCCCGGCCGGAAGAGAAAGGCTGCAGAGAGCAGCCTGGGGCTGTGGCGGGGAGCCTGGGGCTGTGGCGGGGAGCGGGGACGAGTGTGGGAGTGTGCGCATGTGCATGACGCAGAGAGGTCGAGTTCGCGCTGCTGTGATGGGGCAGATTAAAGAGGCTGTGCTGGGTGGTGCCTTCTGGGTCACAGGGGTCTGGGAGGCATAGGCTGCGCTGCAGAAGGATGTGGAGGCGGTGAAGGCCACACAGGGATAGAGAGACAGAATGGAAGGGACTGAGGGAAGAGGAAAGGAGATGCTCCTGGGATAGAGGAGCATCGTGATTGGTAGTTTGGGGTAAGGTAGCCTGGTGGCTTCCTGACCTGAGCCAGTCATGCAGCCTACCCACCTTGGGAATGGAGACAGTTGAGGATGGGGCTGAGCCTATGGTTATACCGAGAATAGGCAGCCTGTGCTAGCCAGTACCTCCAGAGGGTGAGGATCAGGCGGAAGCTCACACAGCCTCTGTCCTGTTGGGGTTGGCTGTAAGGTAAATTGCATAAATTTCCACAATAATTTAGTTCTTAAAACAAGGGCAGGGAACAGAAGTTGAAGGTACAGCAGCACCCAGAAAGACTGCCTACGGTGTTCTTTGCAGGTGTGGGTCACCAACTCACCTCTGAACATCCTAAGACCAATGGCAGGGCCGGGGAGATGGCTCAGTGGAATAAGTGCTTCCCTGGCAAGCCCAAGGGCCTGAGTTCAATCCCCGGTTCTGCCAAAAATCAAACAAAGAAACAAAAAAAGACCAATGGCAAGGGAACATCAGTTACAGTTCAGTGGTCCCCTAACCCCGGACTAATTATTCTTGCTAGTGCTGGTGACCAACCCCTCGAAAATCTCACAACAGCTTCCTTAGGCTGCTTGGGGTCTGACTGGCTGTAAGTAGACAGTGTAATAGAGTAAAGGCATTCAGGTTCCCCACTCCTGAGTCTTAATCTAAGGATAGATTTTAAGAGTGCCCTCATCATTTATCCACCTGTTTAACAGCAGTATAAAATATCCATTCTGACCACTCCAGAGTTCTGGTTGGATGCTATCATAAATTCTCCATTGCATATACAGTAGCAAAAATAGGTTTAAGGAACACACAGAGTCCAAAAATAAGTAACTAGACTTAAATACAGGTAAACTTCACTGTGGACCAGAAATAGAGGAGACGTTAAGACATGGGCAAGAATGAAGCCATATCTCACCCATCATCTGGGACAGTGGCAGCAGGGAAATGGGGTCATGTGTGGTAACCAGAACTAACATGTGGAAAGGAGTAAGCACCCCTGAGGAGGGCCCCAGCTCTTAGTTCAGGAATTAGCAAATGAAAAGCACTTCCCAAAGGGATAAATCCTAAGTATTTTACCGAACAACCAACCTTTCAGCAAACTTCAAGAGAGTGGATGCACCCTGAGACCACAAAGTTAAGTGAAATAAATCAGACACAACCTTAAATGTGGCATGGTTTCTCTTAATGAGAAACCCAATGTGTAAATAAATCGAAGAGCAAAATAAAAGATAATGGGGCTGGTGAGATGACTCAGTGGTCTAAGGCACCTACTTAGAACAAGCTTAGCAAAGTACAGGGACTGTGGTTCAATCCCCCAGCACCACATGCCTGCCAGCCCTGCCCCCTGGTGGGCTGAGCTGGCCACACACACACACACACACATAAATAAAATTTTAAAAAAATAAAAATAAAAATAAAAAAAAGATAATGGAAATAGGCAGATCTTTTTGCAAAAGGTAAGGGGACCAAGGGATGAAGGGAGGGAAGAGGAAACGGCTGTAAGAAAAAAAAAATGGAGTTTGTTGCATACATGTACCAGCTCCTCACCAGGATTATACTCATGTACCATAAAATGTACTAAGAAACATTTTTAATTTAAAAACAGTCGCTCTCCTCTCCTTCACTAGAGATGGACAGGTCATCTCATCCACCTAAATGTCACCAGCATCTCCTATTTTTTTCAGGTCTTAAAATGTTTCACAACTCACCTTGCCATAGACAATGTCACTTCATCTGGCCCATGGGACCTGCCCAGGTTTACCTTCAGGTATTTCAGATGTTGCAGTCGCAGGATAGTTGGTGGAAAAACATTTTGGGATCAATCCTATATACCAACTCCAGACTATAAATAATGAAGACCACCACACTGCACTGGGAGCTGTGAACCAGTGAGCTCCCTTCCTGACCCCTGCATTCCATACAGAATGATCTCCTTCTCACCTGGGGAAGAGGAGCTATGAGGAAGAAGGAAGGATGTAGAGGGAATAGAAAGGTTAATCAGTCACACCATGATTTCTTTGTGATCCCTACCCAGACTGTTCTCTTTTCATTTTTCAAATAGCCAGGGATAGAGCTCAGCCTCATCTTCCACAGATAGCAAAGGAAAGAGGAAAGAATCAAACATAAGACACAGAGAGGGCTTTGCATGAGTGTACCTGACACATAGGTACTCAGTGTGATGCTTACACTAGGAGCAGCGGCAGGCTCCACCAGGCTCTGTTGCAATGCAAGGTTCTAGGTCTTAGCAGACCAGAATCTACCCCTGCATTGTAAGCGGGTCCCCATGTGACTCCCACCCACAGGAAAGCCTGGGAACCTTTGCTGAAGCCCAGCCCCATCATTGCCTGGGTCTAGATGGTGCTAGAGTCTAACTAGACATTTTGGCAGTATTGTGGAAATGAGAACACAGGCTAGGAATCTGCAAGACTTCATCACTTACAACAACACAAGGAAGAGAGCACTCTGGCCAGCCACGAGGACCCCCAAGTGACTGGCTGTCAGGAAACGGCCCATCTCCTTCCCTGGGCAAAGCATGCCCTGGAAATGAAGCTTTGGGTACAAGGACAGTTGGCCACAGGCTGTCACTATCCAGGTGAAAGCTCTCCTGCCACCTATTGTGTAGATGCTAGCTGCTCCCCAAGAGAACATGAACTCAACCCCCTATGAATTTGGACAACATTCAAGATTCTCATCAAAGGTTAGAGCTGAGAAAGATGCTTTGTTTTTGAGCTAAAAATACCCCAGTTTAATAGAAGTTAAGTAAATGTAGAGATTTAAATATCTGTAATAGTTTATCCTTGACAGCTGAAGTACATAATCTCTGTCTTACAGATAAAGGAAACCATCCTCTCCACCAGTGTTGGAGAGCTTAAAACAAACCTGTGATTTAAGTAATATTCAGGCACACCTGTAATATCAACACTCAGGAAGTTAGGAGTATGAGGCCCGCCTGGGCTATATAAAAGAGTTCAAGGCCAGTGTGGACAACATAGTGAGACCCTGTCCCAGTGAAAAATAAAAAATCAGTTCAGTCTGGTGGTACAGATCTGTAATCCCAGCACTCAAGAGGATGAGGCAGAAGTGTTGTCACAAGTTGGAGGCCAGCCTGAACTATAGAGTGAGATCCTTTCTCAAATAAATAAATAAATAAATAAATAAATAAATAAATAAATAAATTGGTATTCAGAGGTCCCAGGGTCTCAAGAATGACCATCTTTTCGAATAAATCCCTGTAAAAACATTTTTTAACAAAACTTCGCTAGGCATGGTATCACACACCTATGAGCCTCAGAAGGATAAGGCTGGAAGATTGCCCCGAGTTTGAGGCCAGCAGGGCTTCACAGTTCTTGGCCAGTCTGAGCTACACAGTGAGATCCTGTTTGAAAATATAAATAAAAATTTAAAGTGAAATAAAATATAATTGAAATAATGAGACATTTGTTGGTAAAACCTATGCATGTATGAAGAATGCCTATAGTATGTTCATTAGCCAGAAAATAGTCATGCGAATATCTGTGTATACAGTTAAAAGTAAGAGAATTAAGCCATTTTACACCAAGAATACTATTTATCCTTGATTGAAGCTCAAAGGAACAGTTCGACTATGGACAGAGACAGCCTTAGCCAAAGGGTAAGACTAGATTAGAGGCCTAGACTATGAACAGGGGGTGCTGCTTCTTTTTGTTTCTTGGGGAAGGGGGGTGTTGTTTGTTTGTTTTTCTTTTGGTACTGGGAATGGTACCCAGGGCCTTGTACTAAGCACACTGTCCCTCTAAATGACAGCCTTAACCTGGAAATTGTCATTTTAAGTCATGCCAATTAGCAAATGGCCAACCTCTGTAAAGGTAGAAAAACCCAGTCCTACTGCCACTACCCTTGATAGAAGATTAATTTGAGAATCAGAATTCTTTAAAATATCTTTTCACATAGGAAAAAAATCTTAATTAAATACTCATTTCATCAATAATTTACAATGAGGGTAAGAATTTTTGGGGGGGAAGGGTCTACAGGGTGTTCAGGATCTCACTGCTAGATTGGACTTATAGTGATCTGCCTGTGTACAGTCCCCCAAGAGCTGGGACTACAGGCTTGAGCCACCAAGCGCAGTTTCAATTGCTGTCTCAGCGTGTCCCAGGGGCAGGACCAGCACGATAGACCCTGGATTGAACTCCTGCCTCTGTGCCTGCTTGCAGGTGCTTTAATCCGCTGAGCTATTTGGCTGGTCCTAATGAGGGTAAGAAATTAACAGTATTGTTTAATTATATTTTTTGTTATCTTTTGGTTATATTTCTAATATTATTTCTTGCTCTTGGAAAGTAATACTCATAACAAAGAATGAGCTTTACACCAACCTTTGTTCCAAGTAAAAATACAATAATAATACAAGAAAGCAAGATAGGAATTAAGAAGATGATTTTCCTTAGAACCTTAAGATCTGATCTCCAGAGTATTGTTCTTTCTTAATCATAGAGAATTCCAAAGTAGTAGCTACCTCCCTGATTTCTCTGCAATAAAAATTAACACATCTTGTGCTGGGTCAAGATAATATTAATTGGGAGAATGATGTGAATTTATTCACTGGAAGTCTGTATGCTACTTGCTGTGATTCCAAAGCAGAGTGAACAATGAAATACAACAAAAACTTACACTTCTCCGATTTAACCCTACTTAACAATTGTGTGGCCCTAAAAATATAACAAGGTTTTTATTATAAGATTTCTTTAGGACCAAAAAGGTGATGCTCATTGGTCACTTAGCCATCCCAATTTCCACGTCAACTGTTGGAGTATTGAAGCATCTCTGCTCAGTTTACCCTATTTCCCCAGGGTAGTGATGCTGCCAGTTCTATTACAGTACATTGTTATAATTGCTTTCTTTTATTATTAGTGCTTATCTCTGACTATGACTAATTTATAAGCTTTATTGTAGATGCATATGTATAGGGGGACTAGTCTATACAGGGCTGGGTATAGGCTGGGGCCTGGCATGCCCTGGGGGGTCCTAGAACATCCCATATGGATAAGAAAGGATGGCTGCTCTAGCTTGACCAAGGAAGGGTCTAAGTGATGACTCTCCCTGAGGTTGCAGGTAGTGGGCAGAATGACAATATGTAGGACTTTGTCTCATCAAAGACTGGAGGTTGGAGTTTGCAGATACCTCTGGGAGAAATTCTCTCATCTAGTACAGTAACAGTTTTCCTAAAGGGCATCCTGCTTCTCATCCAACAAAACTTTGAGTTAGGTATAGAAAGGCTTGAAGAAAGCAAAACTTTGGAGGACCACCAGGGCGACTCTCCTTGAAAGAAGAGCAACTGTCCCCATTTTGGCTGAGCCGGACCCTATTTCCATGTGTGCAGAGTTGGCTAGGACTTTTCCTTATTCCTTGAATTGGCTTTAAGCAATGCTTATCAGTCTAGCCAAGGTGCTGGTGGTAGTCGTTGAAGATGGCACGGGTTTCCTCGGTAGCCCCCACCTGCGGCTCTTTAATATGAACCAGGTCCAAACTGGATGAAGAGCCAGTGCTCCACGCTGTCAGCTGGGATTGAGCCTTGAGATTGAAGCTATGACTTTCTGGGGCTTGAAAGATTACACATCAGAGCTGAAGCACCAGACCCCAAAACATGAGATACTATCTCAGTTGTGTAATGCAGATTACTCCCTGCATATCCTCTCTGCATATCGCAGAGGTAAATGCAGGCCCCCCTACCTAACCCAGCTCACAGCACTCACCTACTTCCTGCACTTCTCAGTCATTCATCCTCAAGCCACGCCTCCTTCATGACTGAATAAAACCCAGGTTCAGCCCTGGGTTGAGGCCTTTGTTCCAGATAGCCATCACCATGGCTGGACTTAGGACCCCTTGGCTCCCTATAACTATAAATATGCTTTAGTGTCTTTATTCTCACCATGGGTTGCACTGGAAGTGGTAGATTGTAATTAACTTGAAGGGATTCCAAGAACTTATCCATGGGATACAAATATAAACTTCCTGGACTGAGATAAGGACCAGGAAGGGCACTCTAAACCCCACCCCACATTCAAACACTGAGAGACACTACTCCCCAACTCCCAATCCCTACCCCCTACCCAACTCCCACACTGCTTCAGGATGCAAAGAGCTACAAAGGAGTGGGCCCATTCCTAGGACTCTGCGCTTTATCTTCCCCTTGACCCTGTCCCATCTCTCTCCCTTTAGGGATGGGGGATTGGATGAGACAGGTTCTCACTATGTAATGCAAGCTAGCCTTGAATTCACAGTGATCCTCCTGCCTCAGCCTCCCAAGCATTGTGGTTATAGGTGTGCACCACCATACCCCATGTCTGTCCTTTTTTTTTTTGAGACAGGGTCTCACTATGCAGTTTAGACTGGCCTTGAGCTCACTTGGAAGTCCTGGCTGGTCTCGAACTCACAATGATCCTCCTGCCTCAGCCTTCTGAGTGCTAGGATTACAGGCCTATGCCACCACACCCTGCATCTGTCCCATTTCTTGAGCTAGGGCTCCACTTACGGGGGGAATGGGGAGTTAGTGCATTGGAGGCCACATGAATGAATGTGAAAATAGACTAACACATTTATAGCCAAGATGAAAAGAGCACTAGCCTCTGTGACCTTCCTAGTAGCCCAGGATTGAGCCTTGTGTTGCCTATTGTAATAAGGCAACAGGCTGCAGTCAGGTGTCCTAGGTTCAGATCCCACCTCTGCCCCCAAATCACCAAACATATACAACAGCACATTCAGTGCTTTAGAAGCTTTTCTGGACACTGACACAATACCCAATACCCAAAGTTTAAAGGAAGAAGGGTTTATTTAGGCTCGTGGTTGTAGAGGGTTCAGTTCATGGTTGGCCTGCTCCAAGGCAGGATGGCAGGGCAGGGGGAAGCAGGGAGAGATCACGGGAGTAGGGGGAGAGACAGACCTTCCAAGCTACGCCCCACAGCCCCGTCTCTGTAACTCCCAATATTTCATTCAGCTTTAAACCTATCAGTGGACCAACCCAATCCTAGAAATGTGTATCCAGAATCCAGTCACCTACCCAAAGCCGCACCTATGAGCACAAGAGGCTTGTGGAGTGGTATCTAGGGCTAATCCAGACCATGCAGGAACAATAACAGCACCCCATGTCATGTGATGGGGGACCACCTACCTGGACAGTGCCCAGCCCAGGAACATGAGGCCAGGCTATACCAGTCACGTCATGGAGCACTGCAGGCAAGCACTGTTCCTCTGCCTCTGGCCAGAGCAGGTTGGTCAGGCCCTGAGAAGCAGACAGGGAGCTCTTTCCCAACAAACTACAATGACCTTTCTCAGGCCTGGAAAAACCTGTCCGCCTCAAAATCATCTGCCTCTTGTTGTCCCAGGGCCAGAGTCCCTTTCACCTGAAATCCTGCAGGTTGTGTCTTTCCCAACTGGGGGAGATGGGCAATGAAAGCAGCTTCAAGTCCTGGCCTGCTGCTTTGTTACCTCATTTAGAAAACTACAGAGTAGGAGCTGGGTGTAGGATGCACATCTATAATCCTAGCATGCTGGGAGACTAAACCAGGAGGAGCACAAATTTGAGCCCAACCTGAGCAATTTAGAGATTTAGTAAGACCCTGTCTCAGAATTTAAAAAAATAAATAAGGTATTTGGTACAAGGTCTCACTACACAGCTCAGATTTGCAGTAATCCTCCTGTTTTCAGCCTCTCCAGTGTTGGGATTACAGGGGTGCACCTCCCCACTTGGTCATGGTGGCCAGCTCAGCATGTCCCGGGGATGGGGCCAGCACGGCATGTGGTGCTGGGGAATGAACCCTCAGTCCCTGTGCTTGCCTAAGTCGGCACTTAGTCTGCTGAACTGTCTCGCCAGCCCTTCAGAATAAAGTTTTTTTAAAAAAGAATAAAAAAGAGCTGATGAGATGGCTCAGTGGTCTAAAGCACCTACTTAGAACAAGCTAAGCTAAGCAAAGCACCGGGACCGCGGTTCAATCCTCCAGCACCACATGCCAGCCAGCCCCGCCCCCTGGTGGGCTGAGCTGGCCACACACTAAATAAATAAATAAATAAATAAA
>NW_004524637.1:3205210-3206780 GCF_000260255.1 Octodon degus
AACCATGATAGTTGAATTACTATCATCTTGTTCCTGTATCATTTCTATTTTTAAAAAAAATTTATTCTCTTAGAAAACAAAACAAGGGTTTAAGAGACAGTTCAGTGGTCTAAGCACCTGCCTGGCAATTGCAAGGACCTGGGTTCTATTTCTAGTACCACAGGCTGTGTCAGTCCTGGAACCCCAGGTTTGCCATGCTGGATTGCTAGTCTTTTTTTTTTTTTTTTTTTTTTTTGCGGAACTGGGGATTGAACTCAAGCCCTTGCGCTTGCCAGGGAAGCGCTTATTCCACTGAGCCATCTCCCCGGCCTCAAGATTTAAAAAATTTAAAAACAAAACAATAATATAACTAGAACAATTCACACTACCATTAGCAGAGACTTTTTTATTTGCTTTCAACTCAGTATTTTTTTAGGTCAAATAGTTTTTCTTTTAGATTTTGGATTTACACTGGTTTGCACAACTCCCTTGAACAATCCTGCACACAAAGTTTCACCCTGTGGTTCTTAGGAGAATCTCCTGCTGGCAATGAGGCACTAAACACAGATGGCCCATTGTCCCAAGTCCGCACTGGAGGGGGGGGGGAGGCTTGGATGAGACTCACAGTCCTGGGACAATGGGAGGTGTTGTGAACCTGAAAGGGAGCCTGTGAACCTCTCTGGGGAGCCTGTCAGGTGCAGGGTGTCTTCCCAGAGTGGGGGGCATCTGCTCTCAGGAGTTGCTGCTATTCATAGTTCACGGCCCGCTCCACTGAAACCAGCCGCTCTTAGTACCAATCCTGATCCCATGTGTGATAATCTATCCATTCATACTTCTAGCATTTACCCTAGAAATGGTAACAAAGAAAATCACATTTGTAAAAATGTTAGCAGGGACACTGTTCACAAGAATGATTTTTTTTTTTTTTCAAATTAAGAACTTAGAAATGGTCAACAGATAGGGAACACACTGAGCGTTTCCTTCCAGAGACACTGGAGATTAAGTTGCAGAAATCATGGCCCTTGACTCCTAACACTGCAGGCATGCATGGGCGTTTCTCTCACTCAATCTCACTGTCACAAGCTGACTCAGAATTGCACAGGATCCTGTGCTAATACCCAGCATCCAGCCCACAGTCCTATTTTGCCAATGGCAATAATTCCCATAAACACCTGCTCTGGTTCCCACCCCTTATTCTGCGGGCTGCAGTCTGGGGAAACTGTTTGAGCCCAGAGTGGGGTGTGGCCTTCTGCTGGGCGTAGCTTGGTCCCCAGAGCACCTCCTGCCTCTTGCCTGGTGTCACCCTCCGCCATTTAGGGTACAAAACAAAGCTTCTGGCTGGACACTGTGGCCATGACACGGGGCTTCCCAGTCTCTTGAAAAGAGCTAAGAAAACTCTTCTTTATAAGTTATCTAGTTTTGGTATTCTCTTTTAGCAACAGAAAACAGACACCATTCTTAGCAGTATTACTTCTCCCAGTCCAAGGACCCACATGTATGTCATTTATCTATCTCTATTCCCCTTTAATCTGGAACAGTTCCTTCCCTTTCATGGTCTTGCCTCTTTCCCCCCACCCCTCCCCTTTGGTTT
>NW_004524637.1:3207880-3214385 GCF_000260255.1 Octodon degus
CCACACACTAAATAAATAAATAAATAAATAAATATTTAAAAAAATAAAAAAGCCAGGTGTGGTGGTACACACCTATAATCTCAGCACTTGGGGGGCTGAGGCAGGAAGATTGTTTTGAGTTTGAGATTGGCCTGGGCTATGAAGTGAACTGCATAGCGAGAACCTGTCTCAAAAAGACAATAAAAAGCAGGCTCAGCCGAGGCCCTGTCCATTCCTGCAACTGAAAAATCACAAGGCAAAGGGCTGCTGAATGATTGAATCCTCTCTTCCTCCTCCAAACATTTTCTCCTAGGAACTGAGACTTCTATGCTCAGGGAAAGCCAATCACTGCTTAAGGAAAAGAATCACAGCTACTGTAAACCTCCGGGGGCCAGGTGCGGTGTGGCACATCTGGAATTTCAGCACTCTGGGACCCTGGGAGGCTGAAGCTGGAGAACGCCTCCAGTTGGAGGCTCGCCTGAGCTATAGAGTGAGACTCTGTTTAAAATACATTATCTATCTATCTATCTATCTATCTATCTATCTATCTATCTATCTTCAGCCATCCTGGTGCTGGACAGGCACCGGAACACTGCACACAGCCTCTACGTCCCTGCCATGGGCGAGCTGCCCTGCCCACTTCTTGCTTCTGCAGAGGCGCAGGACTGAGTCTGCACAAGGTATCTCAGCCTCCCTTGATGGCCCTTGTTTTGTGGGTCACTTTTGATTTTTTAAAAACAGAATGTATGCCAACTCCACTCTCAGTCGAGTGCATTGGAAATGGCTAGTCCTTAAATACCAGTTAGAAAAAGCAGCCCCTAACCACAGGCCAGGATGGCACTGTTTGTAAAATGGTCCAACCCCTAAACGGAAAGGGCGGGCAGCAGATGAGGCAGCAGGCTGGGACCTTGCTTTCTGCAGCTTCCTGAGAGAGGTCAGCCCTCTGCGACCGACCGGACGCCAGCCCCTGGGCCCTGCCCCTCCTTCAGTATCTCCGTGGAGAAACCAGCCAAGCTGGAGCCCTGCAGGCAAGAAGCAACTCCCGGCTATAAATAACTCCTCCAGGGGTAAACAGCGAGATCACAGGCAGCAAACGGCCTGCGAACTGGCCTTTCTCGGGAGCCCACTACCCCAGCGGGTGGCCCCGGTGAGGTCCTGCTCACAGAGAGGTCCCAGGAGAGGTCGGCGCCACCGTACCTGCTGGCCCAGCCCAGGCCACTGTCCCACCACCGCGGCACTGAAATACGCCAGGCCAGAGCGTCCCGGCCAAGGACAGCGCAGGTGACCGCGGGCGTCAGGGCAGGGACAGATCCTGTTGCGGGAAAGGACAAGAGTCGGGTCCTCCTGGAGCAGCCCCCAGTCCTGCGCCCCCTGCTTGGCTTGGGAGGTACCGCTACTCCAGCCTTCCCGGCTGCAACTGCTGGTGCCTAGGCTCTTGCCTCCACCCGCCTGCCTGCTGGAGGTTCCCTACCTGTCCTTTTAGGGTCACCTCCCCAGGGAAGCCCGGCCTGCCCCGGCCAGCTGGGGCCGCTCTCCTGCTGCGCTGAACGCTGGGTGAGGTTTCCTGCCCTCCCTGGGCACGAACCCTTCTGGGAAGGCGCTCCGGCTGTCTTGGTCCACAGTAAGGTTGGCAGAGGGTTTGCTGAAAGGCTGAGGACAAGGTCCTGGAGACAATGTTCAAGATGCTTAAACTGCAACTGTGAGGAGATCTGTTTCCTGGCCGGCTTCCTTTTGTTTGTTTTTTTTAGAAATAATTGAGATGAAATCCACATACTGCCCCATGAGCTGTTTTAAAGTGCACAATTCAATGCATTTAGCACAACCCCAATGTTATGCAACCACCACCCTCACCCAGTTCCAGAACACTCCCACTGCCAGCCCTGAGACAAACCCCCGTGCGCAGAGTAGCCTCCCTCCCTGCCTTTCCCCAGCCTTGGCAACATCACTGCAGTTTTTCTCTGTGGATTTATTTATCCTAGATGCCTTATAATACATGTTCTTTTGTGCCTAGCTTTTTAAAGTTTGTTTTGTTTTTGTTTTGTGACAGGTTCTCGACATGTAGTTCAACCTGGCCTTGAACTCAAGACGATTTTCCTGCCTCAGCCTCCGGAGTGCTAGGATTACAGGCATGCGCCACCATGTGCAGCCTTAAATTTTCTTTTTACTAGTCCGTGTTCACAGCACGTTTGCATTTCTCCTGGGGAGCCGTCTGCCACCTGTCTGCAGCTCATCTCAGTCCTGTGCTTGGCCCTTTCCCTCCCTCCCGCCTTCCCCATCATTTGGTCCCTTCTGCTTTGCGAAAGATCTGTCTCTGTTTCCTGTCATCTTTTATTTTTCTCCTTAATCTTTTCATACTTCAGGTTTCTCATGTAAGAAGCCATTCGATATTTAAGTTTGTAGGTCTTTCTTTCCCTTAATACTCTTCCCTGGACATCATCATTACTGAGACCCAGGTCAGGAAGCCCTCGGAGTTCCCTTCCTACCCTAGCAGCAGTGTCGTAATTCTAATACCTGAACCCTGGGCCTTTCATTTTCAGCACAGTGATTTCAAGCAAGGAGGGAGCCTCCCTTTCTGTCCTGCGGAATATGGAATTCTTTATTCTGGAACACGGGCAGACACCTGACACTTGAGGTGAATTAGAACACTGTCCAAACAGGATGTCCAGGGAAACGTTTAGGATGTTCTACGCAATTATTCCACACCAAGGGCAATCTCAATGCGGCCTGGCTCCTGGTAAATACAAAAACTGAAATTTGAGGTACCAGAACCAAAGTCCTGAATAATCTGTGTTGTTTATTGTTTTTGTTTTTAGTCAGAGTCTCACTTTGTAGTTTAGGCTGGTTTTTTTGTTTGTTTGTTTTTGTTTTGTTTTGTTTTGTTTTGTTTGCAGAACCAGGGATTGAACTCAGGTCCTTATGCTTGCCACGCAAGCGCTTATTCTACTGGGCTGGTCTTAAATTCACTAGTGGCCCACGTCGGCTTCACACTCAACAGGATCCCCCTGCCTCAGCCTCTCAAGCACCAGGATTACAGGCATGTGTCTCCACACCCAGCTAACAATCTGACTTTTATGGCTACAAAACAGCCCATGTCTGTGTACTCCAGGGTTTGCTCAGTAATTCTTCAGGTGGTAGACCAGTTGTTGTCTTTGTAACAAGGAGAACAACCCATATCTTACATACTTGTTTGGCATGAGACTTAGCTCAGCGGCACAGCTCCTGCCTGGCAAGCATGAGGTCCTTGTGCCGCTGAGCTACATCCCCAGCCCCCTAATTACACCTTCTAATAGAAGACTGAGAACTTACTTTAGTGCACCTTTGTCAATATAAAGAGCTCTATGTACAACTGTTTAATTCTTTGTTATTTTGATTAATGAAAAATGAATCTCTCAGTCAGTCTCTCCCAGCCTACCTTGCAGGGATGTAAACCCAACCCCCTGGCACACTGAGCATCATTCCACTAGCTGCACCCCCAGGCCCCAAATGCTCTCCTTAGTAAAAGATTTGCCCTGACTTTTTGAATCTCTGGATTGCTAGGAAAACTGATTTTTTTTTTTTTCAATTGTGTTCTTGGCTGTGTGATTTCTTCTACGAACTAACACTGGTGTTGATATTAGTATTTTTCTTATTGATTTCTATGGGTTCGGCCTATAGTAGGGATATTAATCCTTAGGCTGTCATATATGTGGCAAATTTTTATTCCAACTAATCATTCAGCTTCATTTTGCTCACAATAATTCAATCCTTGATTTAAAAATTTTAATTAGCTCAAACCTCTCACATTTTTCTTTCTTGACTTTTGCCATTGGCTTTAACCTAGGAAGCCCTCCTCAATTTCCCAAACTCTAATATTTGCTGATATAGCTATCTATCTATCTATCTATCTATATCTTATAGTTTTTATTTTGCCTTTTTTTTTTTTTGTATGAGTAGGGTCTATAAGGTATACAGGGTCTCACTAGTAGATCCGACTGGTAGTGATCTGCCTGTTTACAGCCTCCCAAGAGCAGGGATTACAGGCGCTCGCCACCCTGCCCAGTCTCAATTGCCATCTCAGTGCACCCTGGGGGTGGGGCCAGCATGGCAGGCCCAGGGATCAAACTCTGGCCCCTGCGTCTGCTTGAAGGCACTTTAATCCACTGAGCTATTTGACTGGCCCTATCCTATAGTTTTTGTGTTTTTTTTTTCTTTTCAGAGTTTTATTGATAAACATATAGCAATGAGACAGTTTCAAATCAAATCGAAAGTACAGTTTCAACAAATAATACACTGCATATATTCTTCTTAGTGGTTAATTGCTGTACTATAGTTTTTAAATGGTTACACTTTATTTTTTAATTTTGTAAAGAGAATATAAAAATAGTAAAAAAAAATTAGAAGCAATACAAAATT
This sequence comes from Octodon degus, assembly GCF_000260255.1. NCBI lineage: Eukaryota > Metazoa > Chordata > Mammalia > Rodentia > Octodontidae > Octodon > Octodon degus. The sequence goes on from NW_004524637.1 coordinate 3,212,252, forward strand.
TCACTAAACAAAATGATAGAAATTCAACAGTGGTTGCTATATTGCATGTTGTTGTCTTCAAATTAGTTGCTCAAGTCATCAAATATAAGCCTGTAAAACTGGTCAAAAGCATTATAAAAAATTTAAAAGGAGAGAGAAAAAAATTAAGCATGAATTGTTCCTTTCAATAAACCAGCAGAAATCAGCAGTACAATTATCAAAGCTATCCTGTGTTTATACATATATATATTTTTTTCCTTTCTTTTTTTCTTTTCTCCTATCATTCTAGTTGTTCCTTCCTTTTCAACAGATTCTTTCTCTTTTCCATTGTACTTTTCAGGTCCTATAGTACTCTACATAGAACACCCCAAAAGCTCCACCAAAAGACTTATAGATTTAATAATCAAATTCAGTAGTAAACATTCACAAATTAATAGCATTTCTGTACACAAACAACAAACACACTAAGAGAGAAATTAGGGAAACCACGCCTTTCACAATAACATCAAAAAAAATTAAATACTTAGGAATCATTGTAACAGAGGAAGTAAAAGACCTTACAGTGAAAAGTATAGTGCTCTGAAAAAAAGAGATTGAAAAGGATGTTAGAAAATGGAAATATATTCCTTGCTCATGGACAGGAAGATCCAACATTGTGAAAATGGCCATACTCCCAAAATTGTTATACAGATTCAAAGCAATCCCGATTAAAATACCATTACTATATCTCAGATCTAAAGAAATGGTTACATTTTAGATTTAATGAACATCTTGAAAGTTCCAATTCTAAAAAAAGTAATGATTTTCTGACTTTACATTGTTATTTGCAAATGCAACACACAGTGTATAGCTTGGAGAAAAGAGCTTATCCATGGTTTTTAATATATAACACAGGACTTGCAGGTTAGCTCAGTTGTTTAAGTGCCTGCTGGGGCAAACCCAGTCAGGCGCAGAGAACCGCAGTTCAATCCCCAGCTCCCCATGCCTTACCAGAACCACCCTTAAGGCAGCCTGAAACTGCCAAAAAAAAAAAAAAAAAAAAAAAAAAAAAAAAAAAAAAAAAAAATCAATCAAATATAGGCCAAAGAGGTAACAACTGCCTCAAATCCCAATGCTGGAAAAAAAAAAAAAAATCTAATATATAATACATTACTCAGAACATTTGCTAGACCTTCTGAAACCTAGATGATACAGTACAAAGTCTGGTAATAAAATGAACCAAGTACCTCCCGCAACCTAACAGAGTACCTCTCTACTTCTAGTTTCATTCTAACTCCCTGGCTCCTGGCCTCAACTTTACATGCATCATTTTCTCTCTTTAAAAACTGAGTCTTAAATACAAATGAGTATATCCAATAAGTTGTTAGAAGTTTTTACAGTTTTGCTTTGTTTGATTTTGTTTTTGGGGGGTGTGGTTTTTTGAGACAGGGTCTCACTGTGTTTAGGCTGGACTTGAACTCACTATGGTGCCTAGGCTGGGCTTCAACTTGCAGCAATCCTCCTGCTTCAGCCTCCCCAGTATAGAATTATAGACATGCACCCCCACACTTGGCTGATTTTTTTCACTAAGATTATAGCACGCACCACCACGCCTGGTTTGGGGCTGGCACTGAGCCAGCACAGCAGGCAGTACTGGGGATTGAACTCAGGACCTTGAGCTTGCCAGGTCTCCCCAGACCTCTTAGCTGATTTTTTTTTTTATTTTAAAAATAACATAATTCAATAAGTAGACTTCAGAGCCTTTCATTCCTTCCCCTCTATATTTCTAAGGGTCCCCTGACCCTTGAGTATAGCTATACTTTGTGGGTTCTCATTGCTGTAGAACAACCTATATGTGACTACACTATAGTTTTTTTACTCATTCCCTCATTATTTCCAGTTTGACTGTTCTGACAAACCCGGTTATTTGTCCTGTGGAGTCCACAGGCAGGCATTTTTCTAGATATGGACCTAGGAGGGGAATGTGGCATGAGCCAAGCTAATGTTCAATTTTAAGAGGTAACAGAAATCGGTTTTCCAAAGTCGCTAGACCACCAGGTGTGGTGGTACACACCCATAATTTCCAAACTTGAGAGGCTGAGGCAGAAAGATTGCTGTAAGTTTTGAGGCCACCTTGGGCTATATAGCAAAACCTTGTCTCCAAAAGAAAATAAAT